>NC_056744.1:863810186-864135186 GCF_019279795.1 Protopterus annectens
TATGCTGTCATATGTACAACTTATGAAATGTTTTAACTTTTACAGCAAGAGGTTTAGTACCACATTCAGCATTCCAGCTATAATTTGTGAGCTTAATAAAGGTTGTGGTATTAAATGTCATGTGTTAACCAAACCGTCCAGAAAGCAAGAGGCTCCTATAGGGGTAGAGCTACTAGCTGATACGTGACAGTGCAATGCAAACTACTTGAATGCCTGGAAGTTGATTTTCATGATGGCTAATCTCCAGAAAATGCAATACAATCATCAACAATGTGATAGACATTTAGACATTTTGCACCAGGCCTACCCCCCCCCCCCCAAGTGGTTTGTTTTCTAAGAAACTTTTCATCAGTCTTAAATCTCCTGAGAAAACACCAGTTAACAGAAAAGAAAGACATCATTCACAAAATTAACAAAACACATTTGTGAAAAGTTTTCGTGTTAGTGAATTACTGGTTTAGGACCAACACAAATTAATGGATTGCAATTTATGTTCTCAATGGGGATACATATTTTAGAGTTGAATCACAGGTTGAACAAATGGTTCACTTTATGCTTCTCATCCTTGGTAAGACAAGCACTTATCCTGTACAATATTCAAATTTGTTACTTCTACAGATCACTGACATCCAGAACTTAAATTAGACATGCAGTGCCTGGGAGACATGAGCTGCATTTCTTCACTGAGCTCTGCTTGCTCTGAATGCCATATTGTCATGTGATCTGGCAGCAAGAAGAAGCAAACTAGAATTTTCTGTGGGTACAGCAGTTGATATATGTTACACCCAAAATATTTTAGTGAGGGACAGAATAAAGAGATTTCAGGGGTCAGTGGTGCAGTTGGCACTACTAGTTACAAGGGAAGGGATATGTCAAGACATAATTTCAAATCTTTCTCATATTATACTCTTCTTATCTACCTTGAGAAAGCTGGCATTTAAGTATATAAGTTATTTTTAGTTAAATTGACTACCAGATATTTTAAGTTAAATGTACTCAAGTCACAAATCTATTTTTAAATTCAGAAGTGACTGGAGTTTTTTTTGTTTCCACATAGTAATATAATTGTTTGGAATGAATGTCCTAGTATGTCAGCACAGGTGTTTTGTTAACAAATCTGATGGTCTGTCTTGGAATCAGGTTGGAATCAAGATAGATGGATAAGAAAGCATCCTTGGCATACTTTTCCAAGGATGTGTGACTGATGACTGTCTTGATCCAGACCTGTGTTGCCACATGATGGCATACATCGGGGGAAAAATGGTGTATGAGGGGGTTTCCTAAGTGTAAACTTGAGTCGTATTTGTTGATCTGTTTGTGTGTGTGTGTGTGTGTGTGTGTGTGTGTGTGTGTGTGTGTGTGTGTGTGTGTGTGTGTGTGTGCGCGCATGCATGTGTGCGTGTCTATCTCTGTAGGTAACTACATATAATCTCTGCAAGAAATAGCAATGTCCAAGGCATTTTCTATATACTGTAGTTCTGGGATTCCTGACATATGCCATCATCTCTTTTAGGTATTCTAAATGATAAAATCCTACTTAATGTCAAATAGCACTTGGAAGCTATCACACTGAATGAGGCAATCAGAATATCGATGCAAATAAGAACACAATTAAAATTAACCTGTTTAGAACACAGTTAAAATAAAGCAGCTAAAAGTAGTTTTTAGAAAAATTAAGCCAATGACAATTGGCCAAGCAGATGTGTTTCTGTGAAATGCCTGTTTATGCATGAACATGTCAGCTAACATGACTGTAGTTATCAGTGCTGTGTGGTCTGCACTGTTGTCCTGAAGTTTGAAATATCTTCTTCTTCTGAACCTTGTTAAGGAAATGTTATATGACCTCAGTTATATAACAGTAATTAAAGCTGGTGAACAAAGAGATGCATCTACTTTGTTGTACCAAGGCCAGACATTTTATTGACAGATGAAGACTGCTTGTGCCATAGTTTGCCATTTTCTTACCTACTAGATAATCTTAAGCATTTTTTACTCAATCAATTTTTTAAACTTTTTATATAGTAAAAAAAATTGTCAACTGTAACACTAAACAATCAGTTTTCTAGTTGCTACCAATGAGTATAGCTACACCAGTGCAGGGGCCACTTCTGGGGATAAAATGACTACAGAGGAAGATGCAATAGTCTTCTTGGTTACATATACGAATGCAAACCAAATCAAAGAGAATCCATCACTAAAAAAATAGACTGCAGCATTCTGGGATCCATATTACAGTTTTGATGCTTAACAGTTCCCCTAAGAGTCTGAGAGGGTTGCTCAGAAGTGACTATGGGAGCCTGTCTTGTGGGAGCACAGTGTTAAAACACAGGAGTTTTTTTTTTTTTTTTACTTGTGCACACATGACTGAACTATGCACGTTATTGCTCTGCTAAAATAGAGATGACTAGAGATTTTTCAAGTGAAAAGAATTTAACCACAAGAGACCTTAACTGTAAATTAGTTCAGTTTTATTTATTTGTTTAGCTTGCTTGGGGATTGTATATTGTACTATTCAGACTGCAATTTACAGTATTGTATACCAGTATGTAAAGACTTTCCAGATGCAGAATGTAATACATTCCATATGCAGCTCATGAATGATACGCAAATCTTCTGAAATTCTTTCCTGTGTGCCCCCCATACCTGACCAAGTAGTGAGTCATTTGGGCACAAACAAGGCTATTAATTTATTTTATGATACCTGAAAAGAAAGGTGCTTAGGTAGCTGAAATCATAAAATAATCAGTTGGTAGAAAAAAATCAGTATCGTAATGTTCTTTTATGGACTACAACTTTGTTTATACTATTGATTCATTAATTGGGAGGGCACATTACATCAGAAACTAATTGGAGTGTGTGGGATATAACTTAAGATATCATGAAAAATGGGTTGAATGTTTGCATATGGCTTACAAGGCATTGTAGTCCTGCATTTGTATGTTGATTTAACCACCAAAACATTGTTTTGTCGCATACTACTAGTCTCTTGGTCTGTTTTAAGTTAATGATGGTTAGATGTTGGTATGATGGTTAAGGTATTTACCTTACGCACACATTGTGTAGGGTTGGATTCTCACATGGGGTAACTGACTAGGCTGAAAATGGCCCACAAGAGCAATTAGCCTAGTACTAATCTATGAAGTTTGTATTCGGTGTATAAGTGTTTTAGTTTCTGTCAAGAAAGAACTTAGTGTAAGATAATATAACTGACCATATTTAAAATACCCATTGTTTTGTTAACAGGTACATTAGCATGCACTGTCCGATTAAATAAATTCAAAAAGTAACATGAGCAGCACAAAAATTAATCTGCAACTGATGCCCTTATAATTAGATTACAATAATGAAAGTAGATGCCCATGTCAAGAAACTGAATACCAGTCACTAACACTGTTATGCAGCTCAGAGCTGTGATGAGCATTTCCTTGTGCAGGGCTGATCTGTATGATGCTAATGGTGATAATGGCACTTCCGGTCTAGGGCTTCCTCCTTAATCTTGATGATTAGTCTATACTTGAGTGGTGAGGTCTGCCCAAGGACATAGGGGAAAACATGTGTGATGTGCAGAGAGTATATGACTTCATAGGGTGCCCAACCAACACAGCACGCCTTTATGCTAAGATGCCAAGATATATACAACATCATATGTTTTGCTATTGGGGTAATCCAAATGCTCTCAAGCTTTGTCAGCAGCATTCAGGATCCTGAATACCTTATAGGTTCATAGCACACCTTCCTAAACACCATGCTCTTTCACATAATATAGTTCATCATATTCCCTAGCACATCACAGGAGCACCAAGAAAACATGTAGGTAGCCCATGTAATAGCAGACATACACCCTGTAAAAGATAGCACTGATTATAGCCACACGCAAAGAAGGACACCAGATAATTCTGAAGGTGGGATGTTATGTAATTTGCTGGTTTCTCTGCAACACTAACAGCCTCATTAGTAATGTGTACATGCCTGATACCCTGGCTATCGATACAATGATCAGCACTGGCATACTAGACAGCTGTGCCATGCTTTTATATGTAGGAAGATAGTCTATGAATGTATCATGGATAAGAACAGGCATTATCTAGTGGTATGTGAAGAATTAGGCAGAAAGAATAGTAGTCTTATCCTACATTTAGGCAAGCACAAGATTCACACCACTCATATTTTGTGTGTGTTGCCTACACTGGTGATATTAACTACCCCTGCAGTCTTAGCTGCTGATTCTGATACACCGTCTCTAAAGAGTCGGTGTAGGCAGTAACAGCCAGACATGTGCCCCAGCAACAAACCGTCATATAATGTATTTCTGGACAGATGAAGAGCTCAGATGAACACTCACTATTCTCTTAACATAGTCAATAAGGCCAGAGTAGGGCGGCTGTAGTAGTGGTGAAGCGAGTATCATTGCCAGCTCACAGCAAGAGGTTCTCCACTTCGATTTTTGACCGGGGTGCATTCTGTGTGGAGTTTGCATGTCCTCCCTGTGGTTGTGTGGGTTTCCTCTGGGTGTTCCTCTTTCCTTCCACATCCCAAAGACATGCTGTAGATGAATTGGACACTCTAAATTGTTCCTAGGTGTGAGTGTGTGCATGCGTGTGCCTTCTGTGGAAGATTGGGTGCCAGGCTGGCAACGTGACACTGTAAAACTCCACTGCCAATTGTTCTGCGGATCGTTGTTCTGCTGTGGAGATCCCTAATGGGGAAAAGCCAAAAGAAGAAGAAGTCATTAAGGCCAGAGTACTAAACAAATGCTGGTATTCAAGACACAACAGCATTATCAGCCACCAGGAAACCTGCTGTCTGATTCAATAACACCAACACACTAAGCAGAAGATGAATATGACCTTGAAAAACATGCAGAACACTTACCCAGCAGCACACATAGCAGAGAGAATATAGTAAAGATAGACACAAGTTAACTAAGCCTATCTAGTGCACACATATATATATATATATATATATATATATATATATATATATATATATATATATATATATATATGTGTGTGTGTATGTGTGTGTGTGTGTGTGTGTGTGTGTGTATCCATCCTCAACCCCTTTTTCCCATTTTTGCACATGGGGTTGGGGTGTCACTTCAACAGTCATCTCAAGCCAAGGTTTACAACTCCAGGTGGCTAGCCCTGCCATGGTAGTTCATCCATACCACTCACTCACACCTATGGCCAATTTAGAGTGCCCAGTCCAGCTACTGTATGTCTTTAGAATGTGGGAGGAAACTAGAGCACCCTGAGGAAACCCACGCAACCACAGGGAGAACATGCAAACTCCACACAGAAGGCACACCAGCTGAGAATTGAACCGGAATTTGTTATACATTAGGACAGGTCAGTGCACATAGGATGTTACAAAAGGTATTGTGCCCTGGGCTCATAATTTTCTCAGCACAGAAACAACATATAGGGGCAGCCAACTGCAGCAAAAAAGAATGTGTGCATCAGAATAGATACCCAGCTTGCATCCCCATCAGTGTGCATCAGCATCAGTGCTGTGCATACATAGTCATGAGTCACTGGTCATGATGGTTAACATAGTAACATCTGAAGCTAGCCAGGGGGTAAAGCAGCAGCTGTGTCCAGAGACATTCCAAGGACTACCAGCATGTTGTTGTAGCATGGTATTATGCTCAGCACATGAAAATAAGACCAGAGAATTGTCAAGCCATGGTGGGCTATTCCACCACTAACAAAACTATAGCAGCCCCAGAATGCAAATTGGTAACAATATAAAATGTAGTGGGTGATTATCTGGCTGTTTGTATTATGCTCCAGGACCACTCTGTATACAGTGCCACAGAAGGAGCATGCGATGCTAATGACTTAGCTTGACAGCATGGGCAGGGGCATATTGCCCCAATGATGACACAGTCCAATACATCTGTAGTTTGCACATGCATCTTGTGCTGCCAGTACTTGGCATCATATGCTATTGTAAGGATGCTACCACTATTGTTCAAAAGATGTTTAATGTTCTCCTTCATCTTTGTGGCCTCTTGAATCTGGTTGATAGTTCAGACAACCCAAGCATTCAATACTTAATTATTTATTTTTGTTTGTTTGTTTGCTTGCTTGTTGCAAAGCAAAGACAGAAAGATAAAGAACATAGTTATCAGACACAATTCATAAGGAATGCCAACAACAACCTGCTCACCAGTCCATAGGACATAAAAGCCTTATGGAAGGAGTAGTTTTAGTAGCAGCGTCTGAATGAGGAAAACTGCACTGAAGCTGCACTCTGCCTACAAAGGCGGAATAGCTGAAGAAGATAGGTTCATAAGTTCATAGGTAGGTACTAGGCTATCTGCCCGAGGGAATTTATAAGCCTAGCCAGAGTGTGTCGACTTTCGCCGCCCCATTGATTAATTAACTGAGCCTCTGTCAAGCAGAGCCAATGAAGTGATCCCAGGGGTGTATTTTCTGTTACCCACCCACTCGTCAAGGTTTCTCTTGAAGAGTGTTAGTGAGTGGCTCTGCCTAATGTAGTTACGAATTTTGTTCCAAAGCATGGGAAGTCTCTGTGACAGGAATCTATCCCGCCAGCATATTCTATTTATTGTTATGGCGAGGTTTAGCTCACTAAAGCACGTGGTTCACAGTGACTTGGATTTCTTTAGGTGGAGCATGTCCATCAATTCTGAGTTGGACATGGCTTTGTAAGTCAGGCAGAGATCACCTCTGAGTAAGCGATATGCCACTGAGTACAGCCAGAGTTTTTTCAGTCGGGCTGCATAGGACATACATTTGAGGCCAGTAATCCTCTTGGTGAGGTACTTTTGTGGTCTTTCCAGCTGTTGGAAGTGTCTTGTGAGGTACATCCCAAATGGGGCAATGTACTCTATGATGGGTCTGATGAGTGATGAGTAGAGGGGCACTAACCTCTTTATTTCTAGATGTGAACCCTTTAGTAATTAGATGGGCCACATAGAAGGATTTCCTAACTACTTTGGCAATATGATTGTCAAAGGAGAGATTACTATCTACCTGGGTCCCCTGATCTCTTATTACCTCTTCTGTATTAAGGGGGCTGCCGCCTATGTGGTAATTCGTGGGTGTTTTATTTTTCCCAAATGGAATGACTATGCATTTATTGGCATTTAGCCCGCTATTCTTACTGTGTGAGTTCTGTCTGTAAACCAGTTGGCAACCCATCTTGTGATATAGGGGGTTATGTTCAGGCTGGTGAGTTTTTCTTTAATATCCGAGTGAGGAATGGTGTTGAACACCTTGGTGAGATCAAGGTAGGCTGTGTGAACCACCTTTCCCTCGTCTATGGCCTTATTGACTGTCTCAAAGAAGTCAATCAGGTTTAGTAGGCATGATCTGCCCTTAACAAAGCCAAACTGGGTCGGGTCAAGTGTTTGGAGGTTCCCAATGTCTTTGTTAATGAGTTCCATGATGATGCGCTCCATTGCCTTGCAGACCAGGCTAGTGAGGCTTATGGGGCGATAGTTACCAGGGTCAGTTGTGGCCCCTCCTTTGTGGAGCAGAATAACCGTTGCTGTGCAACATTCTATGGGCACGTAGTCTGTGGAGAGGCTGAGGTTGAACAGCGTGTTTAGGTGGGGAGTTAGTTCGTTCTGTAGTTCATGCAAGACACAGCGTGGGACACCATCTGGCCTCATTGATGCTGTGTTTTTGGCTTTTGAAAAGGCTGTTTTCACCTGTGCTTCTGTGATTTCCGGGACACTACACTTTTCCAGTACTGTTGTGGGCCCTTTTGAAGGTGAGATGGAGGTAAAGTTTGCACTGAATCTATCCACCAGGATGTTGGCAATATCAGTAGGTTCAGTATATTTTGTGCTATTTTGCACTAGCTCAGAGCATATCTGTGAGTTGCCACTTAGATTCTTGACATAGCTAAAGAAGGCTTTGTGGTTATCTTTCTTTCAAATTTAGCCTTGGATGATTTTATGAGGGACCTTAGTTTCTTACTGATACTGATCAGGGATGTCTTTCCTTCTTGGGATTTGCTTTTTTTCTGAACTAGTTTCCTCCTTTTGTTGTATAACCTGTTTATGGCAGGGATCCATCAGACTGTTTTCCTTCTCTTAGGGGAGCAAGTCTTGATTTCGCTAGGGATGGCATGATCCATGCATCCTTGTAGGTGCTCATAGAGTGCAATTGTAAAAGATTCTGCATCTTGGGCAGTGTTATCCTATAGCGTGGGGGCTGTGAAATCTACCACCTCTGCCTTAAGTAAGGTGAAGTTTGCTTTAGAAAAGTTTTTCACTGTGGTTTCCTTGGTTGGGGGTGGTGGTGGGGTGTGGACATCCAGAGTGATTAGTTTATGGTCTGATCTAACCAGTGACAGGTTGACCTCTGGTGCGGAACACCTGTCGCCCATGTTGGTGATGACCAGGTCCAATATATTGTGGCCACTGATAGGGGAGTTTACCAGCTGATCCAGGGCATTTATCTGATAAATTCCAGGAAGCGCTGAGCCTGGAAGTTTGGACTCAAGTAGTTTTCCCAGTTAATGGTAGGGTAATTGAAATCGCCCAATATCAGGGTGTTCAGTAGGACCTTCATGTTTTCCAGTGTCTCTAGAAAGATGGAGTGGTGGTCCTGGGTCATGGAGGATGATCTGTAGCAGGCCACAATTTGCATTGCAGATTTGCCTGATGTTAGTTGCACATGGATGATCTCAGAGGTATCATACTGCGCCACTAACCTGGAGGTGTGGGTATCCTTGATGAATATGGATACACTCCCTCCTTTTGTGTTTTGGTTCATGTTCTGTGGCTGAAATGTGTGGTATGAGTTGTAGCCCAGTAGTGCTGGAGTGCTCTCTGGAGCCTTGAACCAGGTTTCAGTTACTGCACAGATGTCGACGTTCTCCATACTTAGGAGTGCTTTGAGTGCATGCATTTTGAGATTTAAACTCCTGGCATTAAGTAGCATAACCCTCATTTTTTTACTTGTGCTGTTTACGGAGGTGGGTTTGAATTTTGGGCCTTGCCTAAAAAAGGCACTATGGAGGCAGCAAGAGCCTTGGCCAGTATTCGAAAGCCAAGGGGTGACAGGTGCAAACCGTCTCTTGTGAAGCAATGCGGCCTGTCGAGCATGTCATCCCAGGCTGACAGACACTGGATCCTCTTTGAATGACACCAGAAGCTTAGCCAATTGTTGAAATTGATAATTTTTTCTTTATACTGAGGTATCATTCTTGGTGAGGGCAGGATGCTACTCAGGGTCAGGGTCATACCCGCCTGGGCTACATGATCAGAGAGCTCTTCCATGTCTCTTTTCACGTAGTCCAGGGAGGTACGTCTCAGGTCATTCACACCAACATGAACAATGACAGAGTCATATTTGTACTTGTTCTGGAGTGACCTGAGTGCTTGTGTTATGTGGTGGATTCTGGCTCCCGACAGGCAGCTAACAGTAACCTTCTCCTTGTCCAGCCTAGTGAGTGGGGCGTCAGTGTGCCTGACTATAGAGTCACTACTATTACTATTACTAGTGTGTTAGGTATGTTATTTCTAAAATGCTTTAGATGGGCGGTAGGATGCACAATGTTGGACAGATGAAAAGATTATGACATCAGAAGCCAAAGTAACTCCAATTGCAGAGAAGGTAAAAGAAAACAGACTCTAATGGTATGGGTATGCATGAAGGAAAGCAGAAGACAATTTGGTGAACAGGATTTGGAAGAGACAGGCAGAAAGCAAGAGGAAAAGAAGACATCCAGCAAAGAGATGGATGTATTTTGTGAGAGGAGACAAGTACAAATATGACTCTGTCATTGTTCATGTTGGTGTGAATGGCCTGAGACGTACCTCTCTGGACTACATGAAAAGAGACATGGAAGAGCTCTCTGATCATGTAGCCCAGTTTTGACACCTCAGTAATCATGTGGTAGAAGGGACTGTCAATTCTTCTTGCACTTCAAAAGGATACTTCAGAATCTGTAATTTAACTACTTTTTTCATTGCAGTACTATATCTCCTCAGTATAATGTAAAGCTGGATCTGAGGCAAACATAAATGAGGGTCTTTCCAGGAAAAAAAAGTAGTCCTGTTACAGAAGGTATATAAGATGACAGTGACTGGCATTAATCCCATTTTATGTCAGTGGGATGGGAATACTCCACTACAGATATCTAGCATGACTCATATAAAGCACACTTGAAAGGGTTTATAGGAAAGAGAAAGGACTGAAGAAGAAGAAGATCACATTGATATGTTAGGCTCCATTGACAACCATTTGTGGAAAACATACTAAAATTCTATAAGAAGCACTGAGACGTATGTCCAGGTGTTAACATACCCGAGAAATCAAAGATAGGGTGAAAAAAAATATTTTGTAGTTCTAAGGTGGAGTTTTCCTTTAAAAGGTACAAGGACAAGCAGCTCAGTAAAAGATAAAAGTTTGGAATTATTGGAAGTGAATAAAAGATAGATTTTCCTGTAGCAGATATTTTAATGCCTTTACTAGAACTGTGTATACTTTAGTTTTATTTTACAATAGCCAGTTTACTTTTTCTTAAGACTGAAAGTCAATATTTTCTGTAATCATACAAGCTGCTTTCACATCTGGGTGGACATACCCGTCAACTGTCTAGATTTTAGCAGGCTGCCCAGATTTTCACCTCATATCTTTGATCTGTTCCTCATAAACTTTGTGTTTTTTCTGTTTTTTATGACAAATCAGTGAGGGTTGAATTCAATAAATAATGACAGGCATTTGAGGTTTCAGACTACATATCCAGCAGAAAATGCATGGTAATACAATACTTTTATTCTAGCAACTTTCTAAGTTTATAAAAGCAATATTTAAAATGTGTCTCTATTTTTGGGACTTTGTTCCCCCATTATGTTTGGCTTTGTTCAGATTTTTTCTGCTAACAGGTTGAGAGGTATGGATGGGGATAAAGATAAGACAACAACAGAAAACAATTAGTATAAGTAGGAGCACAGGCTGTAACTTGTTTTAACATGCATAACCTTAACGTTAGGTTAGTTAATGCCTGTGGGTGTAGCTGTCAATATGGGGCAATTATTCCAATTAGGAGGGTTAAACTTCATTATTTGAAAATATACATAGTTTTGTGTGCTTGTTTTAAGTTAATAGGTTATAAGGTGTTCTGGGGGTGTGTTTTTCAGGGTTTTCATTATAACAAAAAGTCTTGTAAAATGGGACATAGGTTCAAATAGAGATGACAAGAAATGACTGTTTAAATGATCAGCCTACCAAACATTAGTGGGTACATGTAACACAAAAGTTGGGAACAGGCATTTAAAAAAGCTGTTGTATATAATAGGTGGTAATAATAACTTTTTTGTCAAAATGGCTACACTAAACATATTATTTTGGAACATGAATGGTCTCAGAGGAATAGACAAAAACAAGAGTATTGAACTATACTAAGAAATGCAGAGTGCAAATAACAGTGCAACAGAAGACACATTTGGAGAGAAATGAGCATGTGGATTTGATAAAGAAAGGATTTCAGGATGGATATTCAGCAGAATATCAGGAACAAAACAAAAGGGGAGTACTTATACTAATTGCTAGAGGAGCTCCAATAGTGATAGAAGATGAAAAATATAGCAATGATAAATTCATGGTAGTAAGGGGCTACTGGCAAGGAAGGAAGATTATACCTAAAACTGCTAGTATGGAGCTTAAAAATTGGAAGAAATAATCAGCTTCCAGCAGGGAATGTTATTTATAAGTGGGGACTGGAACTTATTTACAACAGTGAGGGTGTATCTGGGGGACTTAGAAGGGAAAATATGCTGCAGGGATAGATTCCTCTCCCAGAGAAACATGCTGGTGGGATAGATTCCTGTCCCAGAGACTTCCCATGCTCTGGAACAAACTACCCATTCATGTCAAGCAAAGCTCCTCATTGGCCCTATTTAAGAAAAACCTTGACGACTAGATGGGAAATAGAAAATTCACCCCGGGGATCACTTCTGTGGAACTGCTTGACAGGGGCACAGAATAATAATTTTCTTGGGTGGTGAAAGCCAGGGAACCTTTTTGGCTAGACTTATATAGGCCCCAGGGCCGATAGCCTAGTACCTACTTATGAACCTATGAACCTATGAACAAAACTGGGTAGATTTCTGAAGAAGTTGATGAAAATATTTGGTATGGAAGACTTGAATTAATTAGTAGAAACTTGGAGAAAATGTGCATATTATTCCCCAAGGTGCAATAACTGGGCTAGACTGAAATTATATCTCACAGGAACATGTGCATTTAATTAAAAACTTTGACACACATCCAATAAGTATTTCAGATAATGCACCAATAACAGCTAAAATAAAAATTCAGGGTAATGAAGTAAAAAATGAAGCACTGACACTTCCCCACCTACCTGTTAAAAAGAGATGAATTTAAGGAATGGATAATGGACATTATTTGAGAGTTATTAGGGAAGATAGAAATTTCTTCAGAAGTTATAGCTAGTGAGTGGAAAAAAAATAAAGTGGAATTTAAAAATGGGTGTTGAAATAAAATAAAAAGAATGAGATATGGTTAAGAAATAAGAAAAATACTTAGGGGCTAACAAAGGTTAAAGTATTGCAGAATAAGGGGAATCTCACAGAATAACAAGAGGCGCAAATGCGGAGTGCTAGAAAGAAACCAATGGAGTATCTGAATGATATGCATGAGTTTATAAAGATTGCTGTTAAGCAACTATTTTGATAATAACTCCAGACCACAAATCCTTTACACAATGAGTTAGGCAACAGAAAGCAGAAAGGTTTGTTGCCAAACCTAAGGAGCCTATAACAAGAAAAATAACCAGAGATCCTACAGAGGTGGAATTTAAACAGTTTTTAACATAACTACCAATGGAAAAGCCTCAGACTGAACCTTTCAACAGTAATCTCCAACTCAGATGGGCCCTGATCTATACACTTCTGCCACAAGGAAGATGACAGGTCCTCTTAATATAAGATGGTTGGTTTAAGAGCACAGTGATACCAATCAGTCTAGATTCAGCAAGTCTGAATCTAGCCTATGCTATGTACGATGAGGAAAAACAATTTCTAGATGGGAAGGAGTAGGAGAGAGTCAGTTTCAGGGTCAAATGGAGAGTGTTTAGTAGTGTATTATTAGATGATCTGCAGTGGTACCACCCTCTGCAAAAAGTGGTAGCTCTTCAAGCAGCTGTGAACTAATACCCAAGCAAAAACATGCTCACCCAGAGGTTTCCAGACTTTGGTAATACAAATGCTCTGGAACAGATGGTCTGCACTCCCCACTAACAGCTCTAATGTTCTGGACATAATACTCACCAACATGGGGGGGGGGGTCACTATACTTCCTCATGTGTGATGTCCTCCCTGGTTAGGTCAGACCACAAATCAGTCACATTTGAAGTAACTACTGGAACTGACACCCTCACAACAGCAAAAATTATAAAAAAACTTTACCAAAGCTAACTACAGCCTACTAAGCAGTGCTATAAAAGGCTTCATACCGCCCACAATCACAGACATCAATGATGACTATGCAGAAATGTAGGCAAATGCCCTGTACAAACACTTAAGTGACTACATAAACTCTACTGTACCTAATCAGATCAATACCAGGTCTTCCTGTAAAACCAAGCCATCAGGGTGGAATTCAAGTATAAACAGATTATATAACAAGAGAAAGAAACTGTTGTCCAAAAGCAAGATTGATATCACTCTGCAGAAGTAGAGTTCCATCTTAAGCCTAAACAAGAAAATCAGAAATCTTGTAAAGTCTTCTAAAGCAAATTGCAAAACTAAAATCACATCCCTAGCCAAGGATAATCATAAGGCATTCTTTAATGATATCCAAAGTCTAAAAGGGAATGCCCAGCTATGTGCTGAACTGATTGTAGCTGAGATCACTCATACTACAGCATAAGATATTTCCACCCTGATAGCTGATAGATTCACCGCAAACCTCACCCTCCTATCCCCACCTGCCATATCTCAAAGCATACCTGACACCAGCCTTCTGCCTAGTATCTCTATAGAACAGGTCATCTCTGCACTTGCCAAGGCCAAAAACATGGCCTCAGTGGGACCAGATAATATCCCAGATTGTTTACTAAACAATCTAAAACAAGACCTGGCAGACCCACTTGGCATTCTCTTTAATCATACCTTGAGAACTGGCTATGTTCCTGCAGAATGGAGAACAGCAACAGTAATTCCCCTGCACAAAGGGGGGGGCCATCAACTGACCCCGGGAACATCAGACCCATAAGCCTAACCAGCCTCATTTGCAAGGCCCATGGAAAGAATTATCATGGGCCTTGCCAACAAGGGCATAGGCAACCTCCAAACACTGAACTCAGTTTGGCTTCGTTAAGGGTAGTTCATGCTTATTAAACCTGGTAGACTTCTTTGAGAATGTCACCAAAGCC
Source organism: Protopterus annectens (assembly GCF_019279795.1). Classification (NCBI taxonomy): domain Eukaryota; kingdom Metazoa; phylum Chordata; order Ceratodontiformes; family Protopteridae; genus Protopterus; species Protopterus annectens. The sequence goes on from NC_056744.1 coordinate 863,824,569, forward strand.
ACAGACTATCTTGACCTTGCCAAGGCTTTTGACTCAATCCCCCACTCTGGCATTGTTGAGAAACTCTCCCAGCTGGGGATTAACCCTTATGTTACTAGATTTGTAGCCAGTTGGCTCACGAACAGAACACACTCTGTCAAAGTTGGTGACTCCATCTCCACCAGTAGACCCCTCATCAGTGGAGTACCACAGGGGTCTGTGCTGGGCCCCTTACTGTTTTGCATCTATTTCTCAGAAGTCTAGGCCAAAGTAGTTGGCCTCTGGCTCATCAAGTTCACTGATGATTGCAAACTGTAAGCAATCACTGACACCCTCGTTGATGTCAACATATTACAAGAAGGGCTAACACAAATGAATGACCGGTGCCAAAGCTATGCTCTAAAACTAAATGCAAAAACAAAATGCATTATTATTCCCTTTGGCAAATGGAATTCCATACAAATTACAATATTGACAGCACCACCTTGAGTTCCAACCCAGTAGTGCAAGACTTGGGAACACAGGTTCATAGCAATCTGAACTTCGGCTACCAAGTTTCCACAGTGGTAAGGAAAGCATTCTATGTAGCACACCTCATAAGCAAGGGCATATCATCCAGGTCAAGGGATGTTATAACTCCACTGTACTTGACCCTCATCAGACCACTAATATTGTATAATGCACCCTCTTGCATGTACCTCACCAGACGCCTGTAGCAGCTGGAGAGATCTCAGTGGTTTCTCACTAAGAAAATACAGGGACTCTAAACCATGATCTATATGGAGAGGCTGAAAGCCCTGTCACTTTATCTTACGGGCTGCTGAGAGGTGACTTGTGCCTGGCCTATAGGGCAATCTATGACCCTGTCCTAATGGAAATGCTGCACATCTGCAAGTCAAATGGCACAAGAGTCACTCACTCTATGGATCTCAACCTAGCCTGTGATATTAACAGAACATGCTGAAGAGATAGATATGTCTCCTAGAGACTGCCACTTCTCTGGAATAGACTTCCTATTCATGTAAAACAGAGCTCCTGACTGACCCTATTCAAACGCAAGCCAGATAATTGGATGGGAGACCGCAAATTTGCTCCTGGGGTGGTACCCATGTCTCTCACGGACAGGGGTAGCCAGTGTTGATCACAGATCCACTCTGTTCATAAATTTGTTCTGCGATCTACCCAAAAAGAACAAATGTGGATACTTGGGATTAACATTGCTAGGCTTGTAAAGACTCTGTGACCACTAGCCTAGTAATCTCCTATGAGCCTATGAACCTAGAGATTTTTGGGAATTTCATGACAATGTGTATAAAGCAGAAAAATGTGGAAATAAAGAGCACAAGTGGAAATATTTATGGAAAACTTGATCATGCCAAGCTTAGAGGTAGATAAGATTCAACAATTTAAAGTTAAAATAGGACAAGATGGGGTAAAAATGGTGATGTATAATCAATCAGGAGAATAATTTCTAGGAAAATATGGTATTCCTATCGATGTGTAGAAGCTTAGAGTGAAGAAAGTGATAAAGATGTGGAAGGTTTTGTTTAACAGTATTTTAAAATGAGGAGAAACACCAGCATCCTGGAAGAAAGCTGTGGTGGTTGTACTGCCTAAAGAGGGTAAAGAACCTCAGACCCAGCTTCATATAGGCCCATTTTAACCATGATTATAAAATGCTTGTGTCTCTAATAGGTAAACGAATAGCAGAGGTGCTGTCAAAATTGATAGATATGGATCTTTAATGAGAATAACAACAGCTCTACAGAATATTATATTCATAAAATAGCAGAAGGTATTTAACAACTAAGTCAACATGAGAATGGAAAAAGGAGATTCTGCTGATAGGGATGACTGCAATTAGGTGAATACAGAATAGGCAAGAGGGGGCTGGAATTTACTGGAGAAAACTGGCAAAAAATAAGGTACTGGGAGTAAATAACTAGAGAGGGAAAGGTAATAAATTGGGAAGAGGCCAAGAATTCATTTGGACTGCAGGATAGACACTGCCTTCCCTATTAGTGATTGCTATCATGGTACAGGCAAAGAGAAAGGGGAGAGGGTAATTTTGAATTAAAGACCTGTTCTGGTAGAGTTTTAGCTGGATCTAGTACAGAAGTTGATGTTAAAAAACATTTAATTAGTAGGGCATATAAAACAGTGCATGTTAACTATAGTAATCAATCAAAGGAAGTTAGAAAAAATTGGGAAGAGAGACTGAATGATTAATTTATAAGGAGACAATGGGAGGACATATGTATGGCTCCCAAATATACAACAAAGTCTGGAAGATTTGCAGATGTACATTTATATCTCCGGCAGACTCCAAAGAATTGTTCCTTAGGTAGATGCCAAATGTTGCCAATGTGATGAGAAAGAAAGAGGTAACTGGGAACATATGTTTTGGGAGTTTTGGGAGTTGGAAGACTTTAAAAATTCTCTACAAAGTAGTCTATCAGAAATATTGGGTGAATAATTGGGGGAAACTAAGGAAATATTTTTTTTGAGCTGGGATACAGGATCTGAATTCCCTAGACATAGTAAAGCCTTAAGTTTAATTCTGGTGGCTGACAAAAAACAGTTACTAGAAAATGGAAATCAAAGTCTAAACCAACTGTATTTGAAGTAGTGAATATTGTAACAGAGATAAAAACTCGAAGTGTGATATTTAGGAAAAGGGTAGGAGTAGAAAAAAAATGGAAATTGTGGGAACAGCACATGCATAATGTTTTGGAGGAGGAGTGAGGTTTAAGGGAAGGCAGGAATTGAACAATTTATATAATGCTGGATTGATGATAACTGTATAAAACGAATATATGTGATGTGTAATATTTGTAACTGTGAACATGTTAACATGGTTTGTTTTCTTTTATATACCACTGCTCAACACTAGGAATTTAAGTAAAAAAAGTTCCCTGTCTAAAGCACTCCTCACCCAGGGGAACGCAGACATATGTGCAGTCACGGAAACATAGTTCAGAACCATGGAAAGCACCCCAGCTATCAAAGGCTACAATGCCTTTCATACATTTTGATCCTCCTCAGCTCGGAATAAAACAAAGTGATGAGGTGTCTCAGTGTTCATAAAGGACAAGAACACTATTAGACTGGTCCAACAACATGACTCATTTGAGCTGTTCTATACAGAACTAACCATAGATGTAACCCCCTTCATATCTTTGCTAGCTACAACTCCCCTAAAATGAGTCTGGAAAACCATACCTCCTACCTAAACCTACTGGAATCTCTTAACATTGAGCCTAACACCATGCATACAGGTGACTTAACTATCTCTCCATAAACTGTGAGACTTATAAATATGACCCATAATTCACTTGTTCAGAGGTTTTTGGACTTCTTCAGTGCAAACACTCTGGAGCAACTGATTAGATCCTCAGCTAGAGGTACAAATATCCTAGACCAAGTACTCTCAAACATGGGTGGATGCTGCTCTCTCCCATGCATTAACTCCTCCCTGGTAAGATCTGACCACAAAATAATCTCCTTTAGTATTAAAACTAACCTCAAACTCTCATCAAACCCCAAACCTGTGAAGAACTTTACTAAGGTCAAATACCTTAAACCAGGTGACAGATTATTAAACTTTCAAGCCCCTCTGAACCCAGATAACATTGAGGCCTACTCTGAGAAAAGCACTGTACAACCACATCTATAGCTGCATAGAGGAGGCAGTACCTGTCCAAGTCAAACCTATGATTACAGGCAAAAATAAACCATTCTGGTAGATCCCTAGCTACTCAACAAAAGGAAAAAAATCCTCTGCAAAGCCAAGAAGAAACAGATAACACAGTGCAAAAAGACACCCACCAGTCAAAACAAACAAATTAGAGAGCTGGGCATATATCTGCCAAAGCAAACTATGAGAAAAAGATGAAAGATAACCATAAGGCTTTTTTAATTATGTTTGTAATCTCAGGAGAAATGTTCAGTGATGTGCCGAGTTAATCATGAATGGCAACACTTACACCCAGGCTGAAACTATAGCAAACCAACAAGTTCATTTCAAACTTCTCCCCTCATCATCCCCCTACCATGCCCAAAGAAATACCCACAACCATCCTCCTACTGATCATTATGAGTGAACAGGTCCTGCCATTGCTTGCTAAAGACAAAAACACAGCATCTATCAGGGCCACTAGGAACCCTCTTTAACCACAGCCTCTGGACAGGTTTTGTCCCAGAGGAATGGAGGATTGGAACAGTTGTCCCTCTGCACGGGGGGGGGGCATCAACTAACACAGGGAAATACAGACCCATAAGCTTCACTAGTCTGATCTGCAAGGTCATGTTGAGAATTATCATGGACCTCAATAATAATGACATAAGAACTCTCCAAACACTGGACCAGACCCAATTTGGCTTTGTTAAAGGGAGGTCTTTTCTGCTCAGTCTGGTGGACTTCTTTGAGAAAGTCACCAGAGCAATGGATGAGGGTAAAATGGTACACACTGCATATCTAGACCTGACCAAAGCTTTCAGCATAATCCTCCACTCAGGGATCATAGATAAACTTACTGAGTTAGGCATAAACCCCTACATTATCAGATGTCTAGCCAACTGGCTCACTGACAGGACACATGTTCTCCAGATAGGTGACTCCACCTCTGTTAAGAAACCTGTTACTAGCAGTGTCCCACAATGCGCAGTGTTGGGACTCTTCTATTTGGTATATACTTCTTTGAAGTGAAGGCCAACACTGGGGGCGTCTAGCTTACCAAGTTCTCTGATGAATGTTAGCTGGGAGTAATCATTGTATCCCCAAATGATATTGACACTCTACAAACAGCCTAAAAATGACAAATGACTGGTGCCAAAACCATGGTCTGAGACTAAATGCTAAAAAATGTGAAATCATACCCTTTGATAAATTAGATATCCCTGCAAATGATAATATTGGTAGCACACCCCTAAAAGTAGACCCAGTGGTGAGGGACCTATAAACACAGATAGATAGTAACCTAAACTTTGACCTCTAATAGATATGGTAGTGAGAAAATCCTTTTGTGTGGTTCAGCTTATATGTAAACACATGGCATCAAGGTCAAAGGAAGTCATAGTGCCTTTGCATTTTGCCCTCATTAAGTCCATAATTGAATACAAGGTTCCCTTCTGCATGTACCTAACCAGGCACTTACACCAAATGGAGTGCCCCCAGAGGTTTCTCACAAAAAATACAAAGCGTATAACACATGCCTTATGCAGACCATCTAAAGGCTCTATGCCTTTACTCCAGCTCATATTGTTTATTGACAGAGGACTTATGCCTGACCTACAAGGCATTCTCTGATCCGGGTCTGATGAAGGAAGAGTATTGTCTGTTCTGAAAGCGCTTATATTAAATCTCTTTTATTCAGCTCCAGTTTGACTTGTTTTTTTTTTTGGTTTTACTAGTTTGTGAGGTTTTTCGTTTTGCATTCTCTGATCCAGCCCTGATGAAAATGTCACATATTTGCATGAAAAAATATACAAGGCTTATGCGTTCCATGAACCAGAACCTTATTTGTGACTCTAACAGAATAACAGGAAAGACCGATTCATATCCTAAAGGCTATATCATCTATGGAATAAACATCCTATCTTCGTAAAACAAAGCCAGTCCCTCACTTTCTTCAAAAAGAATTTGGATAAATGGATGGGGAACCATAAATTCATTCCAGTGGGACTGCCCATATCCCTTATGGACAGAGACAGTTTGTAAAATGACTCAGGGCTCAAACACCCAAAGACCCACTACCCTGATACTACCCCATCCCATATCTGGGGAATTAAGATATAACATTGTCATATACTGGATATTATTGGCTAGTCTTGTAAATAGGGTTGCCAGCTGTCTCAAATTCTTCTGGACTATCTGGAATTAAGGGACACTGTCTAGAAAATGGTCCAGACAGCGTATTGTCCAGAAAAAAATAAAATCAATGGTACTGCAATGGAGATTAATTTTCTTTTAATTAAAAATCAATATGTTTTTTAAGGGCATTCTTCTTTAAGTGCACCCTTTGCATCCAGTCGCACAGACACAGAATGATTCTTTATATCTTTGTTTTCTATGCACAGAATTTGAATTCTAGAAGACATTCGGACTGTGCAAAGAACCACAAACAGATAAGACAGATAATAAGAGGTGTGTGTGTGTGTGTGTGTGTGTGTGTGTGTGTGTGTGTGTGTGTGTGTGTGTGTGTGTGTGTGTGTGTGTGTGTGTGTGTGTGTGTTCTAGTTCATTTTCTCAATGATAGATATGTTAGGTATAGGTGTCTATTGAAACTAATATTGCCAGATAGCAGTTTCTTTTCCATTTAAGCCAGGCATTGCCTTTTTTTAAAGTTTTTTAATTTCACTAGTAATTCAGGGACAGTTGTTGTCCCTAAGCCTCCTGTATGCATTAGGAAATAATAAGTTTTGAACAGCAAATAAGCTATCAATGAAACAGGTGAGGGAGGGAAGCTACTGAATCCTGTTAAAGGTAAAAAAGTGCTCAGTCTATGGAATTAAGATAGATATCTAAAACTGCTAATTTGTGCTTAGGGAAGGGTCGACTAATGACTACCTGTGGAGACTGTGTGGTTCTTTTGAAGGACCAAGATGAAAACATCAGGCAATAATCAGTAAGACTGATAGGTGGAGTATAGATATTATAGCAGTGAATGTTTATATTAGTGATTATCAGGTCCAAGGCTGAGTCATGTTTAGACTGGTGATTGGGTTTGGGGAGTTGTTTCACTAACTGTTACCGTTCACATTTGAAATCCAGCATTGTATTAGCGGGATGTTTGGATCTTGAGCCTATGACATTGTAGTTGAGGTCGCCTACAAGAAGTTCCTTTTTGTGAATACCAAATGGGAAGATCTTCATCAAGGTGTTCTTAATACAAAGGACATTGGAGAGGAAGGTTTGTAAATAGTAGCAATGCAGAGGTGTGTGTTTTTGCCAATACTTAAGTTACCCAATATCCATTTGGGGCTTTATTATCAGTTTGTTATCACTGGAGGAATCAATAAGTTCTAAGGAGCTATTCTGTTTGTTTAGGAGTATAACAACTCCACCTGGTCACTGGAGTCTTTTCAGCCAAGAACCAGGCCATAGACAGTTACAAGATTAAAATATATGTTGAAATTACTTGAAACAAACACAGTAATAAAGCTGGACTTAGTAAGGTATGCAGCTTAAGTGGTAATTTCTTACAACTGAGGGATAATGAAGTTACACAGGCAAACAATTTGTATAAAATTTTAGCTGTATCTAGGAAAGTAGAACATTATTATTGTGAGCCATTTTTCATCAATCATTAGAGTTCACATAAATCATGTTAAGATTTTTTGCACTTTTGTGATTATCCCTTATCACTGTTAACTGTGCATTCATATTCTTCCTTTAGATGAACCTTCAGCTTTTTTTATGATGTATGTTTTGGAATTTCTAATTTCAGGAGGCAGAAGATTCCAGATTGCAGGTTACTAGCTTCCTAAAATGCAGACCACTTGTGTGTGCATTACCCAATGTGTTGAATTCCAGGCTACATGTAATATTTTGCTAAAATATGGAGCACTTATGTTTGCATAATGCATTGTGTTGCAATCAATGGTAGTGATTGCTTAGACAAGTGTAGTCACAGTAGGTGTGCAAGTACTTCTGCTAGTATGTAACATCACAAAGATAGTCACAAGGTAGCTTACCTAGAATGATTCAATGGACCACTTTCAGTCAGATTTGGAACAGTATGAGTTTGTTAAGGGGAAATATTCCCTTCTGAATAATGTGCTATTCTTTGAGGAAGTGACAGCAGCACTTGATGAAGGGCTAACAGTGTATACCATTTATCTCGATCTTGCTAATGATTTTGACAGTATTTTATAAAAGAGGGGTCGGGATGCCACTTCAAAAGTGACAATCATCAGAAGCCAAGGTTTATATCACTGGGTGGCTAGCCCTGCCACAGTAGTTCTTCAACACCACACACTCGCATGCACACTCACACCTATGGTCAATTTAGAGTATCCAATCCACCTAATTTAAAAGTATTAGGTACCAGTCCATATGCAGTTCAATGGATAGTCCACTAGTTATTCCAGATTATATTTATTTATTATTTATTGACATTTGTTAACCGGGTTAGTCCAACTGGGCTTGTGGCCCATTTTCAGTGGAGACCCGAGGAGAAAAGCTCCAACAATGCATTTCTATTACAAAGTATAATATTACACAAAAATATTGAGGTGAGAAGCAATTATAAATTTAAAAATAAATTTCTATTGCAAAGTATAATACTACACAAAAATATTGAGGTGAAAAGCAATTATACAGAGGAGCAAAAGTTTTACATTTCTTGAGTACATACATACAAGTTAAAGTTCCAAGTATGGAGAAGGAAACAAAATGAAACTATGAAACATATATTTTTATTGTGAGATAATGCAATAGGTTGAGAGTAAAACAAAAAAAAAAAAAAAAATATATATATATATATATATAGAGAGAGAGAGAGAGAGAGAGAGAGATTTCTGCTATATGTGTGGAATTATGCAAATACCTTATGAGAGGTGTGTAGGGGGACTAAGTAGGGTCCTCAATAAGGGCAAGTATGGGGGGGGGACTAATTGGGGTCATTGCAAGGGCAAGTCCTGGAACTGAGAAAATATGTTTTTAGTTAATTTTTAAAGTGGGAGATGTGTGAAATTGAACTTAAGTCAAGGGGGAGTCTGTTCCAGGCATGGGTGACTGAGTGTTTATAGAGTAGTTTGTCTACAGACTTTGTTGGCTGGTAAATATCAAGTAGGTGTTGATTAGAAGTGTGGAGGGTTTGGGATGGAGTGTAGACAGAGGCTAAGGAGGAGAGAGATAGACAGAAGGAGGGTATATAAGGGATAGAATGAAGCATGTGAAATTGATAAAGTAGCAGTAGTTGGGGAAGTTCAAGCCATTGGAGAGAGTTTAAAGCAATGCAGTGGTCTGATTTGTATGGGGAGTTAGTAATGAATCTGGCTATTTTATGGTAAGTTTGTTAAGTTTGTTAAGAGCGGTGGCCTGAATGTTGGTGAGTACTGGGGTGGCATATACAAGGGTAGGGAGGAGGAGGGCTTGTCCCAGGGTAAGTCTAGCATCAGGAGTTAGGAATTTTTGGTTTCGATAAAGCAGGCCTAATTTCTGGTGTGTTATACATTGGTGTTTGTGTTGGTTAAACTTTAGTTCATCATCGATGATGACCCTTAGGAGTTTTGTGTGGTTATCAGGTTGGGTAGTTGTATTATTAGAAGATGTAATAACAAAGGAGGTTTTATGGTGGAAATGAGAACAGGGAAGGAAAAGAAGGAGTTTAGTCTTTTTAGGATTAAGGATCAGTAGGTTGTGAGAAAGCCATTGTTCTGTGGATAGTAGGGCTTGTTGGGTTAGGGAGTGTAGTTCAGAAATGTTATCAGAGATAGAGATAAGTGTGGAGTCATCAGCATATTGAATGAGTGATGATTCTTTACAAGAGGTGAAAAGATCATTGGTGAAGATGTTAAACAAAAGGGGTCCTAAGATGGAGCCTTGAGGAACACCAGTAGAGATGGGAAGAAAAAGGGAGGAGGCTGAGAGCCATTTGACAGATTGTTCCCTGGCAGATAGGTAACTATTGAACCAAGCAAGTGAGGAGGGGATAGTTGTAGGCTAGCTAGTTTGGATAATAATAAAGGATGAGAGACAGTATCAAAAGCTTTGGAGAGATCTAGAAAGAGACAGGAAATTAGTTTATTGTTGTCTAGGGCCTCAGCAATGGTGTGTGTGAAGGAGAAGAGGGCAGTGGTGGTGCTATGGTGTGGACAAAATCCGTATTGGGTAGAGGTAAGTAAGTGGTGGTGAAGGAGGTGATTGAGAAGCTGAGAGTGGATGCATTTTTCTAGTATCTTAGAGGGGAGAGACAAATGGCAATGGGTTAGTAGTTTGAAGGTTCAGTGGAGTTTCCACCTTTATGAAAAGGGATAGTAAAGAAAAATTTCCAGAGGGTAGGGACAGTTGATTCAAGAATGGATCTGTTTATTAGTATAGATATAGGATAGGCAATAGAGTCAGCAGCAAGTTTGAGGAATGTAGGAGGTAATTTGTCAGTGGAAGGAGAGCATGGTTTTGGTTTGTGCAGTAGAGATTTGCTTTAAGTAGTGGGAACAGGCTGAAAGGAAAACAAAGTTGTGTTAGTTAGACTAGGAGGGACAGGTATAGAAGAAGAGTTAGGACTGGTGGTTATGAGATTTTGGATGGCAGAGATAAAGTGTTTGTTTAAGAGGGTGGCAATTTCTTGAGGGGAAGAGTTTGGGTATGGGGAGGGATTAGAGGGACTTCCGGGATAGAGAATGTTGTTTAGAGTTCACCAAAATTTCCAAGGATTGGATTTGTTGTTAACCTGGGCAGAACTGTAGTATGACTTTTTGTCATTTGTGGTAAGTGTTTTTGCTAGGTTCCTCAGTTGTCTATATTTGAGAAGAAGTGGTGGTTGTTTAGTTTTAATCCAGGCTTTCCAAGCACTGTCTCTTTGTTTCATGAGGGACTTAGTCTCTTTGGAGAGCCAGGGAGCATGATTTGATTCTACTCTGATCCTCCTAGATGAAGCTAGGGAGTCTAGAGTACTCAATAAGATGCTATTGAAAGTGCTGACAGCGTCATTTATGGGGAGCTGTTTAATGATGGACCAGTCTGTGTTGTAAAGAATAGAGTTGAAGTGGGAAGAACTGAAAGTAGATAATTTTTGACGGTCCTTGATAAGGTAGGCTTTAGGAGTATGGTAGTAGTGTCTAAGGATGGAGGTAGGCAGATAGTCACTAAGGGAATCAGGTAAGGTAGTGGGGTTGTAGTAGTGGTGGGGTGTATTGGTAAGGATCCAGTCTATTATGGAGCTGAAAGTTGAATCTTTATGGAAGTGAGTGGGTGATGATATAAGTTGGTGGAATCCATGAAGGAGGATGCTGAGTTGGGGAGAGTCAGTTGAGAGTTTGGACCAGTCTATGTTGACATCGCCAAGGATAAGTGTCTCATATGGTATATTGTGGGAGAACCAGGATTGGATTTTTTTAGAATGGGCAGATTATTGCCAGGAGGTAGATAGATGGAAGCTATAGCAAATTTTTTGTGTGGATTCAGATGGCAGTTGAGGATGATGAGTTCAGCTGGGAGGACGTCAGGAACAAAGGAGGGATATGGTGAGATGTTAAGGTTGTTAGAGTAGAGGATGGCTACACCACCCCCTTTTTTTTACAGGTCTGTCAGATCTGAAGATGTTATAGCCAGGTGGCAGTATTTCGCTGTCTGAGATATGTGGCTTAAGCCAGATTTCCGATAGGGAAAGAATGTTTGGGGTATTGAGAGCAATCCATGAGTGGAGCTCAATAACCTTATTTGTTAGGCTTTGGATATTAGAGAGTAAATGGTTAAGTCTTTAGCTGGAAATGATTGTTGTGGCTGAGACTAATGACTGTATGAGGTTTAAGATGGGGGCAGTGTAGAGGTAGTTGTAGAGGTGGTTGTGGGGAGAGTAAGGATGGGGTGAGGTGAAGAGGGGCCGGGGTTGGGATGAACATCACCAGAGCAGAGTAGTTTTATAGAGAGAGGAGCGAGTGTAGTAAATGATAGATAGAGTTTGTGTAGCTTTGACTTAGCTTTAGGGGAAGGTTTAATAACCTGCAAAAAGGGTGGTTTGAATAGACTTGAGGTAGAGGTAGTGAAGAGATTTGGGGAGAAAGTAAAAGATGAAGTAGTTGGAGGTGTGTTGTATGAGTGAGAATTTGGAGAGCATTGGAGTGGGTCATACAGGTTGCAGTGGTAAGAGGTGGTGATAGAGAGAAAAAGAAGTAGTGTAGAAGATATTAGTAGATACTTTATGTTAGAGTAGAAATGGTTGGGTTGGGAGAGTAGGTGGTGTGTATGAAGTGATGTTAATAAGACTGACAGTTGGTAAGGTGGGAGTGGTGATTGGCAGGAAGTGGAGGTGTAGTGGATAATAGGACAGGAAGGGGAGGTATAGTTAGGTATAAAGGTAATTGTAATGGGGTGGGTGGGAATGGGGGTAGGGGAGAGAAGTGAGCCCGAACATAGTGAGGGTGAATGGAGTGGGGCTACACCCACAAGGAAGGACTCAGAAAACAATCAGAAAAGCTGGTGAAAAGGACAGAGATATGAGCAAGAAAGGCAAGAAGTTCTAGGTAAGAGCAGAGGTGGCTGGGCTGTGTTTAGGTCAGTAGGACTCTAGAAATTGAGACAGAAGTACAGAAAACAGCAGGAGAGAATGTTTAGGAGGGGTGTACAGGGCTGACAAAACTATTAACCTTGATAGATAGTAGCAGACAGAGAAAGAGGGTTTGGTAGGGAGTAGGAGCAATTCAGATAGGAGGTATACGTTAGAGAGGAGTAGAGTAGATTGGAGGGAGCCTGAAAGAAAAAGGGATAACTAGACAAGTGTAAGAGAGAAGATTAGCTACAGGGTGCAGTCTGCAGGTGAGAAGGAGCCACCACAGGAGTAATCAAGGATTAATGGTAGCAGGTATCCTTTACAGATGAGGTGTACATACTTAGATGGTATTCACTTGAGAGGGATGCATGCTAGAGGTACTTGACTATAGGTGAAATTCCAGCTAGAGTGTGCCAGAGGGCATCAGGGCTGCTCAAGTAGCTTTATTTGCTTAGATGGTATTCACTTGAGAGGGATGCACGCTGGAGGTACTTGACTGTAGGTGAAATTCCAGCTAGAGATGGGCCAGAGAGCGTCAGAGCTGCTCAGGTAACTTTATTTGCTTAGGTGGTATTTACTTGAGAGGGATGCATGCTGGAGGTACTTGACTGTAGGTGAAATTCCAGCTAGAGTGGGCAAGAGGACATCAGGGCTGCTCTAGTAGCTTTATTTGCTTAGATGGTATTCACTTGAGAGGGATGCATGCTGGAGGTACTTGACTGTAGGTGAAATTCCAACTAGAGTGGGCCAGTGGGCATCAGGACTGCTCAGGTAGCTTTATTTGCCTGTGGAAAGGCTCAGGATACACCTCAGGACCACTCGTTGAGGGGGGAGCGAGAGAGAGTAAAGATGGCTCCAAGGGAAAAACTGCACCAAGGCTTAAAAGGGCACAAAGGAGTATGGGTAACCTACAAGAATGCAAAGCAGTATGGGTAACCTACAACATTGCCCTATGGGGGGAGGAGAGACAGGGAGGCAAGCACGAGAGAAAGACAGAAGAAAAAATAATAGATAAGAGAAATGATAGACGAGAGAATGAGGAGTTAGGTGAATAGTAAGATGAAGTATAAGAATAGGCAAAAGAGGGTGGGGCAAGCAGAAGAGTGCAGGAGTTCTCCAGGGGATATTACACCCACAAGGAAGGACTCAGAAAACAATCAGAGAAGCTGGTGAAAAGGACAGAGATATGAGCAGGAAAGGCAGGGAGTTCTCGGTAAGAGCCGAGGTGGCTGGGCTGTGTTTAGGTCAGTAGGACTCTAGAAGTTGAGGCAGAAGTACTGAAAACAGCAGGAGGGAATAGCTAGGAGAGGTGTACAGGACTGACAAAACTATTAACCTTGATAGAGAGTAGCAGACAGGGAAAGAGGGTTTGGTAGGGAGTAGGAGCAATTCAGATAAGAGGTATAAGTTAGAGAGAAGTAGAGTAGATTGGAGGGAGCCTGGAAGAAAAAGGGATAACCAGACAAGTGTAAGAGAGAAAATAGCTACAGGGTGCAGTCTGCAGGTGAGAAGGAATCACCACAGGAGTAATCAAGGATTAATGGTAGCAGGTATCCTTTACAGATGAGGTGTACATACTTAGATGGTATTCACTTGAGAGGGATGCATGCTAGAGGTACTTGAATGTAGTTGAAATTCCAGCTAGAGTGGGCCAGTGGGCATCAGGGCTGCTCAGGTAGCTTTATTTGCTTAGATGGTATTCACTTGAGAGGGATGCATGCTAGAGGTACTTAACTGTAGGTGAAATTCCAGCTAGAGTGGGCCAGAGGGCATCAGGGCTGCTCAGGTAGCTTTATTTGCTTGTGGAAAGGCTCAGGATACACTTAAGGACCACTCGTTGAGGGGGGAAGAGAGATTGCCACTGATTGCCAGTGGTGCCCTCATCAAAGTTGTATTTATAGTAGACCACATTCTCCTATTATGAACATATTATATACAAAATATAGCTTGGTTGTGGCAAGTCATCAGAGGTTGCCATTAAGCTCAAGAAGTCTGTCAGCTAGCACAGAGGATTAAGGTTATGAGCTGTTAGCAAGCTATTTCCTGGGGTACAGCGTTTGCTTCCCAAAGCATTTATTTGCCCTCTGTGTGACCTTGAGCAAGTCATTTTAACCAGACAGTGCTTTAGGGCAATCGGGAATTGGGGCTAGACTCAATAGTCTCCCGGACTGCATGCAAATATACCTACATATGAACCTGTAAGCAATGTGTATCTACCAAAGGCAGAAAAGTAAATTTTGTATCTCATCTAAATTTACAGGGTATGTCAGGTCACGTTAGGTAAATCATTGTATTACTTTATTCCTCACTCATCTTCCAGCTTTCAAACAAGGTGCCTATGGATAGGGCACTAAAATATCAGAAAGACTTGTTTCTTGCTATGAGGTAACCTCTACCTGGTCTGCAAGACATCTGATCTGGTTCCATTTAAAATGTTTTGCCTAGAATGCATCGGTGGAGAATCTAACACTAGATAGGGCAATATAATGTTAAAAATAAATAATAATAATAAAAAAGTGACATACTCATTCCAAAATCCTTTTCAAGATTATGGAATAAGCTTCCCTTTACAATCAGAGTGTTCTTCAAAAATAAGCTTGAAATGTATCTAGGAGAAGTGGTAACAATATGAGGTTGTAGTAATGATGCTTCCTAAAGGCCATTACTTTCATGTACATGTCCAGAATTTTTGACATGAAAAGTTTGCAACCCTAGTTGTAAAGGCTCTTGTGCCATTAGCCTAGTAATCGTCTATGAACCCATGAAGCAATAGGTTCAATTACATGGTGTTAATTCAATAAAGGTGTTAAAAATAATGGAAATTCCTCAGAACCCTTGACCACAAGGGGTTGTGGAATAGCAGGGACCTACCCATGGATCTGTTCAAGGAATGCCAGGAGACTAACTGTAGATGCTTAAGTAGTTGATGGGACCTGCTTGTGGAAATGTTGAGATTTACAAAGCAACTTGACATTAGCTTGAGTACCCAAGCTCTGGACTTTCAGTAACTTTGAGAAACTTTAAGCTGAACTCTAAGTGGAAAATATACTGCGTTTTGTTTAAGTTGGAAGCAAACTTCAAATTTTATTTCTTCACTGTAACAAAATTGCAATTGAACCAAAGAGACTGTCTTGTCTCCAGGACATGGTGGTTTCACAGATCAAAGTTTGATTAACTTATACCAAACTTTTTCCTGTATTATAGCCTGCACGTACAAAATATTTCTAAGTTATTTATTCCATCTGTATAAGAAAGAAAACTAGACATTGTTTTAGTAATGAACTTCTTATATTTGCCAAATGAAATGGAGAAGCTCACAGAAACTCTGGGGCAAACCAACATAAATATGAGTCAGTATATGTAGTGGCTCTTCATAAGAGGAGTAAGGCTGTTTATAAACATTTAGTCTGTTTTCAGGAATAATTAAATATGATAGTCACTGTACTGACCACTCCAAAACACCATCCCATCACTAAATAAACTGAGTAAGGATGGCAACACTGAAACATGTACCTCTGGTGAAAGTGAGGTTACTTTTGAAAGCAAAGCCACCCAAGGGAATTGGGCTGAGTTTGACTGCACTAAAATTAACTTACAGGAGAAGCACATAAAGTATATTTTGGACATGGAAAGTACTAATTATCTGGGCTACCCAAACCTAAAGAAAGAACAGCTAGCTAGATATGGAGTGTCTTCTGAAAAGCAAGTAATGACATTTCATTAACGCACATTTAGTTAAAGTAAAATAACAGCACAAATGTCTTTTTAAGGCATGTTTTAAATGTACTGTTAGAATCAGGAGTGATCATTAAACCTAAGATGAAGGATATTTTAGAAATTGATAAGTTCAAAAGAGTACTTCTAAATAGTTTACATAGATGTTTTTTTTTTCAGAGTGACCCTAGCAGTACAGATAAATTTGTTGCACTAAATGAAAAATGACCAGTTAATGAAGCACTGTTTAAAACTAAAAACTTAAGGTTGTAAATAAAATTATGCAGATGACTGTTGTCAACTGAAATAATTTGTTTTAGATGTGGGAAGAGGGAGCTCATTCCTAAAAAGTGTTAAATTAGTAAAATGAATGCTGTACCTAACCAAGCCTGTGTTTGATTTCTACGCAGCATATTGGTAATGAAAATGTAAGTGCTATCCCTATGAAAACTGCGATGTCTAAAATATCCTGATAATGAAAATGCACTGATGGAATATGACAACGTTTCTGTCTGTGTCTGTGGAGACAGGAAGGAGTATCCTCTTAACATGTACACATTTACAGTTTCAAGTTGTTTTGGGTAAAGTACCTCATCCTGCAGACTTAGGGTATCAAACAGGGAATATGGCATAAATAAATGCTCTATAGTTAGAATATGCTTCTAGTAAAAGGGAGGAGACAATAACAGCCTGACACACTGCTAAGAATACATAGTCCCAAATATACACCTAGTAAAAATGGTGTGAAAAGGGAGGAACAGCAGCCAGAGACAATGTCAAAAAATTCACAGTCCTTATAAAAATAAACAAATAAGTGTAGAGACTTCGAAATAACAAAACTCTGGTATGGCTGAAGAGGATAAAATAACCCACATATTATTGGAAACCTGTTACTAACAAAACAAAGTTTATAAGATAGTGAAAGAAGTCAGTGCACAAACCAAAAGAGAACAGCCAATATTGCATGAGGAAAGATGTATATGTGGAGACAAAGGGAGAAAGATCCATAGCGACAGACACTAATAGAAGAAAGAAAATCTGAAGGCAGTCCTAAGTTTCCCTTTATAAAGTATAAACAGAGAGCTAGTCAGAAACAAGACCCTCAACAACAGATACCTAAAGAGACAGAAGTTACTGAGGTGAAAGTAAAGGAATTACCAAAACTAAAAGTGAAGCAAAGTCACTGGCATTACCTGCCTTCTAAAGAAGAAAAACCCAAACCTGCGTTTATAGATGAAAAGACTACAACATTTGCTGAAAATATTCCTGACTTGTCAGATTTGCATTTACGCAATGACAACTTTAAGAAATTACAGTAGCAGCATAGCAAGTTACACAGACCAGAGAAAATATATCCAGAACTGAATGAGAAGCAGGTGAGCACACTGTCCCATCCCATATCCATATTTTGAGTTAAAGAATGACTTGCTGAAGAGGATGAATAAAAGGCAAAGAAGAAGTGCTACTCCAACTCTTATTTCCAAAACCTTTTAAAAAACTTGTGATGAAAATAGCAATCAGCAGCATTCTGGGAGGACACTTATGGACGAGTAAAAGCAACTAGAATTTTACCTAGATTTTATTGGCCTGGTGTATGAAAAGACATTGAAAATGTCTGTGTAGCTTGCTTGGATTGTCAAAAGATGGCACCACATTTTGGGTTCAGAGCTCCACTGATACTTACAGCTACTACTGAAATCTCATTCAAGTGGATAGCCATGGATCTTGAAGGCTCATTAGTAATGGCTAGTAATGGCTACCTATACATTCTAGGGATTGTCACAGGATCATAGGAAATATTAAACAATTAAGTCATGCGACCATCTACAAATTGTCAGTACCCACCCTCAAACTGAACTTCTTCTCTTGAGGAGAGCCAGGCCAGTAAAGTCAAGGGTAAATTTGTGAATATCAATCCAATTGCCCATTTCTGGTATGAAAAATGATAATGTATCACACTGTTAAATTAGCAGTGGAAGTCTATTTTTGAGGTGTGGGAGGTGCAATGTAATGAAGCTATCTCTCCACCTTGGTTTATTTACCTGCTGGTGAAGATCTAGAGCCTGTGTTTTGTTATTTGTGGAACTATTCAAGTTGTGGGGATTTATTTATTTAAATTTATTTACTGGAGCAGAACACTGATCAAACTCAGAAGGCAAGACATAGATGTCACCTCAGGAGACTATAAGACACTGAAGAAAATAACAGTGCCTTCAATCTTTTTCTGGTAGCAGTTTAGGATTTTTAAAGCAGTGATCTTCTTTGTTGGGAACATCTGGGATCTTTCTTGTTGTTTAATATATCTAGAGTCATGTCCCAAGTCCCAAAGGGACATTGTATTTAATAACTGGCCTAATCATTGCTGAATATAATAGATCAATAACCTGAATGGATCTGGAATGTATTCACTTGCATATCTCTCTACCTGTTGCCACAAGAAGTCTAGACAAAGCTAAAAATGACAAAGACTCAAAAACAGGCACACATTTTAAATATTGCTCTTACAAAAGAAAGTTGCTAGAATAAAAGGTTTTGTGTTAACATGCATTTTCTGAAGGATATGAAGTCTGAAACTCAAATGTCTGTCATTATATAGTGACTTCAGTCCTTAATAATTTGCCTAAAAAACACAAATTTTATGAAGAACAGACCAAAAATATGATACAAAAATTTGGACATTCTGCAAAAATCTGGACAGTTGAGAGGCATTTTCCTTTGGCAATCAGCTGAGCTAAATTGAATGACTTCCTGACTGTTATTGTTACATGATGATCACAGGAAAGGGAGTTACCAACACAAGTATCAAGGTCTCTGATAACATTCTCATTTTGGAGTGAGGTATTGTCTAAGTAGTATGCTGTGAGGAGGGATGTTTTACCAAATGCTACTATATTACACTTCTAGCATTTAATTTAAGCCCTTTAATAGGGTCTATGTCATATAATCAACCTTTCAAAATTTCGAAAACCATATGTTCGAACTTGGAAATTCGAAATATGATAACATCGAAACTCAGAACAGCTCATTTTTTCCCAGGGAAAACATTCGCTGTTCCAAAAAACACACACACAACACAGGCACACCAAAAACCTAATAAACCTACACTACACCTTACATACACAACTATCTTTGCACTAACCTTAACTCAACCCCTAACCCTAAGGTCCGTCACACTTACCTTACCCGCACCCTAACCCTAAAGTCCATCACTATCACACACTTACCTTACTCGCATCCTACCCTAAAGTCCGTCACTATCGTACATTTACCTTACCCACGCCCTAACCCTAATGTCCGTCACTATCGCACACTTACCTTACCCGCACCCTAACCCTAAAGTCCGTCACTATCATACACTTACCTTACCCGCGCCCTACCCTAAAGCCCATCACTATCGCACATTTACCTTACCCGTGCTCTAAGCATAAATTCCGTCACTATCGCATACTTGACTTACCTGTGCCCTAACCCTAAAGTCCATCACTATCGCACACTTACCTTACCCGCGCCCTAACCCTAACGTCCGTCACTATCGCACACTTACCTTACCCGCACCCTAACCCTAAAGTCTGTCACTATCTCACACTTACCTTACCTGCACCCTGACCCTAAAGTCTGTCACTTTTGCACACTTACCTTAGCCGCACCCTAACCCCAATGTCTGTCACACTCACACACTTACCTTAACCTGATCTGTACCTTTCCCACCACACTACAGAAAATGTCGAAGCCACGGAAACAGCCAACCGAATTCTTTCCATGGGAAAGAATTCAACTATCCACGGCTTCGACATTTCTATTTTTTGAACTTCCCCATTCAAACTTCCAGCATTTGATATTTAAGATGGTCGATTAAATAACAGGTACCCCTATGATAGCACACCAAGTGTTTACAAATGCAAAATGTTGTTGCAGGACTTGGGTGTCAGAGGGTGACTTCACAATAACTTCCAGTTTGTAGTCATCCAAAGAGTTGGTTTCTAGTCTGGAGGTCACAGAAATAAATGCCATACAAAAGGGATCCCAGCATGGAGCCCTGCACAGCAGCACTAGTTACCTTCATAGTCTTTGATGAGGCACTTGCTACCCAGACTGTACAGGTTCTGTCCTTTAGCCAGTCTGATATCCATTACCACACAGGGATCAATTTGTAAAGCATTTAACTTGTTTATTGTACTAGGATGGACTATAATGTCAAAGCCATTAGTCAGGGCAAGTTATGCTGTGTGCACAGCAAGGCTGCTGTCAGCAACTTGTGTTACTCTTTTAAATAAGTTAACCAGATTCATTAGACAGCCTCTACTCATAACAAAGACTGCTGTGGTTTTAGTTAGATTTTTAAAGACATAGTTAATCAAGTCAGTCATGATATAATCTTTAGCTCTGCATATGAGACTCATCAGACTGATGAGCCTGTAATCCCTGGGGTTAGTGTTGGGGCCAACCTTTTGAAATGGCATCACCGCTGCAGTGCGCCAAACTTCAGGGATGAAGCTGATAGCTTAACTCAGATTAAATAATTTAAGCAGTGGATTGTCTATGGCTTGTTTGTAGTGCCCATTAAATAGCCAGATGCATTATCGTGTTCCAAGGAGGAAATATTTTGATTCTTTGAGAGCAATTTTAGTATGTGACTTTTGGTGATGACTGGGGGCTAAGGGTGTCAGGTGTCTGTGTTTGGATGAATAGTATAAGCAGCCAAATTAAAGGCAGTTTGCTATCTTCAGAAACCACAATACAATGCTAATTTGAAATGGATGATGTTAGGTAACACAGAATTGGAGGAGAGAAGAAATATTTGGTCTTGACACAGATGCAGCAAAAAAACAAAACAAAAAACAATGGTCAGTTCGGGGTAATACTCAAATCTGTACAATTATTGAGGGGAGGAGTCTCTGTGGAGGTTCAAACTAGAGCCAATAGGGGTCATATAAGGGTCGGTCTCTAATTTGCTAAGATACCTTAAAAATAGGGTGAGCAGGAGAGAGAGAGAGTTGGGAACAAGTGGGGGGTGGAGTGGGGGGTGTAATAAGCGCCACATAAGAGGGGTTGTGACTATCAGGTATAGAGAGGGCTCTACCAAATACTAAGAGACTATGAACTCAATATTAAGAGGAGAAATTTGTCAGGCTTAAGATAATAAAACTATTGACAATATCTAGACAAAGTAAATAGACAATAAAAAGGCAGTAAGCAGATTATATATGGGAAAGGAAGGTGAGTTAGTCTGATGATTGGTAAAGCTTAAGTAGGAAGATTTTTGGGATGCAGTTAGAGGGAAACTTGCTTGGCTCCCAAACTGGCAACTTAATCTAGAAGATTCAACATTTTTACATGGAAGTGCCTGCATAAATACTTTTCACACACCAGTAACAAACAGCTGGTATTAAACAGATTTGATAATGGACAGTTAGGGAACTGGAATCATATGTTTGGGCCTGTCCTAGATTAGCTAGATTCATACAAGAAATACCAGAGTTGTCAAAAAAAATTATTCAAAATGAACTGTCAAAATGCAAAATGATGAGGCCAGCTGTATGCTGAATTGGATGAATTGGAGACAGGTTAAAAATTGTAAGGGAAATGGTGCCACGGATATTCTTACTAGCAAAAAAAGTAATAAATTGAAAATGGAATATAAACCCTGTACCAAGTTTTATACATAGTTTGGCTAATGGAAGAAATGAAGAAAATAAAAAGAGATATATTAAAAGGCCATGTAAATTCCATGTATAGAAATACTGGGGTGCTAAAATGTGACAAGGATTAATTTGGGATGATAATGAATAACATTTTTAGGTGAAGAATTAAATTAACAATGGCTTCAAGAAACCATTCAGATACATGATCACCAAATGGAAAAATGGTTAAGAAAGAGAGTTAGATTAAAATTGATTATGGATGTTGAAACTCCTGCTGTTAGGTTGTACTGGCTATACATAATTCTGATTAAAAAAACACCTTTTATTTGTTTATTTATTTTTGAAACTAGACAAGAAATTGGCATCACCAAGAGATTTCAGTGCACCATGTATGAGGATTGCACAAAATGTTGTAAATACTTGTTGTAATAAAGTTTTGAATAAAAAAGTCACAGTACTAAAAAAAATCTAGCACATAACTAGGAAAACATCTTAATAGCTGCCATTGAATAAAGTTTGTATGGTTTTAGCTTAAGTTTTTAGAAAAAAATATGTAGTTGTCTCAGTTCAAGTTTATTCAAGGGCAAAAAATGAAGGAGAATTGTTTCACCAGCAGGTAGGCTACTTTATATTAAGAAATTACTAAGTATGGAATAAAGTTGTCCAATATGCAGATATTTAAGATTTAGTAATTCACAAAAAGAATAATGTAAACAGTAACACAGACATCAGGTTGTCTGGGACATGGAGCGGTACTTCAGGAATATTTGGTAAGCTGAGACAAACCCCCACCCATAAATCAAGCAATCAGATGCTCCCTCCTGATAAAGAGATGTAAAGATTTAAAGTTCTGAAAAGATGAAGCCATGGATGTAGTCTGAAATCTGCCTAATATGCAAGGACTGCTTTATCAAGAGATTGCTCATACCGCATTCATGTCATACTCCTTTCAGAATTTTAAGCTGAGTTTTAAAAGTTCATCTTCATTAATAACAGACTACCAACCTAGTGGGCCAGTCAGCACCCTGATTCTCATTCCACACACCTGAAAAGGTAAGTATTAACCATGTATACAATTAGTAGACAGTCTGGTCTATCTTCTGAGTGCTGCATGGGCAGAGGCTGCAGACCTCACTTTCACAATCATTTTACTATTTATTACAGAAAAGCAATGTGCAGGTGGTGGGCATTTGACAACTAGTGGTAAGTTTTATTTAGCTGTAAAATTAAATTTACTGAGTGAATTAGTTGACAAATACCTTAAAACAGAGAAGCAAGCTAAGCGATGGAAATACTCCATTGTATTACTGAAGAAGTTTAGGTGTGATGTTCATGATGATAGTCTGGTGAGTCTTCTGTTAGCCCTTGTCTGTATAAGCACAAACATATACTTGAAGCAACCAACTCTTGTATTTTGCTTAAAATTGAATTTTGAATAATGATAAAATTAATTGGTAGCAGTTTCTGCCTATTCTTTTCTGCAAAATATTATTTTAAGTGGTACCTAGGCTCCCAGCATGTATATTTTAGATGGAAACATTACACAATACAAAAACACATAGGTTGTCTGTGTGGCTCATTTCCTAAGTTAGGAGTGTCAGCACTTCTGCTGCATTTATAAATGTGGCACATATTTCACTTAAAATATCTTTTAGTTTGCAAAGGAAGCCCAGATAGTTAAGAATAAACGTCTTGTATAAGATACTTCAGATCATTTCAGCAAATTCACCTGTTGACTGATTTCCTTGTGTAAGTAACATATGGAGTCTCTCTAATTCTTTGTGGAAGATTATATTTCCTCCTTTTATATGTTGATAACTCTACTGATCAAAACATAGCTTACTTTTAGTTTATCAGTCTCTTATCTTACATTGCCTTTCAACTACTGTTCTTTGTCTAAGGTACAACAACAGTGGACTGACAATCATAAAGTTGGGGGGGGGGTTATTTGCCACACTTGACATAAGTTAAGCAGATTCTGTACGAGATTCCCAAGAATAGAAGTACTTCAGACATCATTTATGAGCAGTCATGACCTGGCAAATGTGATACAAGCATTTTGATGGTGAAGATCTGTAGTGACTCCACAACAAATGCCCACTATTTGTTTTTTACCTTCCCTTTTTGCTCTTTTTATTGTCCTTTAATTTTATTATACTATTTTGTTTCTTTGCAGATTGACTTTTACATTATAATGTCCATCAGTGAAAGTCTGTATTAGTATATTTAAGTAATCACAGTCTTTACCTCATAAGTTTAAGGTTTGGGTTCAGTTTTAATCTGCTTACTGACTTTGTGTACGCTGCTTGCATGTTCTACCCATATTGGCATATTTTTTTCTGGGTGTGTCAATTTCTTCTTACCTTCCAAAAACATAACTGGCCAGTGCAGAGCTGTATACACACACACACACACACACACACACACACACACACACACACACACACACACACACACATGCATGCGCGCGAGCGTGTGTGTGTGTGTGTGTGTGTGTGTGTGTGTGTGTGTGTGTGTGTGTGTGTGTGAACTGTGTTACATTTATCCTTGAGGCCCAGGTTATGGATAAATAGCATTTACAATGTTCCAGTTCACATTCCTAGTTAAGAAATAAATTATAATTAAATATTTGCCTGTGGCATTTACTGAAAGGAAATGAAATAGCTTTTTTTATTGGAAATTTGTCTATAGGGATTGTATTATGTATGCAGATGTAGCAATGTTCCTTGGTTCAGGTCTGGCATAATCTGATTTTAATCCTGGAAATATGACCACCATGCACATAGGTTTCCTTACTCAGATTGCAGGTTTACTTGACAGAAGCACTTTGGCTTATTTATTACTCTGAGCATAGTTGTTTGAATTTCACCTCTGGAACCCCAGTTTTAGCAGTCTGACAAAATAAATCCAGTATAAACTGCTAAGGACTGCTTATTGTGAAGTTAGAATCTGCTAATGCAACTTTTCTGAATGGATTTGTCTCTACCTTGTTTAATGCACTGGTCCATGTATCTCATTTCTAGAGTGGTAAAGTTATTAATAGGGGGAGATAATCAACAATCCATATGATATACGAAAGCTCTTGAAATAAGCAGGTACAAAGTGTGATTTGAAGATAGTGTTGGCCAAGTGCTATGGTAAAGGACTTTGATATCTCCTCATTAAACAAGTTCTGTATTTAGTCACCTTTGTGTGAAAGTTAATACATGTGTATCATGACAACATTTTAAATACTGAACTACTTTGCAGAAAATGGCAAAGTTAGTTAACATTTTAAATACTCTGAGCAACAGTTATGTATGTAGTTCAGGTGCTGGAGGAAGCAATGGTCCCAAGGTATAACCCAGGCATATACTGTATACTCAACTCAAAATATGCTAAGCTTTTGAGACAGTATCTTCCAGAAGCCAGAATATGTGAATAACTGACTCAGTTTCTATTTATAATATGAATCTGCACACAAACCGCTTATTGAAAACATTACTGATTTGAAAAACATTCTTTTATGTCTGTAGAGGGTAGATGACAACAGTAAAATATGTTAATTTATTATATGCATGTAGGGTAGAGTATTTGGAACAACATATATTTTTGCTGCATTTGCAGTGGTAGTTGGGTTGGGGAAGACTACAATATGAATTTGTGAGTAGAAAACAGTTGTTGAGTCCATTTTCCTGTGCTTTGTCTAGTACTTATTGCAACAAATATGAACTGCTGACTAATAATCATTACAGTTAGGCACTTCAGACCATTAAATATAGTGCAATTACTTAGGGAAAGTAGATTTTTAACTCATTTTACTTAACTGGAATAACCACATCAGATTTATTTTACTTTAAGATGAAGGGATGCCATATGAATCTTGGGAATATGCAAGCAATAATGCCTGACAGGGTGTGTGGTAATGTGTAACTCTGGAAGTGCGTTAATTACACATTAACACACACCCTGGGGACATTCTTCTGCTTAGAGAATGGGGTGTCTGTAAAATTGTTGTGATTTACTTACTGTTTATTTTTTTAAGTACTACATTATTTTTTTATATATTTTCGATGTAAAATAGTTCCTCCACCTAATGTTTTAAACTTGCTGTAGTATACGTTAATGGTGTTGTAGGAAGCATTTTACATCCAAAAATATAACACTTTAAAAAATGTCCAGGTATTTACTTTATTTTTTTTTTTTTTGGTCTGTCGCTAGAGGAGTGGTTTCCAGCTCAGGAATTGTACCTCACTGGCCGTTTGGGGCTGCTTTCTATCCCGTTCAACTTTCTGGCTTAAAAACCTGTGTTTGCATGGGTTTGCACTAGTTTTAGCTCAGTGGATACTGTTTGGGCATCCTGCAGACTACTACAGCACCAGAAACGAGGAAGAGAGAATTTTTGCTGATTATAAGTACCTTTTTGCCTTTTTTTGACAGTTTTTGCTAGCCACACTTCTAAAAGCCATTTTAAAGTAGTCTTGCTACTATTTCTACTGCTTTTTTTTAAATCGTTTTACTGTTTGTGCACTTGTTTTTGCTTAAATTCAAAGTTTAAAATGCATTTGCTGTTGTAGGCTACACACTAAAGTGCAATAGCCTTTTCTGTGCTTATTTACTATTTTATTGCATTTTTCTGCCTAATTTAACCTTAAAAACAAAAAAAAATTCTGTTTGCTCATTTCCCACCTTTTTTCTATACTAGAATAACCCAGATCCCAAATTTGCTGGTTTCAGGACTTTATTTTGTGTTTCTGAGTTGTCCAGACCTTGCTGTGGTAGAGGGTCTTTCTGCTTACCAGTGGGAGTGGTTAACATTGAGCTGCCTATCTGTCATTAGAGGAGTGGGTTCCAGCTCAGGAATTGTACCTCACTGGCCGTTTGGGGCTGCTTTCTATTCCTTTCAAATTTCTGGCTTAAAAAACCTGTGTTACCACGGGTTTGCACATTGCGCAGCACAGCTCAGCTAGGGTTAAACTATTACCAGCACCAGAAAGTCTGCTGTTCAAATTTTCCTTTATAACTAGCCAGTTTTCCAGTTTTAGCATTCAAACCTGATTCTTTGATCTCAGCACCTGCTTAGAACTCGTTGTAAGCACTAGCTATTCCTTAAATTGCTGCAGCACTCAACTTTCCTCTCTAAGTAAATAGGAAAATAGTTCTAGTACTTAAATAAACAAGCCCCTATCCAGGCATGTCTAAGGGTCAGCTCCCAGTGTTTTTTTCTGTCCACCTGGTGAATCTGGGCATCTTAGAGCAATGTAGCATTTGCCTCATGTACACCAACAACCCTCTCCTCCTACCACCCAACACTACAACCAGTGAGAGATGCACTTATGTAGCCAAGCTAGAAGCCAAGCTCTCTCTCCAGCCAAGACTGAACTAGTCAGTCAAGAGAAGAAGGTAAACACCCATACCACACCATGCACAACACATAGTCCTTCTAAACCTACACCACCAAAATCCACAAATAGTAACACAAAATACACACCTACATTTGCAGAGGTTCTTAATAAAAATCTGCATAAGCAACAGAGACCTCTGAAGCTGAAACGCAAACAACCACCTCCCCCAACACAACCCAAGTGACACATAGCTCACAAAACCAGTGTGCCACTTAACCTCAGCCCCTAAGGCAAAACAACATACCCACACTAGTCATAGGTGACTCTATAGTCAGGCACACTAATGTCTCACTCACCAGGCTAAACAAGGAGAAAATTACAGTCAGCTGCCTGTCAGGTGTCAGGATCTGCCACATAACGCATGCACTCAGGTCACTCCACAACAAGTACAAATACGACTCTGTCATTGTCCATGTTGGAATGAATGACCTGAGATGTACCTCCATGGGCTATAAGAAAAGAAACATTGAGGAACTCTCAGATCTTGTAGCCCAGGCAGGTATGTCCCTAGCCCTGAGTAGCATCCTGCCATTGCCAAGAATGCTACCACAGTACAAGGACAAAATGATTGACTTCAACAATTGGCTAAGCTTCTGGTGTCATTCTAAGGGGATCCTGTATCTGTCTGCCTGGGATGACATGATTGACAGACCATGATGCTTTGCCAGAGATGGCCTGTGCTTGTCACCCCTGGGATTCTGGATTCTGGCAAAGGCTCTTGCCACCCCTATAGTGCCTTTTTTAGGCAGGGTTCAAATGACAAAATTACCACCATAACAGGTACAAGCAAGCAAAAACTGAGGGTAATGCTACTTGATGTTAGAAGTCTAAACCTCAAAACACACTCACTTGAGGCACTCCTCAAAATGGAGAACATCGACATCTGTGCAGTGACAGAGACCTGGCTCAAGGCTCCAGAGAGCACCCCTGCAATACCAGGCTACAATTCATACCACACCTTTCGGCCACCTAACCTGGACCGAAACACTAAAGGGGGAGGTGTGTCCATATTCACCAAGGATATCCAGACCTCCAGGCTAGTTGCCCAACATAATGCATCCGATATTCTCCAGGTGCAACTAAAACTAGGCAAGACTGCAACCCTAATTGTAGCTTGCTACAGATCCCCCACCATGCCCCATGATTCCCAGTCCACTTTTCTTAACATACTGGAAAATATTAAGGTACAACCAAATACACTAATACTGAGTGATTTCAACTACCCTGCCATTAACTGTAAAAACTACTCATGTACTAACTCGTTTGCCCAACAATTTTTGGAATTCGTAAATTCCAATGACTTAGATCAACTTATCCATACCCCTACCAGGGGCACCAATATCCTAGATCTGGTCATTACCAACATGGGTGACCGATGCTCCACACCAGAGGTCAGTTCATTGTTGGTCAGAGCCGACCATAAGCTAATCACCCTAGACATCCTCATCCTGCCTTCATCCCCCATTAAGGTAACCACAGTAAAAAAGTGGCAAACTTCACGACACCATGCAGATGGAAAGTAGAAGTATGACTGCTGAATCTTACACCAATGCACTGTATGAACACACACATGAGTGCATGGACCATGCCATCCCAAATAGAACCAAGATGGTCTCCTCCAAAAAAAGGAAGCCAATCTGGTGGTCCTCTGTCATAAACAAACTCTACAACAAAAGGAAGAAACTATTGCAAAAAAGAGTAAAATCCCAAGATTGGAAAAACTTCCTTGTCTGCCTCAGTAAGAAGCTGAGATCCCTCATAAGCTCATCCAAAGCTAGTTATGAAAACAAAATCACCATAGATTCTAAAGACAACTGCAAAGCATTCTATAATTATGTCAAGAATCTTAATGGCAACACTCAGATCTGCTCAGAATTACAGCACAATGGCACTAAATATACAGAACCAACTGATATTGCCAACATCCTGGCAGATAGGTTCAGTGCAAACTTCACCCCCCTCTCACCCCCTAAAGGGCCCATCTCAATACTGGTAGAATGCAAAGTCCCAGTAATCACAGCTGCACAGGTAATAAACGCACTCTCCAAAGCCAAGAATACAGCATCCAAGGGACCAGACAACATTCCGGGCTGTGTTCTACATGAACTATAAAACGAACTGGCACCCCACCTAAGTACCATGTTCAATCATAGCCTCACTTCAAGCTTTGTGCCTACTAAATGGTGCACAGCTTTAGTTATCCCACTCCACAAGGGGGGATCCATCACGGACCCCAGGAACTACCACCCCATTAGCCTGACTAGCCTGATCTGCAAAGCCATAGAACGTATCATCATGGAACTTATAAATAAAGACATAGGTAACCTTCAAACTTTGGACCCCACCCAGTTTGTGTTCGTGAAAGGCAGATCATGTCTCCTAAACCTGACTGACTTCTTTGAAGCAGTCACCAGAGCTGTGGATGAGGGTAAAGTGGTTCACACATCTAGACCGCACCAAAGCCTTCAACACCATCCCCCACTCTGGTATCATAGACAAACTCACTAAACTGGGCATAAATCCCTATGTCACACGATGGGATGCCAGCTGGTTCACTGACAGAACCCACACCATGAAAGTAGCTCACTTGAAATCTGACTACAGACCAGTTACAAGTGGAGTACCACAGGGTTCAGTCCTGCGTCCACTCCTGTTCGGCATCTACTTTTCTGAAGTTCAGTCTAACACAGAGGGTCTATGGCTAAAAAAGTTTGCAGATGACTGCAAACTGGGAGCCATTATCGAATCCCCAAATGATGTGGACATTCTACAAAAGGGCCTCACTGAGACAGATGTTGGATGTCATAACCATGGCCTCAAGCTCAACACCAAAAAATGCATAGTCATCCCCTGTGCCCATGAACTACCACATAGGCGGTAGGCCATTTAACATCGAAAGTGTGATAAGAGACCTAGAGACACAGGTGGACAGTAGTCTCTGCTTTGACAACTACATCACCACAGTAGTCAGGAAATCCTTCTACATGGCACAACTCATCACAAAAGGCTTCTCATCCAGAAAAAAATAAGTCATTATTCCTCTCTACACATCCCTCATTAGATCTATTATAGAGTACAATGCCCCGTTTGGTATATACCTCACAAGACATTTACAACAACTGGAGAGGCCACAGAAATACCTCACAAAGAGGATCACCGGCCTCAAACAAATTCCCTACCCAGACCATCTAAAAAAAACTCTCCAGCTCTACTTCATCGCATATTGCCTACTCAGAGGTGATCTCTCCCTAACATACAAAGCCATGTCAAACCCAGAGCTGTTGGACATGCTGCACTTACAGAAATCCCAATCCCTCTGAGCCACATGCTCCAGGGACCTAAATCTTGTCACCACAATAAACAAAGCATGCTGAAGGGATAGGTTCCTATCCCAGAGACTCCCCATACTTTGGAACAAACTGCCCATTTATGTCAAGCAGAGCACCTCATTAGCCCTCTTTAAGAAAAATCTTGATGATTGGATGGGAGATAGGAAATTCACCCTGGGGATCACTTCTGTGGCTCTGCTTGACAGGACACACGAAAATCATTTATGGGTGGCGAAAGCCAGGGAATCTCTACAGCTAGGCTTGTACAGGCCCTAGGGGAGATGGCCTATTACCTACCTATGAACTTATAAACCTATGAACCTTTCTCCAAAAATGTTTGGTTTGTTGCCATTTGTTAGAGACTGATGTCTTTAAATTATGACATAGATTTGAGTTTCAGACTTAAATTTCATTTAGAAAATTCATTCTACCATAAATCCTGTTATTTAAGCAACTTTTATAAGAACAATAATTAAAATCTGTTCCTATTTTTGAGCCTTTGCTCTCCCATTATTTTATTTATCCATATTTATTTAGCCGAAAGGTCAAGTGGTATATAGACCTCTTTACTATTTCCAGTGGTCGATCTCTCATATGCACACACACACACACACACACACACACACACACACACACACACACACACACACACACACACACACACACACACACACACACATGCACAAGCACACACCTCTGCTTCAGAAAATGCAAGCTGACATAAATACTAAAGTTGAAGTAATGTGATTTTATAACAGGATCATTTAAAAATATATTGTAATTTTGAGCCTTTTTCCACTTTTATTTTATGCTTATCCAGATATGTTGAGGTAAGAGGTCGAAAGGTATGCAGACCTCTTAACTGCTGCTGTTGCCAGGGATCAGTCTCACTCTTCACTCTGTTTCTCCCTCTCTCTCTCTCACACACACACACACACACACACACACACACACACACACACACACACACACACACACACACACACACACACACACACACACACACTCTTCTGCTTTCATCCATGCATACACTCTCACTCACAGACATACACACATACACACTCACACACACACACACGCACACACTTTGTTATATTAAGTTTTTGCATTTTTACTTTACAGTTGCTAAACAGCAAAAGCGCTGTTTAGTGAGTATAAAATAATGGTTCAATCGATCTCAGTGTTCACTGTCTCTTTCTCTCATGCACACATACACAGTCTGTTCTGCTTTCACACACACATACATATAAGCCCACAGTCTCTTCTGCTTTCATACACGTATTCACTCACACACACAGACAGAAACATAAGCACACTCATACATATGCATACACAAACATACACTTTTTTCTGTTTATTTATTTTTTTTACACACACAAAACAGCAACAGTGCTGCTTATCGAGTGCAGAATAGTTCGATAGATCTCACTTTCACTCACATGCACGCATACACTTACAAACAGACATAAACACACTCACATGCTGCTTAGTGAATGTGAAGTAATGGTGGCCATTAGGTTTTTTTTCTGTCAGAGCTCTGTGGTGGCTTAATATGCTGCCGTGAAGCATCAGACTCATTTTTCAGTGTGCATTACTTGTATAGTAATGCCCTGCTGGAGAATGTTCTTTCTTCAATCAGGATGCGATCTACGGAGTGCCCTTTCTTTAATAAACAATAATAACTGACATTTCAGTATGGTAATGTGTACATATGGTTTTAAGCTAGCTAGCTCCATAGGAATGTGATTGTTTCTTTAAGATATATATAAGAGAGTTTACTGCCTTTGCCCTTCAAAAATGTTTAATCCAAAACAGGCGCATTCTGTAAGGACTGAGATTTAAATCATGCTAAGTAATAATTCTTAAGTTCTAAACAGTATGATGAACTGCACCACCCCACCCCCACTTTACTACAGAACTGGATACTCCAGCGTTTTATATTTATTACTGTAAGTTATTCCTTATGCAGTCTTAAATTTCTATAATCTAAATAATTATTTACCATATTATACTTCTGTCATTAAGTTTGCTTTTCTTTCTAACCTATTCAGATCCAGACAGATGTCAGAATGAGCTGATAATATCAAATATAACTTCCATACTAAAACATTTGAACTAAATAAATGTGTAAATGGAATGGTGTTAATTTTGTGTGACTATGGTGTATGTAGATTGGCTGGCTAAACAGAAAGAAAATCTTCCTTCATGTTTGTGATGTAACAGTGTCATGACTGTTAGAATGCACTGCATGGCTTTCAGAGTGCATGCAGGGAACACCATACAATTTATGTAAATGGTGCCTGACAAAATATGCTTTGTGCTGGGTACACACACACACACACACACACACACACACACACACACACACACACACACACACACACACACACACACACATAGATATATATATATATATATATTTGTGTGTATAGCATGTGTGTGTTTGTATATCTAGATTTAAATCTTCATATACATGGTTATAATCTGAAACATTAAACATTCATATGGGCAAACATTTTTTCAGACTGTAAATAACTGCAAACATTTATATGAGTGAAAATTGCTGTCAATAGGGTTTTTGCTTCCAGTGTTTCATATTTGATCATAGTGCAGCTGGGTAAGGGAATTTGTCTTTACCCCACTGTTGTGCCATCTCGGAGTTGGTACATAATTAGCAGGGAGTGTGGGGGTGCAGATGGGCTTCCTCCCCTGCACAAAGAAACATTTGTAATTTTTGTTGCTTTTGATCATTTTAGATTCAATCTAAAATGATTATTTTTTGATGGTCGCTATTTCAAATGTTCTGTGTTTGATGTACTCATATGTTTGTGTGTGATATATATATATATATATATATATATATATATATATATATATATATATATATTTATATATATATATATATATATATATATATATATATATATATATGGGTCCCCTTCAAAACATCTAAAACCCATAACATCTAATTTCATAACATTGAAACCAGAACATCTAAAACCCATAACATCGAATTTCAGAACCTCTAACACTACAAATCACATGAAAATAACATCCCCCTCCACATATAATGACACCAAACTACCAAACACACTTTTTACTACGTTTCTGCAGGGGGGCTTGATACAGTGGGGTTAGGAAATTAACTTTTCCCCACTGTAGTGCGATCTTGGAATTGGTATATTTAATTTATGGAGGGGTGGTGGTGGAGCCCCCCACATGGGGGGGTGCATGGGGGCTTGGCCCCCATGCAGAAATGTAGCAAAAATACTCTCTCATTCCTCCCCCATCCCTAATCCTTAAAGCTCTAGATACACTTTCATACTCCTGCCTCCTACACTGTCACCAATAATCCTATTACATCCTCAACACCTAACCCCACACTCTTGCATTATACCTAAACCACACCATGTCTCTTCAAACCATTTTCATCCTTTCCCTTAGCCTACTACTCCTAATTACTCTATACCATGCTACCTCCTATTCCTCTTAAAAACTACCCCTTCTTTCCTATCCCTCTTCACCCCACCATCACCCCTAACACACATCATAACTCTGCCACTTCTCATTTCCACACTATATCCTCCTCCCTAGCGCTTCCAAGCCCACTTGTCTACTTTAAACTAAAACTCCTATCCTCCTCAGTGAAACGTCATATTCCCAAAGCACTATTGTACCTCCAACCAAACTCTAGGAGCAAATCCAAACCCCTTCTCTCATTCCCATTTAACTGCCTATGCCTAGCAGGAGACATACACCCCAACTCAGGACCTAGTACCAGCAGCAATCCATCTCCCCCCATTACCACCCACACTACCAACCCTAAATACCTCAAGATCTTGACTATCAATACCCAGAGTCTAAGAAACAAATTAGCCCACTTCCACGCTTGGCTATCCCATACCCAACCTGACATAGCAGCTGTCTCTGAGACATGGCTAAAACCCAACATTTCAGGCTCTGAAATACTACCCCCTGGGTTTCATGTACTTAGACAAGACCACCTAAAAAAGAAGGGTGGAGGAGTAGCCTTAATCTACTCTAGCCTACACTCCATAACTCCATACCAAAATCCTATTCCACAGTTCAACAACGCTAAACTAGTCATAGGAAATCTCAAACTAAATAACCAGAAAAGCATTTGTGTTATAGCCCTCTATATCCCCCGTGGAAACAACATTAACACACGTGAGGAAATTCTTCTATGGGCCTCATATAATATCAAGCTTGAGACATGCATCCTAGGAAATGTGAACGTTGACTGGAACAAAATTACTGCCAATAACCCCAACATTTCAATCAATCTATGTAATTTCATTCAACTCACAAATGCTATAACCAGACCTAATAAAAATAACTCCCCAGGCTCCATACTGGACTGGATCCTTGTCTCCCACCCAAACAAAATCTCCCACACTGGCACCTTACCAGACTCTATCAGTGATCACTTACCAGCCTTCATCCGTAGAGCAACCCCCTCCTCTCCTCATCTACACCAATATATCCATACTCGGAATCTCAACAACTTTAACCCTACAACTTTTTCCAATTCTCTCAAACTGATAAATTGGGACACTCTAAAAACTCTACCTCTGGACAGTGCTGTTAAATTCTTCAACTCAACCTTCTTAGACACTCTTAACTCCCAAGCCCCTCCAAGAATAAAATGTATAAAAACCAATTCCGCCCCTTGGCTTAGTAAAGATACCAAAACACTCATGCAACAAAGGGACAAGACCTGGAAACTCTACCATCATAATATGCACCCTGACACCCTTCTTAAATATAAACAACTCCGCAACTTAGCCAAAAAAAAGTATCATACAAGACAAAAAAGCATACTATATCAAACTCCAGTCTAACCACTCCTCTAACCCCAAACAATTCTGGAAATCCATCAACTCACTTCTCAACCCAGGCATCAAAAACAGCCCTTGCCCTGACACAAGTAAATCTGACCCAGAAATAGCTACTCTGTTCAACTCCTTCTTTACTAACTCTATAACAGAACTCACTAAAACATTCCCAAACAACAATACCTCCCCTAATGAAGCCCTCTTCCCAACCGTCCACCCCAAACTCACCTCCCATATTCCACCTCAAACCCAACCCCACCTCATATATAACAACAACTTCTCTCTAAGCTTAAGCCTTGCTCCAATGCCCCTGACAATATCCCCTCACTCTTTTTAAGAATTGCAGCAGACAGCATCGCCATCCCCATTACATACTCATCAACAGATCCATACAAGAATCATATGTCCCCAAACTGTGGCGTGCAGCCTTTATCCTACCCCTCCATAAAGGAGGCAAAAATAATAACATCTCCAACTTCCGACCCATAACGATTCTCTCCCCTATTTCAAAAATTCTTGAGGAATGCATCCACCTCCAGCTCATGCCATTCATTACACATAACCAACTCCTCACCCCAACA
Source organism: Protopterus annectens (assembly GCF_019279795.1). Lineage (NCBI taxonomy): Eukaryota > Metazoa > Chordata > Ceratodontiformes > Protopteridae > Protopterus > Protopterus annectens. Next base: position 863,860,269 of record NC_056744.1, read on the forward strand.
CAACATGGATTCCGTCCTGGTCATAGCACAATAACAGCTCTTCTCTCTTTTCCAGACATCATAAACCATGCCCGTGACTCCAGAGAACTTGTATCCACAGTCTTCTTTGACCTTTCCAAGGCTTTCGACACAGTGTCCCATACCCACCTTCTTCACCACCTTTCCAATCTTAACCTCTCACAAAACACCATTACCTGGTTCAGAAGCTATCTCTCTGACAGATCTCAGGCAGTAAAATGGAAAACTGGCACCTCATCCTTCCTTCCCACCCCAACCGGGGTACCCCAGGGATCCATTCTTGGCCCTATGCCCTTCAATATCTTCATTAATTATTCCCATGCAGCCATTCCTAACACTAAGATAGTACAATATGCAGATAACTCAACTTTAGTTTGCTCTGCATCAAACCTCCCTGAACTCCAAACAAAAACTTAAACTGCCTTCTCAACTACTGAGAACTGGATGCTCCAAAATCAAACAAATCAAAGATCCTTCTATTCTCTCCCTCAAAATCTATCCACCTAGACAAAACCTCTTCCAAGATTACAAGCCTTGACAACTCCGCTATAGAAGTTGTTCCTTTTGCTAAACTTCTTGGAGTTACTATTGACGAACACCTAAAATTTGATATCCATATTTAGCTAAATATAAAGAAAACCCATCAGAAACTTGGCATGCTGTACAGAAACTCCCACTTCCTCTCCCGCTCAACAAGACAGACCCTCGCCACTACCTTCTTACTACCTTCACTAATGTATGGTGCTTCCTTACTAACCAACCTATCTTCCTCCATCTCTTCTAAACTAGAATCCTGTTACAATAAAATCTCAAAGTTTGTCACCACTTCCAAAATACTCCACTCACCACTGTAAACCTCTCCACCAGCTGCAACGGCTAGAACTCCCGAACTACCTTGTCTACCTCCAACTCATCACCACTCACAAGCTTATTTTTAAACCAACTATATGTCCAGCACTAACAAACATCTTAACATTATACACCACCCCAAACAGAACTCTAAGATCTGCCCACCAAAATGTAATCTCTGTTTATAAACCAAACCATCCCGCTGGTCAGCTTCTCCTATCCTTTTCTGTCACCAAAAAATGGAATTCTCTCCCTCCATCTCTAAGAATTTCTGAGAACCCTGAACACTTCAAAACCCAGCTGCATTCTTACCTCTCCCAAAAATGGAAATGTAATTGCAGTCCACCAACCTAACCTGCTTAATACATAAATACTTTATAACACACAAAGTTTGTTCTTCCTTACACACTATTGATTAACCCTATGTACTGCCTTCATGCTAATGCTACCTCTATACCACTCTGAGGATTTAAACCTCTGTATTCATTTAACTCATGCTAATATTCATGCATAAAGAACTCATCTATGCTAATGTTACTTCTATATCATTCTCAGATGATTTAAACCTCTGTATTCATTTAACCTTGTATTACTGTTCTCAACCACTAGACATAAAAATATGCTTTACATCCTTCTCCAAGCTGCTGTTTAACTTTTGTTTAGTTTTTGCAATTTCATATGTAAAATTTGCTTAGTTTGTTTCTGTTTCCATTATGTATTGTACTTCATATTATGGAGCTTGTACTATGTATTATTGGAGCTTTTCTCGCCGGGCCTCCACTTTTTTTTGGCTAGATCGATACACACACAAACATATATAAATGCACATATGCTTGTATGTGCTTATGTGACTATTAACTATGTAGACTTTTCAAGTTCTCAAGATCTTATTTTCATGATCAAAACAAGATGGTGCTTGTTTTATTATAATCCCTAATCTGTAATTATATGGTATATTTACAATGACTGCTGCTGTAGCTTATTGTATACAATTGAAAAGCTGCAGATACTTTCTGTACTTATGACCTTCACTTACATATTTGTGCAGTTCTTAGTGAACAGTTCAACTGAACAAAAGCTTATGACTTGAATTTAATCTTGTGGATGCTTCCCACTCACAGAAAAATCATGGTCAAATGTGGTCCTAGGCAGGGGAATGGACTAGGGCCCCCGTGCATCAGTTCTGGTGTCCCATTACTTATCTCTCTCCCCCCATTTAACTTCAGCACTGTCAGTGTACATACCATTTTCTTTTTTACTTTTGAAATGAAGGCAGAGATATGGATTTCATTTAAAACTTTTAATTTAAATATCCTTTGCCGACCAAGTTAGTCCCACTAGGTTAGTAGCATTTTTTAGGGGAGACCATTGAGATATTTATACTACTGGGAAAATTGGCCAGAGCATTGGGGAACATCCCCCTGACTTTTCTTGATAGTTCAGGTGAATATAAAATATCTCACAGCATCTACCATTAATGCAGACAGATAGGGCCTCAGTTTAACATCTCATACACAGGACGACACATGCAGGAGTGCAACACTCCCCTCCCCACACTTAAATTGTAGTGTGCTATCAGGAAACCAGGCACCCATGCATAGATTTAGAATAAAGTTCAAGAGAAAAATTATACCTGGGGAGGGAACTGGGAGAAATGGAAAGTAACATGAAAACAGAGAGATAAAGCAAGAAAAAGAAAGAGAAAAGAAAGAAAGAGAGAAAGAAAGAAAGAAAGAAAGAAAGAAAGAAAGAAAAAGAAATGTTACATTTAAGTCTAAGTGTTACATCAACATAGACATGTGACAGACAAATAAGATCAGCATTGTGATAAAAATAAGTATGCAGTGATTAAAGACTATGATAGAAGAAAATTTGCTGTCCATCATGTTTATTGTATAATGGCTGTCAACTATAGCAAGACATAATCAACAGAATACTGGTGAAAGTTACCATTGCTACTCTAAACATCTTTTTGGCATGGTTTTCTATATGCCATTACAGTATGGTGACTGTTTCATAAAACGTCACCATGAACAACCATACTCTTTCCATATAAAACATCCATGAATATAAGATGCCATTTCCTGTTGTGCTTCATGGTGTAGAGATAGAGGATTATGGGCTCTTTTTTATACTTTTCATTTCATTGTACTTGCATCCTTGTTGTCATGCTCTGCATATTTTTAGCATTGTCTAAACATTTATCTGTTGAAGCACTAAGTTTTCATTTTAGGGGGTTTATATTAGTTTGCCAAAGTCTAACTTCAGTGAACACCTATTCAGCAACCTCACTTCAATGAAAATCATTTCAGCGATTCGCTGAATCCAGCAAGGGGAAGTAAATACTTACCCTGCAATACAATGGACTGACACACACATACAGCTAAATTGAACCTACCCAAGTGGGGGGCTTCATCCCCACGCCCCCCGATATGGAGTTGAAGCCCCCCACACACCCCAACTATATATACCAACTCTGAGATCACACTACAGTGGAGAAAAGGGCAAAGTTAAGTAGTTAGCCAACTACTTCTTTGCCCTTGGTAAAGTCAGTGAATCGCTGATACAGTTTTCATTGAAGTGCAGTCACTGAATGGGTGTTCGCTGAATTTAGACTTCGGTGAACTAATATAGACCCCATTTAGGTACATCTTTGTACATGAGTTGATATAGTTAAAAGAAATTAATGTTGTTTACAGCAAAAAAACAGGATGAAGGCTGTTAGCTAAGTTCCTTTGCCAGTGCATGTGTCAGCTTTTTCCTTCCAAGCATCTCCTTTTTATGAAGTCAGGTATTCAGTGGCTCCCTTCATTTATAGACTCACATACTTCTTCTGTATTTCCCTGACATTTTATTTTATTTTAGTTATTTATTTATACTTATTAACCAGGAATGTCCAGCTGGGAAGTCCATTTTCATTCAAGTCCCATATAAAAATCTCTGTACAAAACCAACATATATTTAGATTTACAGTAATTCAATAGAATAAAGAATAAGGTTTAGAATATTTAAATGAGGTTAACAGATTTTGGCCATTAAGGAGTTGAGCTCAGTATGTAAATCATATTAAACAAACTGTCATAATTACAATTAAGCTATATAAAAAGAAATAAAGTGCTGACTATACATCATATTGGAATTCTGAGAATTTAGAAGTAACCCAGTTAATAATGTGTCATCTGACAAAACAGTTAATCAAGCTGCATCACTGCATGCAGGGGGCACAACTGAAATGTTGGAATTAAGCTATTTTGTGGTTGTATTGCTAATAAGTTTGGAAATTAACCATTAATTCAGCCTTAAATAAGGATTGTTTGCTGTTGCAGTTTAGGTTGAAAGGGAGCTTATCCTGTAGTTTGACATCTCTGAGAACTTTTGGTCTCCATATTTCATGAACATTTTGGGTAAAGTAAGCAAGTTCCCTACCAAAGCTCTTTGGTATAGCAACTAGATACCCTAACAAAGTTCTGAGAACATAAGGAGAGAGACTCCAGGTAACTGTATGAGTTTCAGGTGGGCAATTTGGTGTGAACAGAAGTTTATGAGCAAGACAAAACTGGGACATTGAAAGGTGCTGGCTGATCTCAAGCTTGCAGGTAATGGTGTAAGCTAAGGATGGGCAATTTGGTGTGAAAATATGTTGATGATCAAGACAAGGTTGGGACATTGAATGGTGATGATTGATTTCAAGGCAGCTGAAGCTTTATGTAGAAAGCCAGTAATGAGTTTTATTAAACTGTCCTGCTGCAACCTGGAAATTCAGTTGTAAGCTTGTTCAGTTTAATATAGTAATGATGGGACTGAGTTAGTCAGGCAATGGTTAGAATACCTTTTGGATGTGAGTAAATATGATCTCTCTGCGACTATTTATGGATTAGCACTAGGGAAAGATTTTGGTGTTATAATGGATTGTAGCCATGGAATTCTGTATATATCAGTTTCAGCTGATTACTGAGGATGATTGCATGGAGTTGTGGATGATTCCTGGTCATTTACTGTAGAACACAGAGCAGTAACTGGTGGCATTTTTAGGGATGAATAAATGGTTCTGGGAATGTTGAAATGAGGTTGCTATTAAAGGGATTCAGAGGTGACATAGGAGGGAAAAGCACACGTGATTTTATTGGCATTTAGATGAAAACCTGTATTGCTAAGTTAGGCTTCGAAGGAGTAAAAATATGCCTGTAGACTGGAACAAATGCATTCAGGAGAACAGCTTGAAAGGTAATGGTGGAATCATCTGCATAATATGCAGGTTTCGTGCCCCCATTATGAGTGGTAATATTACTCATGTAAAAAGAGAACAATAGTAAATCAAGGATAGGGTCTTGTGATATGTTAGTAATGACTGGTGATGGGAGAACATGTTCCATTTTGCCACTTGGGATCTGTTGTTTAGGAAATCTGAAAACCACATCATTGCACTTAGTGAAATGCTGAGTTGATTTTTGTGGGTCTTCACTATCTCAAGATGAGAAACTGTATCACAGGCTTTGAACAGGGCAAAGAGTACTGCCCAAGCAAACTTGCTATTACCAATCACTCCACAGATATATTCAGCGATATCCAGTAAGGCTATATTCATGCTGAGTTTGGGTTGCAAGATGTGTTGCATAATAGAGACAGTGATGGCACTTAGTAAATGGTCCAAGAGATGCTGTTGAACATATTTCTCTAGTAGTTTTGAACATGGCGGTAACAGTGATTTTATGATAGTTACTGAGTGCTGTTGAGGCTCCATCCTTGTACAGCAGGACAATAAGTGATTGTTTCCAGCATTCTGGGTCTCTTCCTTCTTTGATAGACATATTCGTAAATATAATAATATTTATGTTTAATTTTAAGACTTTGTAAGTATAGATAGTTTGAAGGAAGAGGCAGGGTGATGGTGTTAAGGAGCATGCAGTGGTTCTTGTATTAGTGGTATTAGATGCAAGTTTCTAGGCAGAGTCACAGAAGTGACTGACAAGTCATTCAATGATAGTAACCTTGTCTGGTTTAGGAAATGGACAGTATATGAAAATCAGACCTAAATGAAGGAGCTGATCTACACTGTCCCATTTATTTATTTGTTTTGAAAGCTGTCTTTGTTGGTCAAGAGAGTGTGACTATTTGCTGAAAAAGATGTTTGTTTTGCTTTATTGCATTTAGTTTGACCTTTGCTTTGTTCCAAAGGTAGTTTGGTTTTCTGGTGTGCTGCCTACAAGTTATCTGTGGTTGCCTACCATTGTTTTAGTAAATGGAGGGATTCTCAGGATAAGGAGGTTGTACATCTGTGGCATATTGCACATATAACTACCATGGTCTTAGTAGCTTTATTTATCTTGATACCAGGTGGCACACTATACCCAAGAAATACTTTCACATAATTAAAGTATCTTCCTGTGCTTAGTAATGCTCTGCTTTTCTATGACCCTGCTATCCTGTCTCCAATCCATGCAAAAATGATTTGGTTTATGAGACTCCTAAGTGGTTCTTAGCAGTCCCTGATAAGTTTAGTCCTTCAAGAGTACTCATTTTATTGTGTTATGGGAGTATCTTACTTTATATAATGCATGCATTATTTCATTGTTGTTTCATGGAACTTTTTTCCTATGAAAATGTGTCACTAGTGCCACCATCATGGGCCTGTGACTAATTGCCCTCCCAGTACTATTAACCAATTGCCTGTACCAAGAACCCTTGATAACTTGGTAAATTCCCTTATCCTCTAAAGATGCCTGATGTTTTCCTAGTTTCTGGTAAGTATTCTGGTCATTGTTGTTGTTTGAAGGTTAGTAGTGACTGTGATCCATGTTTACATCTCCTGGGCACTGGTGTCACCCACTGCATAGTAGAAATTTATATCCCAGCAATTATCTAGCAATTAGCACTGTTGACAAAAGTGCCAATTTTCTTTACACAAATGCATACTAGTCCTGCAAAGACAAAATAATGACTTACTTTTATCAGCTCAGCAGATTCCGCCCATGCCCCAAACTCATTATTGCTACATTGTTGACTGCATCCATCACAGATGTCTGTGTGAAAAAATAGTTACCAAAATCATCCTACATTTCAAATTTGTTTCACACAAACACACAGTATACAAAAGTATTCCAACTTAACTTCTCACATTTACACACAGACACACACACACACAGACACACACACACACAGACAGACACACACACACACACACACACACACACACACACACACACATATACACACACTACTTCTGCAAAGCCACATTAAAGACATTTTAAATATGATCAGATGAAAAAAGCATAAGGTACTTTCATCTATAGAGAACCTTCCACCCCAACCAGCAGTTATATCCACTTTGTTGACTGTGTCCACTCCTTATTATTACAAATAAATAAATTATATGCACTTTTGGTAGCTTTACATGAACTACATGAAATTGTACAAAGAGCACTAGCATTATATCATAAGATGCATAAGCTAAGAACCAAAACAGAACCAAATGAATTAGTCAATATTGGGCCACATATTCTTCTGGATTCTGGACTTGGTTTTCTGGATGACATTTTTATAGCATGGAAAGGGCCACAGGATGATATCAATAACTTTATTGAGTACTGTAACAATACTACCCCCTTTTTGAAATTTAGTTTTACTGGTAGCCAAACCATCATCAGTTATCTTGATGTGGAAATCAGTAAGGATTTTGCTAACAGAAGATATTTTAGTAATATCTATAGAAAACCTACTTATTACAACAGCTGTCACCCTTACCACCAAAAAAGAGGTTTGGTTAAGGGAGAATATGTGAGGTTAGCCCGATTGATTTCCGAAGATGAAATGTTTATTACTGAAAGGGAAAAATTGCTTGACATGTTGGTTATTCATGGGTATCCCGCTACCATGGTGAGAAATATCTTTACAGAGGTTCGTAAGAAAAGGGAGAGGTCAATTTATAGTCCTATTTTGTGAACTGATGTTGATGTCATTGATGAAATTATAACGAACCAGCTCAAAGTTAATCAATTTTTTAGAGCATTTATTACAACGTATTCCAACGAGCAGTTAGAGTTGGTAAATATTTTGAAAAAGAACTGGGGTATTTTTTCTTGTCTTGATGATATTTTGGAGCACATTAGGAAGGAACCCCATGTAGTTTATAGAAAAGGTAAATCTATAAAAAAAATTACCTAGAACATGGATATAATTTGCATATTTACAAGAGTTCTAGAAGGAATGGAACTTTTAAATGTGGGTCATGTTCTCAGTGCCCTCATCCATGGGTTAGTGACATATTTTTAATCAACGTTTGCTTTTACTATTACATCGTGGTGTGTGGTTTTACTTGGAGCTCTTGGACTGTATTAATGATAAGATGCAGCCACATGAGCTATCAGACACCTGATAACATATGTTAAGTCCATATGTGTAATCGCTGCAAAAGTAAAAGTCATCTGAATAATTCTACATTAAAGAAAACTATTACTAATGCAGAGGTTGCTGCTGGCAAACAATTTTACATTTCAGTGCCTCATCTACCAAAGCACTGCCTACTGCCCTTGAGGAATAAATTGCCTATGTTGCATTACAAATTGGTCTGCTGGTGATATTGCCACAACATTTCCTGAACTAGATCATCTATGAGATAGGGAATAGCTGCCAAACAATGATAACAGCTTCATAGTTACTAGGCATGCAGTCCTGGAGACTTTTATGGAGCTTAGTCCAAATTCACAATTGCTCCAAAGCACTGTCTGGTTAAGGGAATTGCTCAACATCACACAGCAGGTAAAGGAAGGTAAAAGGATTTCACGCCTGCACCTTCGCCACAGGATGCAGCTCATTAGCAAGTAAAAGTTTCAGTTCTCAACACCATCTGTCAGGGTAACAGCTTTTAACTAGATGTAGAAATACTTTACAACCCAAACTTGTAGAGAAGACTGTATCACAGTAATATGCAGCAATGACTACATAATGGATGCTGAAGGTCAGACAGTTCTGGTCATCACTCCAAATAATGCAGTGTTTATGACCTAAGAAATGTTAACCCCTTTGCAGCTGCTAAGGCTGTAAAGAAGGTGCTGCAAAATATATTACTAGAATGCTACATGTTAGTCTATATTGCACAATCCAGGCCTATTAATGAATTAATTCATTCTATAGTGTACTGAATAAAGCAAAACACTTAAAGACAATAAAAATGCAGCAGCAGCTTTTATTTAACAACCCACAAGTTATATACAAATCAGAATTACTACATAGGTTCATAGATTCATAGGAGGTTACTAGGCTAACGGCCTTAGAGCTCTTGCACCCCTAGCCATATTTATGATGAGTTGCTCCATTTGTTGGTGGTTAGATGAGTGAATTCCACAGAGGTAAGGGTCTATGGCTGTTAACACTGACTTACTCTGTCCAGGAAGGACATGGGAACCACCCCAGGAGTGAATTTGTAGTCACCCATCCATTGATCTAGGTTGTATTTAAAGAGGTCAGGGAGGGGCTCTGTTTCATGTGAATTGGAAGCGTGTTCCAGAGAAGTGGCAGTCTCTGGGAGATGTATCTATCTCTTCAGCATAACTTGTTTGTATCACAGGCTAGGTTAAGTAGAGAGTTTGATTTATGAATGTGTAACATTTCCATCAGGGCCAAGTCAGAAACTGCCCTGTAAGCCAGGCACAGGTCACCCCTTAGCAACCTGTAGGAGACAGAATACAGAATAGGGATTTCAGTCTTTTTTGTGTAAGACCTGTTTTGTGTACCCTGTAATTTCTTGGTAAGAAACCTCTGAGGTCTCAACAGTTGTTGCAGGTGTCTGGTGAGGTACATGTAAAAGGGAACATTGTACTCAATTACTAGTCTGATGAGGACAGAATATAATGGAATTATAACATCCTTAGATCTAGATGTGATGCATTTACTAATGATGTGATTACTTATAAGTAATAAGATGTACCACATATAACAGCTTCCTTACTACTGTAGATATGTGGCGGTCAAAGTTCAGATTGCTATCAACCTGAGTATCCAGATCACATACCACTGGGTCTACACTTACGGGGGTGCTGTCTATAATGTAATTAGCAGGAATGTCAGCTTTCTCAAAGGGAATAATAATTAATTTTTTTGCATTTAGCCTTAATTCGTGGCTTTGGCACCAATCATTTGTTTGCATTAACCCTGTCTGCAGTATATTAACATCATTGGGGGACTCAATGATTGCTCCCAATTTGCAATCTTCAGCAAACTCGGCCAGCTACAGGCCATCCAAGTTTGCCTGGATTTCTAAGAAATAAATTCTCAACAGTGAGGGGCCTAGCAAAGAACCCTGCATTGCACCATTGTTGACTGGTCTTTTGCTAGAGGTGAAGTCACCCACTTTGACAGTATGTGTCCTGTTGGTGAGCCAACTGGCTACCCTTCTGGTAATGTAGGGGTTAATTCCCAATTGGGAGAGTTTCTCTACAATACCTGAGTGGGGGATTGTTTAAATGCCATGGTATGCACTGTCTTTCCCTTGTCCAGGGCTTTGGTGACTTTCTCAAAGAAGTCAACCATGTTTAATAGGCATGATCTACCTTTAACCAATCCAAATTGAGTTGGGTCCAGAGTTTGGAGATTACCTATGTCTTTGTTAATAAGATCCGACCTTGCAGATGAGGCTAGTCAAGCTTATGGACTTATAATTCCCAGGGTCGGTTGATGGTCCCCCTTTGTGCAGAGGGATTACTGTTGCTGTCGTTCATTCCGCCAGAACATAGACAGTTCTCAGGCTGTGGTTAAAGATGGATCCAAGTGGGTCTCCTAGGCCATGTTTTAAGTTGTTTAAAAGGTAATCTGAGATATTCTCTGTCCCATTCATGCTTTGTTTTTGGCCTTGGAGAGGGCCAACACAACCTGCTGTTTTGAGATAATAGGCTAAGAAACAGGGTCAGGTATACTTTGGGAAATGACTGAAGGGGACATGGGGGTGAAGTTTTCTACAAATCTGTCAGCTAGCAGGTTGTATATTACCTCTGGTTGAGTATGGGTGGTGCCATCCGCAACCTGATCAGCACATAGCTGGATATTCACTTTTAGATTTTGGAAATAGGTAAAGAATGCATTTTGATTATCCTTAGCTAGGGAGGCTATTTTTGCTTCATAATTAGCTTTGGAGGACTTGACAAGATATCTAATTTGTTTGTTTAAGCTAGAGAAAGATTTCTTTCTGTGCTGAGCCAGTTCCCTATTGTTCTTGTACATTAGTTTATTTCTGTTGTTGTATAGCCTGTTTATACTAGGGGTCCACTGGGGTGGCTTGTTTTTTTCTGCAAGACCTGGTTTTAATCCTGTCAAGTACAGTCAATTCTATATAACTGTTTTAAGTGGTTATGCAGGGCATTAGTGAACACCTCCACATAGAAGTCTGTGTTATCTGCATTCAAGGGGGCTTTGAAACTTCTTATACCATTACTTAATGGGAGGTAATTTGTTTTAGAAAAATTCTTAAGCATTTTTGAGCTTGATGGGGTATCCGGTCTTATAATTACATTGAATAAGACTGATTTATGCTCTGATCTTACCAGGGAGGACGTCACACAGGGAGGGGAGGTGTGCAATGCTCTCCCATGTTAGTGAGTACTATGTCCAGGGCATTTTTGCCTCTTGTCAATGTGCTGACTAACTGTTCCACAGCATTTGCATTGACAAAGTCCAAGAACCTCTTAGACAGCATATTTGTAGTCATATATGTTTCCCAGTTGAAGGTAGGATAATTAAAAACACCCATAAGTAAGGTGATGGGCTGCATGGCAACTGACTTCAGTAACGCCAGGTATGTGATTTCATTGTGGGGACTTATAGCTAGCTATGATGTGGTAGGGGGCTTTGTCTATAGTTAACTGGACATGGAATAGCTCAAGACAGTCATACTGTTTGACCAGTGTTAAGGTTTACTTATCCTTAATGAAAATGGAGTCACCTCCTCTTTTGGTTCTTTCACGCTCTCTTTGTGGTCTGAATGTATGAAAGGCATTGTAGCCCTTCATGACCAGGGTGCTTTCCATGCCTTTGTACCATATCTGGGTGATTGCACAGATGTCAGCATCTTCCAAAGTGAGAACTGCTTCCAGAGAGTGCAGTTACCTGTTTAGACTCCTATTGTTAAGCAGCAGTACCTTGAGTTTATCTAGGGAGAATTTTGTTAGGTTGGGAAGTTTGTTACTTTGATACTGTCTGAAAAAGGCACAATAGGGGTGGCTAATGCCTTTGCCAGTTTCCAAAAACCTAGTGGCAACTGGTCCAGACCATTTCTGACAAATCAGTGTGGCCTGTTGACCATGTTTTCACAAGCTGACAGATATTGGATCCCCTTGGAATGACAACAGAAGCTAAGCCAATTGTTAAAGTGACTTGACAGATCCAGGCACCTGACAGGCAGCAAACTGTAACCAACTCCTTATCCAGCCTGGTGAGGGGAGCATCCGTGTGTCTCACAATGGAGTCACCTATGACAAATATATTGGGTTTTGTGGTGTTACGCCTTATGGTCTTATTTGTTGAGACACTGGTGTGTGTGTGTCACTATGTGTTGTGGTTGTTTTTTGCATTGTTATGTATGTAAGCAGTTAACGTTTGGGAGACCTCTAATCTTTTGGTAAGTTACTAGTGAGTACCTCCACATATGTGGGTTTGTATGTCATGTCCTTATTTAGTGTGGGAAGTGTGTGTGTGTGCACTGATGACCTGTTTGGCATTCAGTTTGTCCTTATGTGAGAGCCTTGCCTCCAGTTTCATAGTGTAACTACATCTCTCACATAAAGTATTTGTTTGTTTCAGGAGTAAGTGGTTGTCAGTATACACGAGAGAATTGCTACATTGCCTCAGGATGCCCATGTCTATCAGGCTGGTCAGAGAGATGATAGGAAACTGCCCATCCATGATATTGGGCTCTTACTTTATGTTTTATTAGGGAAGGGAATGGATTAATTTTATAGGACTGTGCTGGTAGCGCCAAGACTACAAGAGGGACCTATACTTTGTGTAGGCTAAGGTTGATCAATAAGGTAATGTTACTCAGTTGGCAACTGAGTTGGTTCTAGAGAAGTAGAAAAACTTGGAAGGGTTACACTGACAGCTTTTTAGAGAAAATCTTAGCTTCTAAGCTTTTGTGTCTATACAAGGGCACTGTTAACCGTCGCTGTGTGAAGAGCAGCAGCACGTAAATGTGAGTCTTGAATATGAGCAAAGAGAAAAAAGTTTTAAGCTAACTACCAATCAGGAAAACACACAATAAGCCTTTCTACCAGCAATCCCCAACTCAGACAGGCTAGATCAGCATACTGATACCTTCTTAATGTAGAATAGTTGATTTGGAGCTCAAGTATAACAGGGCCACACAAACTACCTACAACTAACATATACAATGTAATACAAGGCAATTAACTACTTAAAGCAACAAAATACAATACAGTTTTTTTTTTTTCTGAAACTGTTGAAGTACAGTCACAGTATATAAGAGAAGTGCAAAAAGATACTTAGAACCCTTTTTTGTGCTTCTTAGGTCAGATAGACCAGGTAAAATTGTACTGCTACTAGATGAATAATTCCAGTCCTCATAATGTAAAAACACACTAAAGGAGTGTCCAGAAATGCTACCACAAACAAACTTAAAAGATATGAAATGCTACTATAAACAAACATAAAGCTACAGATACAGCAGTGTATGTTAAACAGCTTATAAAAGTGTGATTATTCAATAAAAGTCTTTGCTTTCTATAAATGAGCCAATAGCCACTCAATTGTACAGAATTTATAAAGGCACTAAAATCAAGAAAAGTTGATTAATAAGACCTCCAGCCAATAAAACTACATGCAGAAATCTCAAGTGTTTCTCCAACCTATACAGACCAAGCTACCTTCCAGTACACTAAATGGAAAATCCACTGACCTTTTCATGTAAAAACAAGTGCTTGCTAGAGTGTAAAAACACACTATTTTATCCAACACCTAGCTAGATAATGAATTCAGAGCAAGTAAATCAGTATAACAGACAATGGGAGGCAAAATGCACTTTTTCAACATAAGTACAAAGAAAGGCAAATAAATAATTCAAGATATCAACAGCAGTGTAGAAAGGGAAGAGCTTATTAAGCTCAATTTACAGTACAGGTGGGCAGCTTAAAATCACCAGGTTTAAAAAGCAGATCAGTGTAATGAAGGGTGCATGGGAAAAAAAAACTAGTAGGGAATCACTAGCAGTGATTTAGTTTATGCAGGCTTGAAATATTTTCATTCAAACAATTTAACCAATGAAAAAACATGTGAAATGTGCAGCCTGGCTAATTTAAGTATCAATCTATCACAGAGAACAAAAACACCAGGCCAAGCACATTTCTTAAAACAGAAAATGGAGCAGGCAAAACAGAAAGCAGTTTTATCACTCACAGACAAGAAAATATAGGTTTACTTTCTTCACCCAGCAGGCAATCACCAGCAGTGCTTTAGTTTATGCAGGCTTGAAATCTTTTTAGAAAATGGCAAAGGCCTATATATTCACTGTGTATTTAAGTATCACTCAAACAATACATACAACATACTTCTCTCTTTGGGGAAGGGGCTTACATACTTGTAGGGCACCTACATCTCATTTTTGACCTCACTCTGTCTTCTCTGTCATAAAGAATAGCTATTTCCTCTGACATCATTCAGTACAGGTCTGACTAACTTGAATGGATATTAGTACTGTGTTGCTGCATCATAAACCTACAGAGTCAACAGATCTGGATTGTGGTCAAATGGGGCCCTATGAAGCATAATGAATCGGGCCCCCACCAGCCATACCAATATCCTATTACTTGGCTGTCTTTCCCCACTTACCCTACACACTGTTCAAATCTGTCAGTGCACATACAATTTTCTTCTTTACTTTTGCAATCAAAGACATTTGGATTTCATTTAAAACTCATTTCAAATTTTACAGAAAAAAAAACACTGAGAGATATTTTCTACACAAAACAAAACAATCTCACATTGAATCCGGACTTACCATGAGAAACAGTAAACTTATTTTCCCTTGAAACTCAAATGTAATGAAAATGCACCTGGCAACCTATTAAACTCCAACAGACATGCTGGGATTCATAGTCAGATAGTATAAATTGACTTGCTAGCTAGTGCCTATGTGAAGGGTACAGGAATTCAAAAGACAAATTTGTAATGCATTTGCTAACAGACCATAGGCCACTGGATACAAGTTTCCCTTTTCAGGATCACCCCAGGAGTACTGTCTGGTGAATAGCTTGGCCGAGTCACATTGAAGACAAATGATGGCTAAGGGAATCAAGCCATATACTAGAGAAAACAGTTCTTTAACAACACATAGCCTTAAGCTTACGCATCTGAACTAAGTGCTAGACAAACTGTTGTAACCCAATTAAAGCGCATTTCACACCTGTGTGCCTACACAAAAACAAGCCAGATTAAAAATCTATTCATAGTTAAAATATTAACTTTTAAATGTTTAGATTTCATGCTGCACAATTTATTCACAGCTAAATAATAAACACACTGCAAATATTCAACAGAACAAGGAAACCAAGTGTCATATTCAAAGAACACAGCTTATATGATGATGCTCTTATTTACTATAATCAGTTCCTTCCATTACATCATCACTACATTGGTTAACAGCTAGTTACTAGGCTTGTAGTACAGGGGAACACTGAGAAGTGTAGCCCAAGATTCCAGTTGCCCCAAAGCACCATCTGGATAAGTAACTTGTTGAATGAGTATGAGGCAAAATCAGAGATAGTCGGAAAACTGGACACAGATAAGAACAGACTACTATAGGTTAACAGAGCAGCAGGCTTTGCATCAGGATATATTCTGTGAGCCCCAAAAACTATGAAACTGTAATGACTGACACTGACTGACTGTAATCCTAAGTGACCTACCAAAGAAAGCAAAAAAAAAATGTTAATGATAGTTTGATAGTTGGTGTGGAGGATAAAGGCTGTTGCCTGTTGTACCTGAGGTACCGCTTTGGACTCTGATCAAGTTACTTAACTAGACAGCCCTTTGAAACTGGGGCATTTTACTTGTGTACACACACACACACACACACACACACACACACACACACACACACACACACACACACACACACATTTAAAATGCTGTTGCATCTCCTGCTACTTTGCTCAGACTTACTTTGAGTTAAAAAGTGCCAATGCAATCTCTCCTTACTGTTGTAAACATGCTCAGACTGCTTTGTATTACTCCCATTAGTAAAGTAAAGAAAAAGTTCTCCATCCTGCTGCCATTCTACTTTGGGTTAAAACATTGTGCCCATTCCTGGAAGTCTCTCATTAGCTCTGCATCCTTCATTGGATGCAGAGCTTGTGAAAGAGACTGTAGGCTGAACAGCAAGAAAAATTTGGTAGCTGAACAGGAAATCATTTTGCTTTTAAATAATGCTATGGCCCTAGGTAGCTGCCTAGGTCATCTTGTGCTGGATTCAGCTCTAGGTGGATATGAGGGATGTGCTTAGGCTGTGGGGCTGTGTTTGAGCCTGCAAGACACAGCCTCAGTAGTAATGTAGCACTATACCTTGGCCTACTAGACAGTTCCAGAGCATGCATGACTGAGCGTTTATCTTTGTGTGCACAACCCCACCCAATAGAACTGGCTGTGCAGGATTTGCACTGGTTGTACCATGACAGGCAAGATTTCAGTGTGCTACTGAACCATGACCGACATGTACTGGAGGATGTGCCAGCATGACCATGACCACAATGACAGAGATGACCTCCCCTAGGTCTACCTACATTTACAACAAATGTTGACATGTAAGTGCTAGCACTGTGGTAATGGGACCTTGCTCATTCACTGTCAGGCTGACTAACATCTGTGGACACATCAGATGACAAGCCATGAAGATGCCCCATTGCCACTGACAGATGACCCAGAGAAGACCCTGCTGGGTCCAATGCATGATTCAGTTATCTAATGAATCACACATGTAGATCATGCACTGCAGTAAGCCAGCATGCACAGCCTGGATCACCCTCACTACCTCTGTTTTGGGTCTGGTGGAACTAGCTTATGTCTCCATGATGACAGTTATTGACAAACCAACCTCAGGAGGATGGCAGCAGCTACATCTTCTGTGAGAACCATTATCAACTACCCTATGGGGACCCCCCTATCCATGAGTTCTAGGAACAGATTTAGATGTCTCTCCACTGAGGGCCACCACATGTCCATGATCTATAGTGTCCCCATCAACCTGCCCAGTCTCAGATGGTAGTGTGTCCTGGGTATGCACAGGCATAAAGACTGTGTCTGTAGTCAGATTATTGAATATGGGGGTCACAGTACCTGTGTTCAACTCGCACTCTGCACTGTGGCTGTGCTTTACCATATCTGCCATCATTATCAGAAGCTAAAGATTCTCCAACATTAGATGGGGTAGTTCTACAGTGCTGGTACCAGAAAATGATTTAACTGTGCATATTTAATCAAAATAAAAAAATTTCCTGTGCAAGTATGACCCAGCACCACAACTACACATGCAACTTATATCCTTACAACTATAAAAATATGACATTGAGTTATAACCCTGCCCATACCTTGTGCAGATGGATGTTGCACCTGTATGCCAGCTGCACCTGTTCCCAGAAGTGAGACAGCTATTATAAAGTGTTATGTGACTAGCAAAATAAAATTGGGGAAGATATTGATAGTAGGACTACATACCTGGGGTATCATTAGCTGAAATCCTCTGGGCCCTACCCAGCACTGCATGACCATACTGCACTGTACTGTGGAACTTTGTGGTACAACTTTTAAGTGAGGCTAGGAACTCATCCATCTCTGCAAGGGGTGGTTCAGTAGATGTCCCACCACCTGTTGCCCTCTGTAAATTCTCGTGTTAAGGACTCTGCTCTGTGTGTGGGAATCATATCAGTTATCCTAAGGCAGATCAAATCATAATTATGATCTTGACCATTCAGTCATTAGCATTGCTGACAATTTCACATCATGGTCACAGAACTGCTGGTCAGTGGAATTGACGTCAAAGAGGCCACCTACTATGAAGATGGAGGTCTCATTTTCAGCATCTGTAAACTTGGGCTTGCAGATGGATGTGATTTTTTGCTCCTGTTTCTTAGGCATAGACTTTTGGTATGGAAAACAGTAAAATTAACAGCCATTGTTCTAAATGTGTTTTAGAAATCCATCCTAACACTAATACTATATTAACAGGCCATCTAGTGTGCTTTAGTTGAGCATGACATTAACACACATGTATCTAAAAAAACAATTTTGCTTGAATGTCAGGCATTATGTGTCCTAAGCACAATCCCACCCTTCCCCCAAACCACAAGCACATGCCTGCAAGTTAGTAAGCACACAACTTAACAAGCAGATGAGCATTACAGTATAAGTGGTAAGAAGGTTGGCTACAATCTACTATAACATGCCTGCATGCTACTGTGGTCATTACACTTGCAATGCACTCTTTAAGAGAGTTTTAACCAATACATTTAGAAGCAGTGGCAAGCTGATATCAGTTATAGGCCTTACATTAAACAGCACACAAAAAGCTACCCTTGGACAAAGAAGTAGGAGTAAGAAGTTCCACTTACAGCATGTAAACAGATATCTTCTTTGGCAATAAACAGTTGATGTAGCATGCAGGCTTCAAACAACATTCACTTTGTAGTTGTTTTCTTCAACTGTGTGATAAGGATCACTGCTTCTTGTTAAGCTTATATTATGTAGATTCTCCTCTTTGTGTGCAATGATTATGTTGATTAGGACTCATCTAATTATTGTTTCTGAATCACTTGGTTTGCACAATGAGCAAACCTGATAAACATCGTGAAGAGAACTACAGAATGCTGTGTATGTGCCTGAGCACCTGTAGGCAGCTGCACACATAAACAAGAAACCAATTATGTGATGGTGAAGATAATTCTCATCCATAATTAACCATCTGAAGATGATTACATATTTTCAACATCAAACAGAGGAATGGAGAACTGCTGTGTTTCACACATTAAAGGTGCCATTGGAACTATGATAATGCATAGTATAATAATAAAGTGAGAATTACTTGTTGTAGGAAGTTATATGATGTATTTCCAACACATTTTCACTTTAAAGTATGCATTTACATTAAGAAGGGTGGGACTGCAATTCTAGTGGGAATACAAAGGAAGCCTGGTGTGTCTGAGTTGGGAAACATGCAAGGGAGCTTAAGGTGACAATTATTTGTTGTAGCTAGTTGGTACCTTTTCACCTTTAGCTAACCAAAGTGTGTTTTTACATTAAGAAATCTGGGACTGCTATCTTAGAGGCAGTAGTAAAGTAGCCTGGTCAATTTTTGTTGGAAAACACATAGGGAGGAATAAAGTGAGAATGCCAATGGACGTTTTAAGAACTTAGTTGGGTTTTTAGGAACTTAGTTGGGTGTTAATCTGCATTTCAGAGCTAATTTTGCTGAGCTTTTACATTAAGAAGTTTCAAGATCATCCATCTTGTGGCAGAAGGTGTTCACCTGGTCTTTCTTTATTGGGAAGCACGACAGGGAGTTTAAGTGCATTTGTTTATTGGCCAGAAGGCACTGGAATTAGTTTTCAGCTTTCTCTATCTGCTATAAATCAGGCATGTTTTTGTGGAGCTGTTCACTGCTCAGTGGTGGCTAGCAATAGTCTGTATAGTAGCAAATATATAAAGCTAATACTTAAGACTTCAAACTGTAACACAAAAAAGCTTTGCATGCAACTATATCTAGGGCAGCTAAATAGAGCATCAAACAGCACTAAAATCATAGCACTATATAACATTTAGCATTCACCCTAGACACCGCTCAGGTGACCCCCTGAAAAAAACAAAACCATAAGCCATAATAGCCCAACAGTTATACAGGCCCTAACAACATGGATTTGCAATTTCCTAATTTGTCTGTGGCCAGATTGGTAATTATGGGCATCCTGAGACAATATAGTAATTGACCCATATACTGAGACAACCTCTCAGTCCTTAAAGAAACTAACACTGTATGTGAGAGATGTACATACATAATTTCCCTGGAAAAAAAATCTCACTTACAAACAAGGTTGTCAAAAAACACACATTACATCCTTCACATATACTGCTCACCACACACATAGACCTTCTTATGCTGACACACTCAAGAGAAACATCTCCAAACCTCAAAGACCTCCTAAGTTATCAAATTACAACACCTACCCTCAGCAATCACTAAAGCACACACCAAAAGCAATACCTGACGTATCACATAAGCCTACACCCAATGATTTCCCCAAGAACAAAGCCCGAATGGCAAGCAAACACTTTGACTAGTACTTTTGTCATAGGGGGTTATATTGTATGATACACAAGATACACTCACCAGGCTGGAAAAGGAGGAAATAATGCTTAGTTACCTATCTGAAGCTAGGATCCGCAATATCACACATTCACTCAAGACTTGCACCACAGGTATCAATATGATTCTGTCATAGAGACATATTTCACTGAGCTATATGAAAAAAGACTTAATAGTTCTCTCTGATTATGTGTCCCAGACAGGAATGTGTATTGCATTGAGCAGCAGTCTATCTTCACGAAGAATGATGCCACAGTATAAAGAGAAAAGAAAGGATTTTAATAATTGGCTTAGTTTCTGGTGTCACTTCAGGAGAATCCAATATCTGTCAGCATAGGAGGACATGGTCAACTGACTGATTTGCTGTTCCAAGGATGGTCTGCACCTATCCCCATCTGGGCTTTCGGATATTGGCTAAAACTTCAGCCATCCCTTTAGACCCTATTTTTAGGCAATGACAAAACTACCAACATAGAAAAAAAAAAAAAACTCAAAGCAACCTTAAGGTGTTACTGCTTAATGTTAGGAGCCAAAACAAAAAATTCACACCCTACAAGTTATCATCATTCTGGAGAATGTAAACATTTGTGCTGTTACTGAGACTAGGTTTAAAGCCACAAAAAGTACTCCAGGAGTAGAAGGCTACAATGCCTTCCACACATTTAGACCAACAGCAGCACAGAAGCGCAGACAAGGGCTAATGGTAGAGGTGTCTCAATCTATGTTAACAGCAAATATGACTCTAGGTTGGTTAAACAGGATGATGTCATGGAGTTCATCCATGTCCAGGTCTCCATAGATAAAGTTCCCTACCATGTCCTAGCCAGCTAAAGATCACCCTCTAAGACCCACAAAGCTCACACCTCTTTCCTAGACCTACTAGAGGCACTCACCATCTAACCAAATACCCTATTGATGGGAGGCTTTAACTACCCTTCTAAAGACTGGGAAATGCACACTGTCTCTAACTCACAGGCACAATATTTCCTGGAATTTATCAACACAAACACTCTGGACCAGACATTGCACACTCCAACCAGGGGCTGAAACATAAGGGACCTAGTACTCACCAACATTGGAGAGCATTGCCCCCCCCCCCCCATGTCATGCCTTCATTGGAAAAGTTAGACCACAAACTGTCTCCCTTAAAATAAAAATCAAGCTGGAAAACCCAACTAAACCTGTAACAGTTAAGACCTGTACTAAAGCAAACTACATCCTATTAAGTGGCACTTTGTCAAAATTCACAGCTCCCCTAAACCCCAAGAACATGGAAACCTAGTCCATACCTCTCAACTGTACAGATTTCCACAGAATGTCCAGATTTTTGCCTCATATTTTTGGGCTGCTCCTCATAAAATTTGTGATTTTCTGGATTTTTGTGATTAATCAGTGAGGACTGAATTTACTAAATAATGACAGTCATTTGAGTTTCAGACTTCATATCCTTCAGAAAATGTATGGTAACCCAAGACCTTTTATTCTAGCAACTTTCTAAGTTAATAAGAGCATTGTTTAATATATGGCCCTATTTTTGAGATTTTGTCCCCATACTGTTTTTGGCATTGTCCAGATTGTTTGTGCTAACAGGTTGAGAGCTATGCAGCCTATGCAGAATTATTTATAAAAACCCTGTACAAACATGTAAATGGCTGCAGTGAAGCTGCCATATCCGCCAGAAGTATGTCCAAATCTAACACCAAAAACAAACCACACTGGTGGAATCCTTGCTTTAACAAGCTGTATAACAAAGTCATGGCCAAAATCAGAAAGAGCAACTCTCACTGAGACAATAGCTCTCTAATTCAACTAAACAAGAAACTAAGAGGTCTAATAAAGTCCAGCAAAGCCAATTATGAGTTCAGGATAGCCTCCCAGGCTAAGAACAATCACAAGGCCTTCTTCAGCTATGTCAGGAATCTTAAAGGTTATATTCAGCAGTGTACATAACTGGTTAAACCTTCACTAACCAGGGTGACATAGCAACTCTACTTGCTGATAAATTTAGCACTAACTTCACCCCCCACTGCCTGTAAAATCCCTTCTAGCATATCCCCCAAATGTCAGCAGGGAGCAGGTTCTGGAGGCGCTCGCTAAGGCAAAAAACACTGCTTCACTGGGCCCCAAAATATCCCAGGTTGCTTTCTAAGTAGACTAAAGCATGATCCAGCAGGGCCATTTGAGGTACTCTTCAAAACAGGTTACATGTCAGGTGAATGGAGGGTTGGAACAGTCATCCTTCTTCATAAGGGTGGACCATCAACACACCCCAGGAACTACAGATCCATCAGTCTGACACATCTAATATGCAAAGTCATGGAACAAATTATCATAGAAATGATCAACAAGGACATTGGCAACCTATAGACACCAGACCCATCCCAGTTTGGCTTTGCTAAGGGAAGATCTTTCCTACTTAACTTCTTTGACATTTTCAAGAGGGTCACCATGACTATGGATGAGGGAAAAATGGTAAATGCTGCCTTACCCCTCTCTCCCCCTCTCTTCCCCTCAACCCTCCCTCAGGAAATATCATCAAATACAACTCCCCCTACTATCACTAGGGAACAGGTCCTTAATGCTCCCTCTAAGACCAAGAACATCAATGGGCCCTGACAATATTCCAGGATGCCTTCTGAATAGCATGAAACATGACCTATCAGGGCCTCTGGAATTACTATTTAACTGTATCCTCCAAACAGGCTTCATTCCTCATGAATGGGGAAAAGCAACAGTCATCCATCTACACAAGATGGGCCATCTACAGACCCTGGAAACTACAGACCCATAAGTCTCACTAGTCTTATATGTAAAGCCATGGAAAGAATTATCATGGAGATGATCAACAGAGATATAGTAAAGCTCCAGACACTGGACCCAACCCAGTTTGGTTTCATCAAGGGCAGACCATGCCTACTAAACCTGGTGGACTTCTTTAAGAAGGTTACCACAGCAATGGATGAGGGCAAAATTGTTCATACTGCCTACCTTGACCTGGCCAAGGCATTTGACACAATACCCCAATTTGGGCATTGTTGACAAACTCAAGAGGTTAGGTACAAATCAGTATGTCACCTAGTGGATAGCTAACTGTCTCATAAACAGAACCCAGAAAGTTAGAATTGGGAGTCCACCTCTGCAAAGAGGCAAGTCACAAGTGGAGTCCCTTAGGGATCAATCCTCGGACCACTCCTTTTTGGCATTTACTTCTCAGAAGTCAAGGCCAATGTCAGTGGTCTCTGGCTGACTAAATTTGCAGATAATTGCAAATTAGGGGCTGTCATTGAATCTCACACTGACACAAATATTCTCCAAGTGGGGCTGACACAGACAAATAACTGGTGTCAAAGCCATGGACTAAAACTAAATGCAAAGAAATGCATAATAGTATCCTTTGGGAAGCATCCATCCCTGGTAACTATCATATTGACAACACACCCCTTAGAGTTGACCCAGTAGTCAGGAACTTAGGGGCACACATAGTAATCTAGCCTTTGATAATCGCATGTCTACAGTGGTGAGGAAATCATTCTGTATTGCTTGACTTATAAACAAAGCATCTACATCCAAGGAAGTCATTGTTCCACTGTATTCAGCATTCATCAGACCTATTGTTGAGTACATTGCCTCTTTGGTATGTACCTAACCAGGCATATCCAACAACTGGGAAGTCCACAGAGGTTCCTTACTAAACGAATACAGGGTGTAAGTAATATGTCCTATGCAGACCGCCTCAAGGCCTTATCTATGCCTGGCATACAGGGCATTGTCAGACCCCACTCTGATGGAACTCCTGCATATCCACAAAAAAAAAACAGCACCAGAATTGCCTATTCTAAAGACTTAAACCTTGCCTGTGATATAAATAGGACCTACTGGAGAGATAGGTATGTCTCCCAGAGAATACCCCGTCTATGGAATAGGCTCCCCATCTATGTGAAGCAGTGTTCCTCCCTAACCCAATTTAATTGCAACTTGGACAATTGGATGTGAAACCAGAAATTCATCTCTGGTTTGGCAACTATGTCTCTAATGGGCACAGTTTACTTGTAAATGGTTTATCTCCCAGGCCCATGCTTACACTTATCAGAGATTTGGGATGCATGGCTAGGCTTAAAAAGGCCCTTGTGGTTATTATAGGTTCATAGGTTCATAGGTTCATACTAGGCTATCTGCCCTGGGGCATTTATAAGCCTAGACCGATTGTGTTTGGCTTACGCCACCCCTTGATTTGAGTATACTGTGCCCTTTTTAAAGTTTAGTTTACTGTGCCTCTGTATAATAGTGACACGGAAGTAATCCCCGGGACAAACCTACTATCCCCCATCTACTCATCAAGATTCTTCTTGAAGAGAGTCAGTGAGGTGCTCTGCCTAACATAAATTGGAATTCTATTCCAGAGCGAAGGGAGCCTCTGGGTTATGAAGCTGTCCCTCCAGCATGTTCTATTTATTTCTGTGCTGAGGTTCAAGTCCCTCGAGCTCATGGTTCTAAGGGATTTAGATTTACTGAGGTGGAGCATGTCCATTAATTCTGGGTTGGACATAGCTTTATATGTCAGGCATAGATCGCCTCGATGTAGGCGGTATGCAACTGAGTAGAGCTGGAGTTTTTTTAACCGAGCAACATATGGCATCTGTTTGAGTCCCTTGATCCTCCTGGTGAGGTACTTTTGGGGTCTTTCTAATTGCTGCAGGTGTCGGTTAAGGTACATCCCAAAGGGGGCATTGTATTCTATGATGGGCCTGATGAGGGATGAATAAAGGGGCATGATTACTTCACTTGATCTAGATGTGAATCCTTTCATGATGAGGTGGGCTATGTAGAAGGTCTTTCTAACCACTTTGGCAATGTGGTTGTCAAAGGAGAGATTGCTATCAACTTGGGTCCCCAGATCCCTAATTACTTTCTCTGTACTTAATGGGTTACCACCTATGTGGTAATTTGTGGGCACATTGTTTTTGCCAAAGGGTATGACTATACACTTTTGACATTTAGCTTTAGACCATGGCTCTGGCACCAGTTATCCGTCTCTGCGAGACCTTTTTGAAGGATGTTTGTGTCAGCTGGAAAGTCAATTATGGTGCCCAGTTTGCAGTCATCTGCGAACTTGGTGAGCCATAGTCCTCCCACGTTGGCCTGTACCTCAGAAAATTAAATACTGAACAAGAGAGGTCCCAGGACAGAACCTTGTGGGACGCCACTTGTGACCAGTTTCGAGTCTGACATGGCTCCAGCAACTCTGACTCTGTGGGTTCTGTCTTTGAGCCAGTTTGCGACCCATCTTGTGACATAGGGGTTTATATTTAGGCTGGATAGCTTATCTATGATGCCTGAGTGGGGTATTGTGTCAAATGCCTTTGCGAGGTCCAGATAGGCTGTGTGGACTACCTTCCCTTCATCTATGGTCTTGGTGACTGTTTCAAAGAAGTCGACCAGGTTCAAAAGGCAGGATCTGCCCTTGATGAAGCCAAATTGGGTAGGATCTAGTGTCTGTAGGTCCCCAATGCCTTTGTTTATGAGTTCCATGATGATCCTCTCCATAGCCTTGCAGACTAGGCTAGTCAGGCTTATGGGGCGATAGTTTCCAGGGTCCGTAGAGGCGCCACCTTTGTGGAGTGGGACCACTGTTGCTGTACACCATTCTTTGGGCACATATCCTGTAGTGAGGCTGAGATTGTACAGCAGTTTTACTTGAGGGATTAGTTCTTCTTGGAGTTCATGTAGGACGCAACCCGGGACGCCATCTAGTCCCATGGAAGCAGTGTTTTTTGCTTTGGAGAGGGCGGCCTTCACTTGAGCATCAGAGATGTTTGGGAGGCTGCACTCTGCCGGGATAGATACTTGCTCTTTTGGGGTGGAGGGGGTGGAGAAGTTTGCACTGAACCTGTCTGCCAGGATATTGGCAATATCTGTGGGTTCAGTGTATTTTTTGTCGTTTAGAATCAACTCAGAACAAGTCTGGGAGTTGCATCCCAGGTTCCTAACATAACTGAAAAAAGCCTTATGATTGTCTTTAGTGTCCTGTGCAATTTTTCTCTTGAAGCTGGCCTTGGAGGATTTTATGAGGGATCGTAATTTTTTGCTAGTACTGATCAGAGATGCCTTCCCTTTTAGGGATTTTGCTCTATCATGTAGTAGCTTCCTCCTTCTGTTGTACAGTTTATTTATGGCTGGGGTCCACCAGACTGGATGCCTGCCTTTGGATGATTGGGTCTTGATTTTGTTTGGGATAGCATGATCCATGCATTCCTGGAGATGTCCGTAGAATGCATTTATATAGGATTCTGCAGTTTGGGCCGTAGTTTCCACTGGCCCCGGGGCCTTGAAGGATTCCACTTCGGTTTTGAGAAGTGTGAAGTTCACTTTTGAGAAGTTTTTCACTGTGGTTTTCTGGGCTGGGGGTGGGGTCGGGATGTGGATATCCAGTGAAATTAATTTATGGTCTGATCTTACCAATGAGAGATATACTTCTGGTATGGAGCATACAGTCCCCATGTTGGTAATGATCAGGTCTAGTATATTTTCTCCTCTTGTGGGAGTGGTGACTAGTTGTTCCATAGCATTTGAGTTTATAAATTCCAGGAACCTTTGGGCTAAGGTGCTGGGGCTTGAGTAATGCTCCCAGTCTATGTTTGGGTAGTTGAAGTCACCCAATATAATGGTGTTCGGAGAGATCTTCATGTTCTCCAATGTTTTCAGGAAAGCCTAGTGGGATTCCTGACTTTGAGAGGGTGGTCTGTAGGATGCTATAATCTGAAAAGCAGTCTTGCCCACTGTCAGTTGCACATGGATGGTCTCCGATACTTTGTGCAATGCCACTAACCTGGAGGTGTGGATATCCTTGATAAATATGGAAACTCCCCCTCCTTTTGTGGTTCGGTCCAGGTTTTGGGGCTGAAAAGCATGATATGAGGTATAACCTGGTAGTGCTGGGGTGCTCTCTGGAGCCTTGAACCAGGTTTCTGTCACTGCATAGATATTGATGTTCTCCATACTGAGGAGAGCTTCGAGTGCATGCATCTTGAGGTTAAGACTTCTGGCATTTAGCAGCATTACCCTTAGTTTCTTGTTCCTTGTGCTGTCTATGGAGGTGGGTTTGACTTTTGAGCCTTGCCTAAAAAAGGCACTATGGGGGTGGCAAGAGCCTTTGCCAATATCCGAAAGCCCAGGGGTGACAGGTGCAAGCCGTCCCTAGCGAAGCAACGTGGTTTGTCGAGCATGTCATCCCAGGCTGACAGACACTGGATCCCCTTTGAATGACACCAAAATTTTAGCCAATTGTTAAAATCGATCATTTTGTCTTTATACTGTGGCATCATTCTAGGTGAGTGTAAGATGCTGCTCAAGGTCAGGGTCATACCGGCCTGGGCTACATGATCAGAGAGCTCCTCTATGTCTCTTTTCATGTAGTCGAGGGAGGTACGTCTCAGGTCATTCACGCCAGCATGTACAATGACTGAGTCATATTTGTATTTGCTTTGGAGTGACCTGAGTGCTTGCGTTATGTGGCGGATCTTAGCCCCCGACAGGCAGCTCACTGTAACCCTCTCTTTATTCAGCCTGTGAGCGGGACGTCAGTGTGTCTGACAATAGAGTCACCTATTACAAGAGTATCAGGTGTGTTATTCAGCCTTAAGGGCTGTGACTGCTTGGCACACTGACTTTGTGTGCTATGTGTTGTACGTGTTTTGTTTTGGGGTAGTGTTTGCTTGGATGTCTGCTTTGGAGGTCTCTGTTGCTTAGGTAGATTTTTATTTAGAGCCTCCGAGTATGTTTTTGTGTTTTTATGTGTTTGGTTCGCTGTTGTGGTGGGACTATGTGATACTGGAATTGTGTTGTGTGAGGTTACCTTCTCCTCCTGACTGGTTACACCAGTTTTGAGATGAGAGAACTCAGCCTCCAGTTTGGCTATATGGCTGCATCTCTCACATATATTTGAACCTGTTTGGGGGAGGAGAGGGTTGTCCGTGTACATGAGACAGTTGTAACATTGCCTCAAAATTGCCAGATTCACCAGCTGGACTGGAGAGGAAACCATTGATTGACCTTTGGATATGCTAGAGTAATATAGGGAACTGAATTAAAACGGACCAATAGGGGACAAGATAATCATAGAGAGTATAAGAGTAAGTAGTGCTTATGGTTTATTAGTGCTAACTTGTAAGATTACTTATTTGGACCAGTGAGGGGCCTTAGAATGAGAATATGGTGTTTAATTTGAGAGATAGAGCACTTCTAAGGGAAAAAGTGAAGAGCAGACTTTGTGGAGCCAGGAATAGTTTAAACCCAATTAGGAGGCGCTGCCCAATGTTGCGCTATGCGCAAAACCGCGCAAAACCACGCAAAAGAGGGTTTTAAGAGAGGGAGATCAAGGAGTTTGGAATTGACCCAAAATAGCCAACAAAACTACAGTTTCAAGGCAGCAACCACTCCCACAGGGGCAGACAGGCTGCTCAATGTTTATCACTGCCACTGATGAAGACAGAGTCTTCCCTTTAGCCCAAGCAAACATTGGCCTCCAAGAACCTTACAAACAGTTCAGAACAGCAAATCTGTAACTGAACATTTTTAAATCTCAGAAAAGTGGGAAAAAAAGTAAGATTTTTTTGTTTTTTTGTTTTTTTTAAGGAAAGCAGAAGTTCACAAGTATCAACAAGTTAGAGCAGTGCAGTAAATGACCCCACACTTGAGTGCTAGGCCAGAGACAGATAAAATGCAAGTTTTAAGAAAAAAACGATTTTAAAAATAAGTGCACGCAGGAAATTCAGTAATCATCTCTAGGTTGTGTTCTAAATACAGTTACCAACACAGAAATCAAGTTTAACAAGCCAGAAAATGCTCAAAAGTAGGCGGCAATGCAGAAAAACTTAACAAATAATCTGAAGCAAAATACTTAAAATCTCAAAAGTGGCTCCATTCTTCTCTCAGCATTTTCTCCTCTTGGTGGGTGCTTCACCAACCACCAACAAGTCCAAAAAGATGCCAAAACCACGAGGCAATCGAGTTTTAAGAGAGGGAGATCAAGGAGTTTGGAATTGACCCAAAATGGCCAATACAACTACAGTTTCAAGGCAGTAACCACTCCCACAGGGGCAGGCAGGCTGCTCAAAGTTTATCACTGCCACTGATGAACACAGAGACTTCCCTTTAGCCCCAGCAAACAATGGCCTCCAAGAAACGTACAAACAGTTCAGAACAGCAAATCTGTAACTGAACTTTTTTAAATCTCAGAAAAGTGGGAAAAAAGCAAGATTTTTTGTGGATGCATAAATAACAAAGGGTTATGGTTAAGGGTT
Source organism: Protopterus annectens (assembly GCF_019279795.1). NCBI lineage: Eukaryota > Metazoa > Chordata > Ceratodontiformes > Protopteridae > Protopterus > Protopterus annectens. The sequence continues at coordinate 863,889,783 of NC_056744.1, forward strand.
TGTTAACCCTTAGCCTAGTAAACACCTATGAACCTAAGATACAATACCCCACTCAGGTATTGCTGAAACTCTCTGAACTAGGCATAAATTCCTACATAACTCCCTGGTTTTCTAGCTGACTCACAGATAGGACCCAAGAAGTCAGGATTTATGAGACCAGCTCCACCAAGAGATCAGTCACCAGCAGAGTACACTAGGGTTCCATGTTGGGTCCACTCCTGTTTGGCATCTACTTGTGGGAAGTCAAGGCTAATGTCAAAGGCCTCTGGCACACCAAGTTCCTACATGACTGTAAATTGGGAGCTATCATAGATTCACCCACAACACCAACATCCTACAAGAAGGTCTAACCCAAATAAATGGCTGGTGTAAAAGCCAGAGATTAAAACTCAATCCAAAGAAATTCATTATAATGCATTTTGGGAATGCTTCCATCCTAGCTAAATACTTCATTGATAAGACACCTCTAAGAGATGACCTGATACTTAGGGATCTGGGAACATATGTAGACAGTAATCTGGCATTTGACCAACATGTAGCCAAGATAGTAAGAAAATCATTCTATGTCACCAAACTCATAAGCAAGGATATGGCATCCAGGTCCAAGGAAGTAATAGCAGCAATTTTTCCCTGTTGGCATGCATCTAGCCAGACACTTGTAACAGCTGGAACACCCTCAAAGGTTCCTCACCAGGAGAATCCAGAGTAAGATTACCCTCCCCTATCCAGATCACTTTAAGGTCCTATCTCTGTACTCAGTCTATTACAGGTTACTGAGAGATAATCTATGCCTGGCATATAAGGCAGACTCAAATCAGCTCTGATAGATCTCTTGCACATCCACAAGACAAATGACACCAGAAACACTAGATCCAAGGATCTGTACTTTGTTCCTATGCTGTGGAATAAGCTCCCCATCTACATGATGGAGAGTTCATCCTTGACCCTGCTGAAAAAAAACCTTGACCATCGGATGGGTAATCCCAAATTCACCCCTGGCCTGGCCTCCATGTCTCTAATAGACAGAGGTTGACAGTAAGTAAATTAATTCCAAGCTAGCATACCTCCATAGAACCCTTAGCCACCTCTTTACTAACATACTCTACCATATAGATGTCCAAGGAACTCTGGGACAAAGCTGGGTTGGGTTGCACGTTTAGGCTTAAAGGGACCCTGGTGGCTGTTATCCTAGTATGAGCTTATGAACCTATGAATCAAAGTGGGAGATTTTGTTATGGAAAATTTAAATTTTGCAATTGTGGACGTCACTTTGTCTGCCAAAATAGAATTCCACTCTTGAAGAATTTGAGTTGATTCTATTGTTACATATAATGTTAAGGTATTTCAGGTACAAAATAACTGTTTTATCCAACTGTCACAGGAAACATGAGACATGTTTTGTCATAAAATTTCAGGTTACATGCTATTTTTCATATTTTTGCAGGATGCAGCTACCCAAATAGAGACTGTCCTGCACAAAGAGAGACAGGAGGTAACCTTAGCTTTGCCTTCAAACACCCACATGCCCTTACATAATATATTCAAGTCTGAAGTCACTGCATTGAGGGAAGGTCATTTTGCAGCTTTGAAGAAGTATGGCTTACTTTTCCTGGGAAACATAAGACACACCTCTATTGAATTATTACTTTTTTTTTTTGCTCAGATAAATTTTATTTTGATTAAGAAACAAACAATAAATAAATACTTATTACAATAAACAATCATATTAGTGATAGGCAAACTTCCATGTGTATAAAAGTAAACAAACCATATTACAAGTTCACATTTACAAACATTATACATCACATATGTTCCTTCTGGTACTTACTTATTATCGCAGCCACGCTTTCTGGCCAGCACCTTATTTGTATTATTTATTCCTTCCATGTTCCACAGTGTATGCATCCTAATGGTGGAATAATCATGCAACCAAAATTGCTCAGCATAACATTAATCTGTTAAGTCATGAAATGAATATCTAAACAATGCATTATTGCAACCACCTTAATTAGGATATTGACTCCTTCTTTTTCTCTACACTCTATGCTCCCTGATCAAAATTAAAATCCACACAGCATATAATGGGCTTGTCTTTAGTAAATCTGATCACTCATTAAAAAAATCTGTGCCAGTGTAATACCTAATAACTGACCCATAATCTAACTTTCGTACACAGGGTTTTAGACTGCCTTCATCTCCCCCCTACCCTAGACTGTACCTTTAAGAAGTAAAAACATTTTTAAAATGCTCGACTTTAATGGTGGAAGCATCCTTTTATATCTTACACAATATTACTTACAACCATTATATAGATAACATGCTGTCAAAAATGCATGGTTGCGAAAATACAAACAACAGGCTAACGCAAAAGCGTGGTTGCGATAATAAGCAAGTACCATTCTTCTATACAATATAATCAATCTAACATTATATAAATTATTCAATTCCTAACTTTTCATAAATCTCATTCCTTTTCCAAAACATTTTCTGTATGTATTTTTCCCCCAATTTCCATTTTTTCCTAAGTAATTCGTTGTAGACCTTTTATAAAGATCCTACTTCTTGTTCTTTTATCTTTTGTACAATATTCACTACTTCAAGTATGGTAAGGTTAGACTTTGATTTCCATTTTCTAGTAATTGCTTTTTTGAGACTCACCAGAATTAAACTTAACAAGGTCTTACTATGTCAAGGCAATTCAAATCTTGTATCTTAGCTCAAAAATAAATAAATAAATAATTTCCTTAGCCAAACTCATTTGTTCACTCAGTATTCCTAACAGAGTACTCTGCTGGGAATTTTTAAAGTATGTCTATTCATTACAATCTGAAAAGATATGCTCCCAGTTATCTCATTCTTCCTCATCACACCTCCAACATTTGCCATCTACCTGAGAAAAACATTTTTGGAGTCTGCTTTGAGTATAAAAGTAGCTATGCAAACACTACCAATTCATTGTTTATTTGTGAAATGTTTCTCTAATCTGTCTTCCCAATCTTTCCTGATCTCCTCTGATTGATTGCTCTCTCATTCTTTACAGCAGTTTCTGTTCTAGATCCAACTAATAGGATTCTCCTAATCCCTTTTTTTTACTTGATATCAATCCCTGACAGGGAAGGTAATCTCTAACCTGTAGTCCAAAGGTCTTCTTGACCACTTCCCATTCTATTACCTTTTTCTCTCTAATTATTTGTTCCCAATGCATTGGTTCCTTTGCTAGCTTCCTCCAGTAAATTCCAGCCCCCTCATATCTAATCTCTGTACCTCTCATTGCAGTCACCCCTGCTGGCAGAATCTCCTTTCTCCATTCCCATGTTGGCTTAGTTTTTAGTATACATTCTGCTACTTTATGAATATAATATTCTTTATGACTGTTGTTATTCTCAAGTATTTGCATCCAAAATCTCACTCTGTTTCTCCTTATTTCTTGAATGTCCCTCCTTCTTCATCATCATCATTCCTTTCCACTTTGTATTATAGCTTTCTGCTTGTGTTATGTTTAAGAGCCTTGACTGTGTAGCTCTAAAATATCCATTCAAATCAGGTAATCCTATACTACCATGTTCCATCAGAAGTGTCAACTCATCATACTTAACTCTTGCCCCCCTGAAATAAAACCATTTAACTCTTTTTGCCTCCAATCCCTCTCATATCCTCCTAATTAACCATATTATTGTATCAGGGAATGTAAATGTTTCCATTGTCCTACAGATAATAATCCCATCTTACTCAGTTAAATGCTTTCTTTACATCAAGACCCACCTATAACAGCATTTTTTCTTACATTCTGCTTCCCTCTGGACTATCACTGTGCTATTAATGTTATCAAATGTTTGCCTCCCCTCCACAGAACTACATTGATCCATATTTATCAATTTTGGCATCACCTTTGCCATTGTTTTAGCCATTATAGACATAAACACTTTATAAACATGGTTTAAATTTGAAATAGGCCTACATAAAGCTGGATCTGATGGGTCATTGTTCACTTTAGGTATTACAGCCACCAAAGCTTTTTCCTGGATGTTGGTGCTTCCCTTCCTTTTAAAATACAGTTAAATAAAACCTTCCAGATCTTTATCACTTTCTTCCATCCTGACTTTCAGACTTCCAGCAGAATACCATACATTTCTGGAGAATTTCCTGCAGATTGCTTATTTATCACCATTTTATATAATATCATCCTATCTTAACTGTTACTTGTTGGACTTCACCTACCTCTAACTTTGGCTTATTTAAATCTTCCATAAATATTTGCATATGTGCCTTTTCTTTATTTCCCAGTTACTCTGCTTTATACAAGTTTCCATAAAATGTCACAAATACCCCTAATACCTCTACAGAACCTCTGGTTATTATTATTTTTATTATAGGTTCCCTAGGTTTTGCAACAACCCTTTCTACTCTCTGTTGCCTAAGTCATTGTACTAAAAGTTTTTGTGGTCTGGAGTTTTTAATCAAAACACTGTTGGGTAACAGCAATTTTTCTGAACTTGCGCATAAAGTTATTGTACTTAATGTTTTTGTAGTTTGGAGTTTTTAATCAAAACACTGTTGCTTAACAGCAATTTTTTCTGAGCTTGTGCATATCATCCAGATAATGCTTTATTTTCTCTTTAGCACTCTGCAGTTGGGCTTCTTCTTGCTCTGTGAGATTGCCTTATTCTGCAATATTTTAAACTTTGGAAGCCCCTCTAAATACTTCTTACTTCTTTAATCAGGTCTGATGAAGTTTACACAGAGTAAACAAAACCGGTAACCTGTGTTTTGTTGTTTTTAATAAACTAGTGTGTTTTTGCGACTGTCCTGCTGTTTGGTTGCTTTCAGGATAGAGGACTAGCCCATCATGCTCATTCCTCATTCAAAGATATACTTTATATACTTTGGTGTGCAAAATGTTGCACTTGCAGCTCAGAGACACCTAGAAGGATAGATATGTAGGTGAGCCATAGTTAATCATATTTTTCAGTCATTTGTTGGTGTATGCTATAGTCCACTATAATGGAAATGGTTAATGCCATGACTCCTCCCATAACAAAACCACCCCTTGAGAAGATGATCCCAAGGCTGACAAGTGATACCAAAAAAAAAACCTTTGACCTCTGCCAGCCTCTTCTATTTTTCAGACTCTCCACTTGTGGAGGACCTGTCTGCCTCAAACTACTTGCCTTCTTTTTTGCATGGTGTATCATATCAATAACCCTTAGTCACACCTGTTAATAGGCTATATTATGGCAGCCCATGGCATTGCCATGTTGTACCAATCCCTGTTATAGCTAGTCCCAGTGCTGCTTGACTGCAGTATCATTGGCCAGCATCATATGCTATATGTGCTTGGTGCCCCTATTAGCAATTTTTTCTCTGGGCTGGTGAAATCTTTTAGGCATTGCCTCTCTTGAGTGGCCTTGTCAGTACCTCTGTACATATACACATAAGGAAAAACATGTCATTCAGTGAGTGCACATACAACACAATGGCACACACATGTTTATGACCTCAGTCCTCCCGAGCAATGCATGGAGTTGCTCAGCAGCTAAAGTTACCGCTATGGACAGCCCAAGAGTTACTGTAAGCATTTTTGTCTTTTATTACTACCATTGCCATGTGTTATGTACACTATTATACAGTTATGTTTAATGGTGGGCAATTTGTTTTGCATCTACTGAGGAGCAGCATCTTAATAAGGCTAGATGTCTCTGGAGGCTTTAGTACCTCGCCAGGCAGTGGGCTTTGTATGTATTTTGTAGCAATTCACTGTACAACTGCAGTGATGTTTTTATCGTGAGTGTGTGTGTGTGTGTGTGTGTGTGTGTGTGTGTGTGTGTGTGTGTGTGTGTGTGTGTGTGTGTGTGTGTGTGTGTCTGTGTGTCTGTGTGCCTGTGTGTGTGGGTGTCTGTGTGATAAAATGCTCCCATTGTGTGGTCCTTCCACAGGTCAAGTTGTGGAAGAGGTGGATGAGTGGCTTCACTCACCTTAGTCTCTGTTAGCTGTTGCATCTGTCACTGAGTTGCCAGTGCCTACTGTGTCTGACTCTCAGAAGGGGATGATAGTCTCTCTGCTGGAGGAGACCTGGAGTTAATCATTCACTGGTGCTCTGTGCGCCTCCCTCTTGGGAGGGATGTGAAGGCTGCTATCCTGAAGGGGGACTGTGGAAGTCTCCAGCACTATTCCTGTATGAGGTGCAGTGGTTGGTCACTTCTGAAGTGTGCTGGCAGCTGGATGCCTGCATGGCCACTATGGCGTACTTCTGGCATGACTGGCAGAGCCCTATGACCTGCAGATGTTACCCATTGGACCTAAAGAGGAGCAAATGACCTGTAATATTAGCCACTTAAATGAGAGATGCCTCAGTTTACTGCCATCTTGGCCAGCCTTGGAGCCAACCATGCCAGGATTCCACCGTATTCCCTTTCTGTGATCTTTCCTTCCTCATATATTATTTATTTATTATTTATTTTATTTATTTTACATTTGTTTACTGGGAAGGTCCAATTGGGTAGGTACCTACTTTCAGTGGAGGGCCAGGGAGAAAAGCTCCACATACAAGAGATTTTACAAGACAGAATATTACCAAAGACTTTTACAAATAAAACACTTATATATAGTAAAGACATTTTTATAATGAATTATACAATGTTAAAACAAGTAAAAATAATAATATAATAATATAAATGGCTAAGGAAATCTTGATACAGAAAGGTAATAATTAATCTACTAGTAGTTCACTAAAAGGTAGAATAAACTAGTTCTTGTCTGACTTTTGAGGTACATATGTTATAGTATAAGGGATCTGCAGTTGTGGTGCTGAGGTAGCGTTGTTGCCTCACAGTAAGACGCTGTCCAGTTCGATTTTCAGCTAGAGCATCTTCTGCGTGGAGACATACGTGAATGGGTGTACCTTCATTGAAAGTTGTGCATCAGGGCTGGCAACTTGGCACGTAAAAATCAACTGCCAATCATTAGCGGACGGGAGTTCTGCTGTGGCGACCCCTAACCGGGAAAAGCCAAAAGACACAACAACATGTTATAGTATAGGGTAGGATACTGGGTTTTTGAGTTATGTAAAGCCAGAAGTATTATAGTAGTTTTGTTAGTTTATTGATTAATAGGTATTGTAGTAGTAGGAGTTAAGTGATGATAAGAGATTAAGGAAGGGCAGAGTCTAGTTGATATTATTCTAAGAGGTCAACCTATTATTCCCCTATTCTTTTTTATTGTCCAGTCCTCCACATCTCAAGTTTTTTAATCCTCTGAATGTATCTGCCCATACAAATGAAACAATATCTTCAGAGCTGACAATATGAATTACAATGGCACGTTTTCTCAAATTCAAAAAAGTAACATCCAAACCAGAGCTCCAAAATACCAAAATGTTTATTACAGTATAAAAAAATGAGCAAGCAAAGCTGCAGGATAAAAAAAAAATCAGTCTTGCCCCCAAAAACGGTGTATGGTAGAAATTAAGAAGGATGAGAGACATCCATGCTGTGACTGTTGTTTTTGTAAATATCTTCTGAAAGATATCCATTCTGTGCATCCTTTAACAAAAAGAAAGTTTTATTTCAAATGCTTTGCAAAATATAATATTGAGAACATTGTATATATAGTGGTTTGTGATAAATGCCAAAATTTCTATATTGGTAAAACTAATCAGAAATTAAAATGACGTATTTATCAGGACTCATCTGATATACAGTAAAATGTGAGTACTCGTGCCTTAGTGGAACATATGGATGAAATGAGTGCTCAACACAATTTCAGGTTTAGGGTTGTACAGTAGATTACCTTAAGTATTAGAGGTGTGGATATTATTTTTTACATAGAAATGGTTGAATATAAGTGGATTTTAAGAATATATGCTGATTTATATGCAGGTTTAAATATGTACACTTGCATTAACAGCTGAGTGGCATTAAATTTTTCTTCTTCTTCTTCTTTCGGCTTTTCCCGGTTAGGGGTCACCACAGCGGAACTCTGGTCTACTAATGATTGGCAGTAGATTTTTACGGTGCCGAGGTGCCAGCTCGACACCAACCTTCAATGAAGACACGCCCATTCATGCATGTCTTTCGAATGCCACTCGACCACAGGGAGGACATGCAGACTCCACACAGAATGCGATCTAGCCAAGAATCGAACAGGAGAATCTCTTGCTGTGAGGCGACAATGCTACTGCTGCACCAGCTGAGTGACATTAAATAATAATAATAATAATAATAATAAAATAACATTAAGAAAATTTGATATGTTTTTTATAATTTGTGAATTATTTTAGTATGATAAATTGTTGGTTTAATTATCTACTGTGCTTTCTAAGGATGATGTATTTTGATAGTTTAACTAAAACATGTGATTGCTATTTAAATCCAAGTGAAGGAAGATTTTTATGATGCACTGAAAAAGGGCTTATTTGATCTGAAAGCTTTGCTTGCTCATTTTTTTATCCTGAAATAAATGTTTTGGAGTTTCGGAACTCTGGTTTGAATGTATCTGCCCATCCATTGTCAACTCCATCTTTGGTGTGGATGTTTGTCTCTGCTACTGTTTTATGTTTATTAATCTCCCCATCTACCTGTCTTTCTCCTTCCATATCACCCACATCCACTCCTTGGTACTTTATCTATGACCCCTTCTCTGTTGAAAATGAAAATATGGGGCTCTATCACACAAAAATTACTCACCCACACCATTCATGCTTTATAGTTATCCTTCTGTGTTTACCTCTGCGTGGTGTTCTTCCATTTTCTGCTTTACTATCTAACCCATTTCCTATCCATTTATATTATGAACAACATGGCATCTTTCCTGTGCTTGCCCACATTGGTCTCTCTGTTGACCACTGTGCTGAGCTGAGCTGTGCTGTCCTTCTGGTGGCTGTCACCACTGGATGAAGCTATGTGTTGCTGAATAGTGTGCGACAGTGTGCACTGCCTAAGGCATGCTGGGATGCTTTGGCTCAGACATCATTCATGTTACCCACAGGCATTCTTATTGCACATCTCTCTTGTTGCTCTTTATGTTATTGCTGCAACTTTGCATTCATTATGTGTTCCTTTGCGGAACATGCCGGCAGTATCTGTTACCTGGTTCATCTGTAATTAGCTCTCCAGTTCTTCATGCCATGAGCTACTTAAAAATTAACTCTGCACAGGTGCACTGTGCTTGCCAATGAATCCCAGCCATAGCTAGGATTGGAGGACTAGTTAGCTCTGCCAGATATAAGACATAGTAATAAAATAACTGTGGCTGTTTTCAGTTTTTGCAATGGCTGCATTAACTTCATAAACTATGTGTTTAATTAAGTAACTGACTGGTGTGATCAAATTATGTGCTAGTTATAAAATATATTTATTTGAAAGGTTCATTTTAGTTCTTTAGAAAACATTGCTATTGGATACAGAACATATGATTTTAGCCTTAAAAATAGTCTTTAAGCTTTATATCAGCTTGCATTCTTTTTATATATGTCATTATCCTACTGATCCACTTAGCTTGCTTTATTTTATTTTCCATTTGTAACTACTTAGCTTGTAATCTCGATATAAAGATGAAATGGCAAAGTGTATTTAATTTATGTTCCTTAGTGAAAGCTGTGTGTGATACGGCTGGAATTATTTGTTAAATTATAATCCGTCTTTTTAATTACTCACAAATGGTCCTTTTTTTTTTGGTTTACTGTTTAATTACATTAACTTTTATCTGCTAAAAGACAGGGACATACCTTTCAACTGTCACTGATTTTCACAGACATCCATGATTTTGGCTCATAATATTGCTCTGTTCCTCCTAATCCATCCCAAAACTGGTGATTTTGGGAAGAAAACATGGTAGGTTTCACAATACATAACAATAATTAAACTTAAAGACTTATTTTACTTGCTAATTTACATATTTTTATCCTGTGAACTTCTCAAGTTAATAGTAGTAATAATTCAAAATGTGTCCCAGACTGTCTGTTTATTTCTAGATTTGTCCCTGACTGCACAGGTAAGAGGTTGAGAGATATATATACAGGGCAAGTGGGGATACCATACTTCAGTTGGCCCAAGGACTACAATCAGTCATTCAGACTAGAGAGACATTATAAGACTGGAGAAAGAGAGATACAGAGGAGGAGAGAGAGAGAGAGAGAGAGAGAGAGCGAAGGAGAGAGAGAAACTCAGTGTTAATGTGGAGCAGTGGCTTGGTAATAGCTTTAGTTCCAACAGTGAGTATTCTGTAGTGCAGAACATTCACTCCAGGGATTGAACATTCACTCCAGGGATTAACTGCAGGGTATTTTAACAGCAGTATTCTGCTTCAAAAGTTGGAGGCTACTGCTTGTTTTCAAAGGAGATAATGACATGATAGTATAGTGTTCATCATTAATGCAGCTGGGTAATGACATACTGTTCATAGGTTCATAGGTAGGTACTGGGCTATTGGCCCTAGGGCCTATATAAGCCTAGCCAAAAAGGGTACCCTGGCTTTCGCCACCCAAGAAAATTATTTTCCTGTGCCCCTGTCCAGCAGAGCCACAGAAGTGATCCCTGGGGTGAATTTCCTATTTCCCATCCAGTCATCAAGATTTTTCTTGAAGAGTGCTAATGAGAAGCTCTGTTTGACATAGATAGGTAGTCTGTTCCAGAGTATGGGAAGTCTCTGGGACAGGAATCTATCCCTCCAGCATGTTCTGTTTATTGTGGTGACAAGGTTTAGATCCCTAGAGCGTGTAGCTTGGAGGGATTGTAATTTCTTTAAGTGGAGCATAGGTTCATAGGTTGGTACTAGGCTATCAGCCCTAGGGCCTATACAAGCCTAGCCATAACAATTCCCTGGCTATTTCTTCCCACATTATTTACTTTCCTGGACCCCTGTCTAGCAGGGCGACTGACGTGATCCCTGGGGTGAATTTCCTTTCTCCCAGCCAATCGTCAAGTTTCCTCTTGAAGAGGTCCAAAGAGGCACTCTGCTTGACATGTATGGGCAATCTATTCCAGAGTCTGGGGAGTCTCTGGGTCAGGAACCTATACCTCCAGCATGTTTTGTTTATTGTGATGACAAGGTTTAGATCCCTGGAGCATGTAGCTCTGAGGGATTGGGATTTCTTTAAGTGTAGCATGTCCAACAGCTCTGGGTTTGACATGGTCTTGTATGTTAAGCAGAGATCGCCTCTGAGTAGACGATATGCGACAGAGTAAAGGCGGTCAGCATAGGGCATCTGCTTTAGGCCTGTGATTCTTTTAGTGAGGTATTTCTGAGGCCTTTCCAGTTGTTGCAGATGTCTTGAGAGGTATATACCAAATGGGGCATTGTATTCTATAATGGGTCTAATGAGGGATGAGTACAGTGGGACAATGACCTCCTTTTTTCTGGATGAAAAGCCCTTTGTGATGAGGTGTGCCACATAGAAGGATTTCCTGACTGTTGTAGCGATGTGGTTATCGAAGGTGAGACCACTGTCCACCTGTGTCCCTAAGTCTCTTATCACACTTTCTGTGTTTAGTGTACTGCCACCTATATGGTAATTCATGGATACATGTTTTTTCCCAAAGGGGATAACAATACATTTCTTGGCATTGAGCTTGAGCCCATGGCTCTGGCACCAAGCATCTGTTTCTGTAAGGCCCTTTTGTAGAGTATCCACATCATTTGGGGATTCAATAATGGCTCCCAGTTTGCAGTCATCTGCAAACTTTGTTAGCCAGAGTCCCTTAGTGATGACCTGTACTTCAGAGAAGTAGATGCCAAACAAGAGCGCCCCAGGACTGAACCCTGAGGTACTCCACTTGTCACTTGTCTGGAGCTGGATTTGGAGTCGGCTACTTTTACAGTGTGGGTTCTTTCAGTAAGCCATTTAGCAACCCATTGGGTGACATAGGGATTAATGCCCAACTTAGTAAGTTTATCTATGATTCCAGAGTGGGGATGGTGTCAAAGGCCTTGGCAAGGTCTAGATAGGCTGTGTGGACCACCTTACCCTTGTCCATGGCTCTGGAGACTGATTCAAAGAAGTCAATCAGGTTCAGGAGACAAGATCGGCCCTTCACAAACCCAAACTGGGTGGGGTCCAGTGTTTGAAGGTTGCCAATGTCTTTGTTTATAAGTTCCATGATAATACGCTCCATGGCCTTGCAGATAAGGCTTGTCAGACTGATGGGACGGTAGCTTCCGGGATCCAAGGTGGATCCCCCCTTGTGGATTGGGATAAACTGTAGCTCTGCGCCACTCAGTGGGCAAGAAACCTGAGGTGAGGCTATGATTAAACATGACACTTAGGTGAGGTGCCAGTTCATATTGTAGTTCATGTAGTACACAGCCCGGGGTGTCATCTGGTCCCATGGATGCTGTATTCTTGGCTTTAGAGAGTGCATTTTGTACCTGTGTGGCTGTTATTACTGGAATTTGGCAGTCTTCCGGTATTGAGATGGACCATTTAGGGGGTGAGAGGGGGGTGAAGTTGGCACTGAATCGATCTGCCAGGATATTGGCAATATCCTTCGGATCAGTATATTTAATGCCATTCTGTTTTAGCTCAGAGCAGATCTGAGCATTGCCATTTAGATTCTTGACATAGTTATAGAATGCTTTGTGGTTGTCTTTGGAATCTTGGGCAATTTTATTTTCGTAACTAGCTTTGGAGGATTTTATGAGGCATCTCAGTTTCTTACTGAGGCTAGTAAGGGAGTTTTTTGCATCCTGGGATTTTCCTCTTTTCTGCAAAAGTTTCTTCCTTTTGTTGTAAAGTTTGTTTATGGGCATGTCCAACAGCTCTGGGTTTGACATAGCTTTGTATGTTTTGCAGAGATCGCCTCTGAGTAAGTGATATGCGACAGAGTAAAGCTGGAGTTTTTTGAGATGATCTGCATAGGGCATCTGTTTGAGGCCAGTAATCCTCTTTGTGAGGTATTTCTGTGGCCCTTCCAGTTGTTGTAGATGTCTTGTGAGGTACATACCAAAAGGGGCGTTGTACTCTATAATGGGTCTAATGAGTGATGAGTAGAGGGGAACAATGACCTCTTTTTTTCTGAATGAGAAACCTTTTGTGATAAGGTGTGCCATGTTGAAGGATTTTCTGACCACTGTGGAGATGTGATTATCAAAGGAGAGACTACTGTCCACCTGTGTCCCAAGGTCTCTTATCAAACTTTCAGTGTTAAGTAGACTACCGCCTATGTGGTAGTTCATGGGTACAGAGTTTTTACCAAAGGGGATGACAATGCACTTTTTTGCATTGAGTTTGAGGCCATGGCTTTGACACCAGGCATCTGTCTCAGTGAGGCCCTTTTGTAGGATGTCCACATTATGAGTGTCAATTATGGCTCCTAGTTTGCAGTCAACTGTGAACTTAGTTAGCCAAAGACCTTCTGTGTTAGCCTGTACTTCAGATATGTAGATACCAAACAGGAGAGGACCCAGGACTGAACCCTGTGGTACTCCACTTGTCACTGGTCTGAAGTCAGATTTGGATGTTCATCATTAATGCAGCTGGGTGATAGCATACTGTTCATCATTAATGTAGCTGGGTAATGGCATACTGTTTATCATTAATGCAGCTAGGTGGTAGCATACTGTTCATCATTAATGCAGCTGGGTGATAGTATACTGTGCATCATTAATGCAGCTGGGTAATGGCATATTGTTCATCATTAATGCAGCTGGATGATAGCATACTGTTCTTCATTAATGCAGCTGGGTGATAGCATACTGTTCATAATTAATGCAGCTGAGTAATGGCATACTGTTCATCATTAATGCAGCTGGGTGATGGTGTATACTGTGCATCTAATGGCATACTGTGCATCATTAATGCAGCTGGGTGATAGCATACTGTTCATAATTAATGCAGCTGGGTAATGACATACTGTTCATCATTAATGCAGCTTGGTGACGGCATACTGTTCATCATTGATGTAGCTGGGTAATGGCATACTGTTCATCACTGATGCCGCTGGGTAATGGGATACTGTGCAGCATTAATGCACCTGGCTGATAGCATACTGTGCACCATTGATGCAGCTGGGTGATGGCATACTGTTCATCACTGATGCCGCTGAGTAATGGGATACTGTGCAGCATTAATGCACCTGGCTGATAGCATACTGTGCACCATTGATGCAGCTGGGTGATGGCATACTGTGCATCATTTGTGCAGCTGGGTGATAGCATACTGTCCATCATTAATACATCTGGGTGATCGCATACCATACATTATTAATACAGCTGCCATCATACACATCACATCAAGCAATGCAAGCAAAATCAGTGAGAAAATCACATTCAGATAGTGCTAAGTTACAGGAACATTTTAATACTAAACTTAGCAAAAATGCTGAGTTGGTTATTACAGTAAATATGTACAGAATGGGCAAAATAAGAATAAAAATAAATAGAAGAGTGACATCAGTGTTCCGGGTACAGAGAATGGATCCCCTCTTTCTCCATTACTATTTTCTTTATACTTAGATCCTTTAGCATCTAGGATAAAGGATGACCTCTTAAGGACAGGTAAAGTAAATGGCAATGTTCAATGATGATATGATAGTCTTTCTCACAAACCCTAATAGAGACCTTGCTTACGTATGGCAGATTCTTAGACCATTTAAGGAAGGAGCACTCTACAAAATAAATGAGGAAAAAAACAAAACTATTGGTGCAAATTATGATGCTCATCATATTACTCACTGCTGCAGGAGCCTTAGTTGGCTAGCTTCCAAAGCTTTATGGCACCTTCTATGCATCCAAACTGTCAGGTAGCTCGAGATGATCTGACTAAAAGGCATGTCTGGGCACGATTCCCATCAGAGCTGTATTGCCACTGAAGAGTACACTCCCCTATGGCTTTCAAGGATCAATGGCCAGCTTTTGCTTTCCTTTGCTTGGCAGATAAGTTTTCTTTGGGAAAAAAACTTTAATTTTCTTCATTTTGTTGATGTTGTATTGCTTTCATCTTCATAAAACTTATTTTAAAGCTAGGAGTCTCAAGAATGTAATGTACGTAAAACAGAACACATTTTTTTTTCTGTCAGTTTAAAAGTAATGTATAGTAACTGAAAACATTGTTTTTTTTTTTTTTTTTTTATTTTTTTTGTGGGGCTGGAATAGTGTGCTTTTTACAGTGTTTTTTTTTTCTGTCAAAAAAAGTAACTTTTCTGGACTGGTAGTGTTTACTGGTAACTGCAGCTTCCCTAGGAAGGAGATTCCAGTTTCAGCTTGACCATGGAACAGACTACTGGTCCTACAGTCGATCCTTCTTCCAGCCACAAAAAGAAAAAGTTAAGCAAACAGCCTCTACTACCACAGCAGACAAACAATTTGCCTCAGCCACAGGTGGGTGACTCTGGTGTAGCCATTTGTTGCAGACCACTCATCTTTTACTCTGTGATCCTTCTGGTGCAGCACCTGCAGCCAATATATATATATATATATATATATATATATATATATATATATATATATATATATATATATATATATATATTTCAGTCCTGGATGAGGGAGAAAAAAGAAGGTTTCCTGTTGTGTCAGAATGCTGTGTCCATCCCTAAGGAAGCAGCTGCAACTATTAGTAACTTAGACAGGCCCATTTTTCCTGTCAACAAGAAACAGAAATCCAAGCATGTATCTACTCCTCCTCAGTAGGGGTGTAGGACAACAAGGACAGATGCAAGCAGAAAAATATCAAGGAGATGCTTGCCCTGATCAAGGCAGTCAACTCACAGAACCACCTTGCCTGGGCCCTCTTCAAGTGGTTACAGACAATACCACAGTCATGTGGTACATCAACAAGCAAAGGGAAACTAGGTCATACCTCCTTTGCAGACTAGCCGTGTTAGCCTGGCATATAGCTTCACAACACAGTTTCACTCTACAGGCATCCTATATTCTGTCAGAGCAAAACTGTGTGGCAGACAAGCTGAGTAGAACCAGGGTAGACAGTCATGAATGGAAACTAGATTAGGGTCTTCCAAGATTTAATCTATCTGTGGGGAATTCCTCAGGTAGACTTGTTTGCTTACTCTCTGCACCATCTATTGGCAAGATTCTGTTCCAGGACTTAATACAAGAAGGCTTGGAAGACAGATGCCGTTTCTTTTCTTTTCCTTGGATAGGAATGTTCCTGTATTCTTTTCCACCCTTTCCACCAGTGGCGGAGCTAAGAGGGATCCTATTAGATGACCGAAGATGCATTCTATCGAATGCGTATTGGTCAAACTTAAAACAATTAAAAGGCAAAATAGCGAATTTCCCAGGGAAAGAATTTGCTTGGCCGCTTCCGTTACTTTGCCATTTTCGGCACTGTAGTACGATCTTGGAGTTGGTATATTTAAGTAGGGGGGGTGTGCGGGACAAAGCCTCCCACTTCATGTATTCTTTCAATTTTTTTTTCTTTCTTTTTTTTTTTTTTTTTGGAACAGCAAGCTTTCGAGATTGTAAGCTTTTGTTTACATGGGGTCGATTATTCATTGTTCGCTTTTTTAAGCGTTCGATGATATAATATAGACCCAGCTAGAAGGGGGCATGAGGGGCGGTCCGCCCCAGGCGGCACATTTCCAGTCCATTCACATCACACTGTTGACGTGACGTATGTGAAGTTTAATCACTACTGTCACACACAAGCCAGGAGCCAAGTGGATGTTTATGTAGGGAATTTCAAGTGTGGAGTGAGTTAAAATGTAAACAAGTAAGGAGACATTTTTAAGCAGCTCTCAGTGTAATTTCTGCAGCTTTAAGCTCTCAGTGTATAGTGAGCATATTTCTGCAACTTTACAGAGACAGGTGCTCTTGTGTGTGCATGAGTTCAACAGGAGTCAACTGCAGCAAGTAAGGTGTGTGTGTGTGTGTGTGTGTGTGTGTGTGTGTGTGTGTGTGTGTGTGTGTGTGTGTGTGTGTGTGTGAAATGCCTCAGTTAGGTGTTATTCAAGCTCAAACCCTGTACCTTGTGTACAGGGAACAAGAGCTTGAATTCTCTGCCCATTCAAGGAACTGTCCTGGCTTGGAAATGTTTGGCTCATACTTTTGGTCTGTCCCTCTTAAAATTTGTGGTTTTCTGGAAAATCAGTGAGAACTGAATTCACTAAATAATTACATTTAAGTTTCAGTCTTCTTATCTTTCAGGAAATGCATGGTAACACAAAATATTTTATTCTACCAACTTTCTAAGGTTATACACGCAATGTTTAAAATGTGTCCCTGCTTTTGTGCCTTTGTCCCCCCAATACATTTTGGCTTTTTTCAGATTTATTGCACTGCAAAGTTGACAGATATAGTTGATTGTCAGCTGGATTTTACAAGGAGCTGAGAGCTTCACGGGAAGAGAAGTTTAATACTGTTTATACCAAATCTGTTTGCATTGTTTGTAACACAACAGGTTGTATACTTGCTTTTGATGCAGAAGGCTGTGGGTTCTGCTCCCACAGTATATGGATGGATTACTGATACTCTACTGTGTTGTACTTTAGGGGGTGGATGCTGCACATTTGGCTCATATTTTTGGTCTGTTCCTTTTAAAATTTGTGGTTTTCTGGCAAATCAGTGAGAACTGAATTCACTAAATAATGACAGCTAAGTTTCAGTCTTCTTATCTTTCAGGAAATGCATGTTTACACAAAACATTTTATTCTAGCAACTTTCTAAGGTTATACAAGCAATGTTAAAAATGTGCCCCTGGTTTTGTATGTTTGCCCCCTCCCATAAATGTTGGCTTTTTTTAGATTTATTATGCTGCACAGTTGACAGATATTGTTGAGTTTCAAGTGGATTTTACAAAGAGCTGAGAGCTTCAGGGGAAGAGAAGTTTGGTACTGCTTATATTAAGTCTGTTTGCATTGTTAGTAGCACAACAGGTAGTTTATTTGCTTTTGATGAGGAAGGCTGTGGGTTCTACTCCCACAGTATGCAGATGGATTGCTGATACTGTACTGTGTTGTACTTTAAAGGATGTGGATGCTGTAGTCCTGAGAATGTCCTCCTTTGCACAAGACACCTAGTAACTATGAACCTGTTATCAGTTTGCCATCCATTTCCTATTGCAATATTACTACCTTATCATTTTTTTAATGTAACATATGCAATTTATTCTTCAAGGGCAGCAGCAGAAACAATGATATAAAGTTGCTTGCTAGCAGCAACTTCTTAATTAGTTACATATATATTTAATGTGGAATTATTTAGATGACTTTTACTTTTTCAGAGATTGTGCATAATTAATGATATTGGTGCATTGTAATGACAGATGTTTGAGTAGACTTTTATGATGGAAATGTTCTGAATTGATCAGTTTTATCATTATTGATTCATACGTTTTGATTCATTGCTTACTGGAGAAATGTTCAAAACAATAAATTTAAAACACGCACTAACAAGTGTGCTGTATTAAACAAGGAATATAATTTAATACAATCAGGAAGGTAAATCAAAGCATACATGTATGTTTGCATGGTCTTAACTATGTGTGCAAAGGGCCTATGATTTGAAAACAGCCCAAAGGTAAACTTTATCTGCCACTGGCCAGATGCATTTTCTTTGAATGTGGTTTCAATGCTGTTTCAATGACTGTGAGTTTCAAGGGCAGAGAAGCTTTAATGCTAAGTCTGTTTTCATTGTGAGACTGTATTGCTTTGTTTAGCAAATGCCTATCATTGTTTTTGCTATAAAATTTAAAATAAAAGTTTTTAAATTAAATCCAAATAATCACTGTAGAAGTAAAGCATAAAGCAGTATGCACTTTACAGTGTTTATGGTAAATGGGGAGAAATAGCCAGGTAATGGGACACTAGAATGGCTGCAGGGGCATATGGCTATGATTTTTGTGAGGGGGGAGGGGTGGCAAATTCAAAGACAGCCCCGGGTGGCACAAACTCTAGCTACACCACTGCTTTCCACTAATATCCAGGGTACTTCTGAAGATTCAGAAATGACTCCCTTCTGACCCAGGCAACCACCCTTTCCACTAATATTCACGGTACTTCTGAAGATTCAAAAGTGAATCTTTCTGGCCCAGGCAACTGTGCTGCACCCTTCTTTTGGAAATGGCCAGAGGCTTCTTCACAGACCGGATCAACTCACGCAGTAAGACAGGTGTTTGATACACCTAAACACCAATTATCTTCCATTGACTGTTTGGATAAGGGAGACTTAATTCCTTTTAAGTACCTGTTTTTCAGAGGACATGCAGCAGGTACTAATGGAGGCAAGAAAGCCTGCTAATAGAAAATCATAAATTAGCAAATGAAAATAGGTTTTCTAGTTTCTGCCAACAAAATAACCAGCATCCATTCAGGGCTGGTTGTTCTCGTGTTTTACAATATCTGTGTGAGTTACTATCCTATGGCCTTTCTTATTTCTCTGTCAAGGGTCATTTATTGGCCATTTCAGCATAAACGTCGAAGAACAAGAACAGTGAAGTACCAAAAGAGTGAAATGGAGAACGCCGAATGCATTCCCGGAAGTAACAGCACCATACAAGTAAGGTAAACCTAACTGTACAAACCTTACCTAAAACACTTTTTCAAATGTTTTTGCAGGGGGGCAAGCCCCCCTGTACCCCCCACAACCCCCTACATATTTATACCAACTCTGAGACCACACTACAGTGGGGAAAAGGATTAATTTCCTCATCCCCATGATCACCCTGCTGGCCAAGAAAATGTGTTCGGCATTCTCCATTTTGCTCTTTTGGTACTTCGCTGTTCTCATTCTTCGACGTTTATGTGTCGATGAACATGTATTCGCGAAAGACAGCTTTCGCGATTCTGATATAGACCCACTACATGTTCCTCTGTACAAACACTTACAAAACACTATAAGCTTGGTTCCTTCTCTAGGTCTAGATCAAACTTTGCTAGGACCATTCTCCATGAGCTCCTGAAATGTTCTCCTTCCACCTTCCAAATATAGTTAGCTAAGATAATCTACCTATATGACTAAGACTACTGAAGCAGTGATCAATATGATGAATGTAGTACATCTGTGTAAGCTGAACTTACCATAACAGTAGATGTTCGAATAATCATGTCTCAGTAGCCGCTCCCTCCCTCACTCCATCCCCATTATTTTTGGGTGTGGTTCTTATGCCAGGGTGTGGACATTTATATTTTGTTGTTCCTAGCATTGTCTGTTCAGGGCTCAACCTCCCTCTCTCTGCTTACATGAAAGCTCTGAAGGGTTTTGCACTCAAAACTTGTCTTTTAGTCAGCTCAGCTCGAGCTGCCTGACAGTTTGGGTGCATGGAAGGTGCCCTGAAGCTTTGGAAGCTGGCTGCCTGTTATATCCTAGGAAGAATATAATCCATGTAGATAAGGCTACTGGAGAACTGATCATTTGAATGTCTGCTGTTAGGATAATTGCAACTTACCTAAGGATACTGCTTCAGTGATCATTCGAACATCTACTGTTATGGTAAGTTCAGCTTGCACAACTGTACTTTCCTTCTTGCAGACTGATTAAAAAAATCACAAACTTGTGGGTAAACTACAAGATGAAATATCTAAGTGTTTGTCTCTCAGCTAATTCACAGGATTCCTTGGAAGATACTTGAAAAGAAACTCACAGAAAAATAAAATATATGATTAAGAAATGAAAAATGGGGAAAGTTGAACTATATCAAAGCATTCAAGCAGTCAGGATGTTCATAGTACCATGAATCCTTTATGTAGGACAGGCATTCATACGCATACCAGAACAAAAATGGTGGAAAAGTTTTATGAAAGAAATTTCTAAATGCATTTTGGATGGCCAACAGCCCCAGGGTTAGTTGGTAGCTCATATTGGAATAAAAGGAGGCATGAAGAAAAGATGTTCCACACTTAAAGATTATTAGACAGCAATACATCTATGACTGATGTATAACCTACAAGATAATAACTATGCATCTAATTGAAAAGATCTGATATTAACAGCATCATTAGACAGTTTACCTGGCCATAAATGGATATGTAGGTCCTTGTAGACCAGAAATCTGATAATAATTATGGTTTAGAGTTTTTAAGGCAAGCGATTGAAGTTAAGATGAAGGGTATATCCAAAAACTGGTGGAGCTTTTAATTGTGGGCAATTAAACAAGGATTCAACACAGACACTATTATACTAAGACAGTGATGGTCCAAAGGGGAAGAAATAACATTTTGGGAACAACCCATACAGTGCTAGATGGAGAATGACATGGGAAGGATTTACCCAGAACTATGCTGTTAGGAGTAATAAGTAGATGATGTACAGGGGGCTTCTGATATATTAGAAAACATGATATGAAAGTCTCTGAAAGAAGAAAAGAAACAGCTCACAGAATTCAAATACTAATAGAAGCCAGGATGCCACAAGTTAATAGTATGAAATTGATTAACAAGCTTTATAAGGGATTAAAGTATGGTAGGAGGGGTAGGCATTCTGTGATTTTAATAACCAAGTGGGAAAGGATTGTATGTCCTATAGATTTATGCAAAAGATGGCATGACATATGTAAAACTCCATAGGGGTTTTACCAAAGCCAAGAAATTTTGAACCTTTGTTTAAAAGTGTTTTCACAAATATTTTTGCACACTACACAGACTTAACAAGATGTTTCTAGTGTGTGATGCCAGATGCTGGAGATCAGGACACTTTAGGCAACTGGTGACGCATTTTTTGGAGTTGTACAAAATTTGGAAAATTTCACACTAATTTAGATCAAGTAGTAAAGTGCATTTTAGGGACCTCAATGCAAACAACAATAAATTATCTGTTAAACCACACAGAAGAGTACCAGTCCCCAAAGTACAAATGTAAATTGGTGTCGCTCCTTTGGATTATTTCCTTAAACGCAGTAACCTTGGGGGGGGTTCAGGGATGGTATAATGGCTAAGGTATTTACCTTGGGGACAAGAGGTATAGGGTTTGATTCTCACCAAAGGAAATTGGCTAGGCCTAAAATGACCCACAAGGGCAGTTAGCCTAGTGCTTACCTATGAACCAAAAAATGGAAAACCTCAGATGAGCTTAACATATGTGAGATTTAAAAGAGCAAGAACTAACATCCTTCAAAGGAAAACATGGTAACTTAACTACCATAAAAGAAAATGGTTCTTATGAGAAGAAACTTAAAAAGCATTTCAAACAGCTCATAATGAGGCCTAGACATAGTAGGATAAAAGATACTATATCCTACTTGGCTATAAAAACAAAAAGTGAAACCTGAAACTTAAGCTAATCTCAATATATCCTAGAAACAGTCTGATATGAAAAACAAGAATAAGATCTTTAGTCGTCTTCAAAAAGTTTTTAAATTATTTTGATGGTTATAACTAGTAACTACTATATATGCACTGTAAATTCTGGTATTAGGTGGATTCCTTTGTATAAAACTATTTTAGTTACAATATTAGTGATAAAGTTATTTGGTCCGCCACCAGAAAAAACAAGTGCATCACACATGAGGATTTGTAGAACAGCTTCTTATTATAAAACAAACAAAAACCTGGTTACATAGCAGTGTTAGTGGTACAACAGTTAGCACTCTTGCCTTTAGTGCAGAAAGCTGTTGGTTTTATTTCCTCACCAGGCAGACAAACTGCTTAACCTGCAATGCAGCATTAAGAGGTGCTGCACTCTTGAGTGTGTCATCCTTTGGATGAGACATTAAACCAAGTCCCCATCTGCAGTGGCAGCTCGTGCCATCAGACTGCAAGACTGCAGCTCCCCCAGCTGTGAAAAGAAAGGTTGTTAACATTTCAAAAAATAAAATATTTTTATTTTTTAGTATTGCAGTAATCCTTATCTGTGAGCCTGCGAGTCCAACTTGACTTGCTGTTAAAGTCCCGGAACTCAAACTACGTGCATGTGTGCTCAGCGATTTTCAGGTTTAAAAAAATAGTTTCTGTAAATCTGGACTGCTGTAAAACCAGTCCAGATTAAGAAGACAAGGCATCAGTGTACAGATGCCCAGAAGTCTATGCAGTTTGTAACCGAGGTAAAGTGGAAGGGGATTTGACTGCCACGTCCGCAGTCACATACGTGATGTGGATGGCTGGATCGCTGCTGATTGGTTCTCACTCTCCTTCCACGTTTTGCGTGCTGGGAAAAAGACAGCGAGACATAGTCAGCAGCAGTACTGTGGATGGAGTTCGTTCAGATAACAGAGCAGTGCATCAACTCGCTTGACCCTGAGGGAGGTGTTAGATTGGGAAACAGAAAGACATGAGCGCTTCAAGTGAAACGGAAAGAAAGGATAAATTATAGCAGGTTAGTGAAGGTCAGGATAAAAAAGTTAAGTAGAATAAGAATAATGAATGGTAATGAATTTGCAGCTGTGAAGAACTTTATGTAATGTACATGATGACTTTATATAAATTGTTGTCTACTATTTTTTCAGGTACTATAACAGACTCTTAAATACTGTAGCTAGATTACTTTGAAATAAACAAAGTCTGGGTGTACATTTTACCCAGAGCTGGTTTGGTTTGGTCAGATTGCTGAAACCTGAGTGACAAAAAAGACAATTGTAGGCAAACTTTCATAACCTGCATCCTTACTTGATTTATTGCTATTATGCAGTGACATTAATTAAGAAAAGCAGTGTTTAACATTTTATTCTCAAATAATACTTTTGCATTTCTGTTGCTTTTTATCTCACTGATAAGAATTTCCAAGGATAAGTTTGCAATATATAATGCACATGTGCATGCTTTTAATTCCCTCTGCAGCATAAATGCAGTTTTAGTGATATTGATGTAGAATGATCTAGAAAAAAATCACCAAACTTGTACCCCTGCACTTCTGATTATGGAAATTTCCTCTTCACACACACTTTTTACTTAAAATATACCAATTCCTCAGTTGTACAG
This sequence comes from Protopterus annectens, assembly GCF_019279795.1. NCBI lineage: Eukaryota > Metazoa > Chordata > Ceratodontiformes > Protopteridae > Protopterus > Protopterus annectens. The sequence continues at coordinate 863,913,581 of NC_056744.1, forward strand.
CCATGGGGAAAACAAAAACACTCTGCAAGGGTGAAAATAGTAATTACCTGAACTTTGAGCTCACAGTCATTCCATTGGAGATAATGTAGGAAAACATAACATCAGAAAAACAGGATGAGGGAAGGAATAGTCACCCACTTACTTATAGTTTAGATGTAGGACTTCTGTATGGTCTTGTATGTAACCTCACTTACCACAGTGCATTAAGTTTAGTAAATACAATTTTGCTTGATTAACATAATGTTTACATTAGGAAGGCTGCCCACTTTTGATACAGTCAGATAAGAAAGCGTTGCAAAAATATTTTCTAAGAGACACACCCATACTGAAGGGTAGTCATACTTTGAAAGATATGTGAAGCTGACTTTTTTAAATTTATTTATTTAGTTTTGTTTTATATTTGAATGTCACTTAACTTTATTAATGCTGCTAAATGTCTTCTTTTTACAATTTTTACTGCTCTAAATTTGTTTTGTACAAGTTGTGTTAGTAAATATCATCTAATGACTCTGTCAGAATTTTGTTAATCCTGTCCCTTAAATGGTAGCTGATGCAATATAGTGAATGCCATGTTATCAAAAAGAAGAAAAAGTTGTGCATGCAAGAAGTTAATTGGAAGCATTAGATCAGGGATGCATAGCTTCCTGTTTAAATGTAAGCATATTGTCCTGCATAATCATTTTGCCGTTAGAGCATCCACTCATTCATTCTGGTGTACTTGTGACATTAGTCTGTTGACTATATAATGTCTATTTGCTATGAAAAAGGAAAATCAGGCTGCTTCCTGGTAGCAGTGCCCCAGACTGACACATGCAATATTGTTGTCAGTGTCCTGGCGATTTTGTTTTGTTCTGTGGTGCTGTCTAAACCCGTAACATCCATCATCTTTGCTGAAATGTGAGTTGTATGAGACAGCCCTCAAACACACAGAGTTGGGTTTGATTGATATTAGAAGTGTAAAGCTCACCCTATTTCACCACTTGTCTATGGACCAAGCATGAGATTTGCAACAGGAGACTGATACAGAGAGGTATAAACTGTAAGATTTGTTTGTTTGTTTGTGTCTTTCGGCTTTTCCCAGTTAGGGGTCATCACAGCGGAACTCCGGTCTGCTAATGATTGGTAGTGGATTTTTACGTACCGGGTTACCAGCCCTGATGCACAACCTTCAACGAAGGCACACCCCATTCACGTATGCCGCCACACAGAAGACGCTCTAGCTGAGAATCGAACGGGACAATGTCTTGCTATGAGGCGACAACGCTACCGCAGCACCACCACCGCAGTCCTAGAGGCATGAACTGTAAGATACTGTTTAAAAAACACTTGAAATTTAGTGACTGGTTACAGCATTACATTTCTTAATAGTCAGAAATGAATCCAACAGATAGTTTACTGCATTAGCAGTGCTGAAGAAACTAGCAGTTTTCATTTTCTGGCTCTGGAGCTACAGTATTTCACGTCTACATCCCTTCCTCTCCCCTCCTGTCCTCTCCGCTTCCCTTCCCTTCCTTTCCACTCCTTATAAGATAACATTAAAAAATTGTATCAGGTTCTTTCCTTTGCTAGATAATCTGATCTGTTTTTCATTGTGATTGATTTTGTTTCTATTAGGAATGTTTGCTTTATTACTGATATACATATTGGTATTGTTCATGTGCCATTTTTGTATGTTACTGTGGAGACACTGACAGTGGACCTAGCTGCCTCATTTATTAACCTATGCTATTGGGACACATTTTAATATGTATAGTTAGATGCTTAGAAAATGTAGCCTGATGGCTAAAAGAGAGGTCTCAAGATCCATAAATCATGAATCAGAGAGAAAGCTGTAAAAAAATCCTTGTCAAAAGCCTAAAATTATAGGCATTGATTTTGAAACATTACAGAATTTTCCAGAAAATAGCCGTGGTGGTATTTTAATGGCGGAGTCTTGAGAAAACAGTTTTATTATGGCTATTGTCATGGACTTCCATGTAGCCAGCTGTAATTTCGACTGGGCTTATGTAGTTTCTGGGGCATTAGGCTCAGGGATGTGTCTGTTTCACATGCTGTAGCTCTTCTTGGACTAGCCATTACCCTCTTTTCAGTTTGAACTGATACAGATCATTTGCATTTACCCTTTTGAGGTGAGGTGTTTTTTTTTTTTTTTGTCAGCTTCAGCAAGACCTAGTGGAAGCCCTAGAAAACAGGAAATTGGTACTGCCTCTAGTCTAAGATGGCTTTAGCCTCTTCTTCTAATCCACCCTCTTTTTCCATTTCCATGATTCCATGAGACAAATAATCCCTCTCATATTGAGAGGAACACCCAAATAAGACCAGATTTATTTCCTCTCCCATTCTGCCTTCCATACCTCCTAGAATGCAGACTATCCAGGTGCCATTGCAACAGTCTTGACTACAAGCCACAACTGACATTTCCCCACTTTGTAAAGCCATCTCATGTATAAAATTGTGGTTTTCTGGCAGATTAGTGGCAAATCATTAAAGATTGAAGTTAGAAAATAATGAGAGATGTTTGAGTTTCAGCTTTCATATCCTTCAGAAAATTCATACTAATGCAAAACCTACTATCCTATTAGGTTTCTAAGTTTGTAAAAGCAATATTTAAAAATTGTCCCTATTTTGGGGCCTTTGTCCCACTTTTATTTATGGCATTGTCCAGATTTCTTGCTCTGAGGTTGAGAGGTATGACCAAATGTGTCAGGGCCATCACCGTCAGCCAGAGACATTTTAAATTGTGACATACTTGTTGTACCCCTCCCCCCCATGTAGTGACTGTGGATGTGTCCAAGCCAGGTAAGGAGCAGTTATGCAGTGTAAGTGTGCAGAGCATCCCCCATCCAATGTAGACACAAGTACAGTGGCTTTTTTCTGTCTTTGATTTTGCAGAATGTTCTGGTTTTCTGTCATATTTTTATGCTGTTGATTTATGCTTCTTATTATTCAGAAAGTGCATGTTGTTGCTCTGTGTTTAAGTAGCAATGCTTTAATGACCATCAGGTAAGCTTGTCAGAGATTGTAAGATGCAAGTAAGCTTTAATAAGCATACTGTTAAAGAATTATTGACATTGAAAGCATTTATGCTGTTGCCATGCAGAGAATATTTATGTAACTAGATAACGTGTAAGCCTTAGGTATTGACATGCATATGACAGTATTTGTAATAAAGAGTGTGACAGTCATTTTCAAAATGAGTGTATATACATGTAACAATGTGCTGTGTAGAGTATTCAGCATGCACCATAATGACTGAGCATTTATTTCATGTAAATTGGTAAGCATGGCCAGCATTAATCCTGCTGCACCATAGCTCCACCCCTTTCTAGTTGGCCACACCCTGTCTCATTGGGCCCATCCATTCAGCTGTCTCCTGCAGCCCCCCTTTGATTTGAAGTACCAGCCACCACTGCCCTTCTGCCTGAGTTGGTGTTAACTCAGGTGGCTGTAAAAGCTCCCATGGCACCTATCAAAAAAATGGGGAAATTTCCCTGGCCAAATTTCTTCTATTGGTATAAATACCATCTCAGGTCTTCCCTGAAAAGAGGTCACTAGCCTAGTGAGACTAACCCAGTCAGGAAAGGATAAAGAAAATACAAATTAGTGTAATGTTGCATAACTGCATCTTGCCCTCATCCATCAGACGAATGTCTGCATAGTAGCCACCAGATAGACCACTTTAGTTCTGAACAGCAAAGTGCCCACCCAGTTCTTCATATAAATGAGTAGGAAACTGTGTATCTAGGAAAAAGAAGAACAGAATGCAGACGGAAACCAAGGAATGAAATGGTAGGGAGGAAGGGTATTTTCCTCCAGGAAAGATCCCATTTTGCAATAGATAAAAAATATGAGTAGATGGGATAGTAGGAAGGAATGGATATGAATGTGACAAAGGGAGAAGGGCATCATGTAACAAGATCACTCAGACAAACATAAACTACAGACTAGAACTGCAGGGATGGTTGACATCTAAAATGGTGGGAGGACAGTTTATAAATACAGACATGCATAGTATGGCCAATTGATGATGGGTAATTTTTGACAACAAACAAGTAATGGGGAATAGCATAAAAGAAAGAGAAACCATCAGGATGGGGATGGGGTGGGTTCCTTTTATAGCTGCATGCCTGTCTGGCCAGATGGAAACAAATCATAGACAACATTCACCTGAATAGCAGATGTTATTGATGGACTGCTCCTCTGGTAACCCAGTTGACATGGACCAATAGCCATGCAAAGGCATTGCACACTGACAAGGTAGGCATCCCATTGCAGCCACAACATGGTAAATACCAGCCTCTGCAAATTATGCTGGAAGACCAGAGCAGACCTCTCCAGACCACTTCATGAAGGGAACTCTACTTCACCTCCTAAGAAGTGCTCATTGAGTTAACTAATGACCCCTCCATGTCACCTTAACTAAGGTAAGCATTGTCCTCCTGCTTAGAGGCAGCTCTGAAGCCATTGGTAACTCAATGCCAGTGGCATTAGCCAACACAGACTGAAGTGAAGATGACCCTCCTCCTTCTCTTCCACACACAGTGGGAAACAAAGATTACACACATACGATACAAACACCGTTACAGTTATACAGTGGATTGGCATGGATGTCAAACACACTTTTTTGCTGGGAGAGCAACTTCCACCTCTTGTAACATGCCACCATGTTAAGTTGTCACTTTTCTGTCACTGGAAAACAAAACATTCATGCTAAAGTATTCATCCAAAACAGGTAAAGTAGCAGAATACAACAGTACAGGAAAGATGCTAACTGCACAGGTCTGTTTGTCTCTCTGTCTGCCTTTCTCTCAAGCCTCTGCCTCCCAGTGGCAAAGCAGGTCCTGGTGATACTGCCTCAGATCAGCACACCAGAATGGGTAATGCCAGTCGCATCATGCACCATCCTGGCAAGCTCTTTTTGGGTATCTACCATTTGGAATGTGCCATTATTCTGCCTCAGCTGGCACTCAAAGTTCCTGTGAAGGAAGAACAAGAAAATATTGCTCTTACTAGTATACGATGCTGCAGCCCTACATTCCACAGTATCTGAAGTAGCCATGGCCACTTACTTAGGTCTGCTCAATGAGCAAAGTGGTAATCCTTTGCACATAGACACACATTGTATATCACATGTCATGCAATGTAGAGCTGTTTGTTGTGCTACTACATGTCCATAGTGATGCACTGTGGCACTAAGAATCAGTATAGCACTGCATCACGGCACTGAAGACATGTACATGCGCATGCCATATGGATGAGTATACAGCTCATGTGCTTCATGGTCACTGTGATGTGCTGGACAATTTCCATCATGTTTGGTTAGTGTAGTGTGTCATTGCAATGATTAAGAAGCAATGGCACTATGTAACTTCATTAGCACAACTGACACACTAATTGGTCTTTGTTAGCATGATATAAAGTGTTGGCACAATTTCATACAACATTGCTCATTGCTGTAGGATTAAAGGAATGTCAGTAAAGATTTTGTAGACCTGCAGCTTCACAAAGTTAAGAAAACAGTCCTGCCTGATAATGTGTCTCAGGAAGAAAAGCAAAGCCTGTCATGGATGTCAGTCACACTGAGGCAAATGTTAACATGTACATGCAATTAGGAGCCAAGGATACTGGTGTGTCTCTGCAGTATTTGTTAGCCATGGGGGGGGGGGCAACTGTGTACAGTTAAATTTTGTGAAAGACATACTGCTGAGGGCTTGGAGTTCCAGGATCATATGGAGAGGCATAGCTACAGTATATAATTTGTTGGGTGGTGGCTCTGCCTAGCACTAACTGCAGTTGATAAAAAGATGCATAACAGGGTGTTGTGAGTATAGGTATGGGAATTCAACAGCATATCAAATATGCCCAGTAACTGATGTATTTTACCCATAATTTTATGTGTACTGGCATGGCAATGTGAAGGAAGAAGTGTCTTGAAAAGTTCATTACCCATGAAAAGAAGTGTTAATGGGAGCCCCCTATATACGAGACATGCACGTCCTACTCAACATTTCCACATACAAGCATTACATTATGTGGACCAGATTTAGCAGGGAGTGTTAAAGTATGTGAATGCTTTGGGCAGTTATAATAGCTCTATCTGTTTCACAGATTTGGTGAAAGGTTACTGATTGGTACTCTATGTGAAAGAAAAGGCATGGGATACAGATCCACTGAAACAGCGAACTGAAGCTTTGGAGTTTTTCTGTCTCACTCACTATTCAGCGAGAGTGAGCCTAATTTGTTGGGGTGGCTTGGATATGGAAAATAGGCTAGCAACAACCACCCATGTATCAGACAGGGAAGCACCAGGTTGTGGGCATCATCCAGGTTGTGAGTAGCAATGCTTCTCGAGCTCAACATTTGACATTTGGCTACACACACATACACACACACACACACACACACACACACACACACACACACACACACACACACACACACACACACACACTCACTGATATTCCTATTGCCCCTTCTGTGCACAGAGTCTGCCACCCCAATCATGGGCAATGACCAGTTTATGGGCAACGATGCTCATCAGGATTAACACACAGTATGCACCAACAAGTTGAATACTTACAGTTCTGTAGATCTATGCCTTCCCTGCTATGGACCACATAAAGCCCTACATTGCAAGTCAACTCAGTGAACACCACCAACAGTCATGTTGTGGCTGATTGACCCCATCACTGCAGGATGTGATCCCTGACTTCTTACAACCTCCCAGAGTAACTTGACTTCTGTGTTCACTTCCCATATCTCTACACTATCTCATTATTGTGGTCACCTATCTCTGCATCCCTCCCACCTGTGTAGTAATGTTAACTGCATTCTGCCACCTCCAAACATGCATGAGTATGATGATGCCTGATACCCTGCACAACCAGTCCATGTGCTGCCCTGTACAGCCTGAGTGTGATAATGCATGTGTCATTTTGCTTTCTGTTGTCTCTGTCATGGCCTGCAGTCTGTCTTTGCCAGTGTTACAGTGCACCCTACCATCCTCTGCTATGGCTATGTTACTGCTGTTGCATGTTCCTCACCTGACTCTCTACCATTTTGTTTCACTGCTAGTGCAACTATTATGGAAGGCCCTGCCATGATATACACCTGCTGCTCCACATTTGCAATACTATATTGTACAGCATGGCACATACAACAGTTATTTTGCTGCAGATATCTGGACTGAATTGTAGTGCTCCTCCAGACACATCTAGGGAATGGAAGCATCTCTTGAGTAAGCCAAACAGCTTTCCACTGAATTACACGTCTGCATGTGCTGCCTCACAGATCATCTCCTGAATAGATTGACTGTTGCAGATGAAGGCCACCAATCAAGACTATAGAACACACCTGGCATCACCTACAAAACTCAACAAACAACATATGGCCTGCTCCCTGCTGACATGCTGGGTATGTAGATCTGTGCGGTAACAAACAACATGTGGCTTATGCCCTGCTTGCATGGTATCTGTGTATATAGCTCTGTCTATCTACTATGTGTGTGCGCCTACTATCCAGATGATCATGTAGGAAATCTCCTCTCAGGAACCTTTGGTGTAGGTTGGATGTATGCCAGATATGTGAGCAATGAGAAGTATCTGTGTGGCACATGGGTACATTCAAATTAATGTCCTTGATATTGCAGACTACCTGGCAATGAAGAGGTTAGAAGCCCTTTATGTTGGTATATCACAGCACCTCTCATTTAGGTAGGACTCTGACAACAAAGTAAGTGCACTCTTTGTCTCTAAGGACCTCAGAGAAATGGGCTATGTTGTAAAATTCCTGAATGGTGCTGGTTCTCTCTACTCTGTTGTCCTGTGGAACCAGATATACTTGTCTACAAGCTATAGTATAATGTTAAGGAGATGACTGAGGATTCATGAGGTTGACACCTGTAATATTTCTAATGTGTCTCCAGTAGGTCAGTGTAAGCTTCCTGTAGTGAAGATGGTTAAATCTGCACATACTTTGGTATCCACAAGAATTAGCACACCATACATCCCCTTGATTCCACTTATAGGTGACACAGTTCGACAAAATGTATAAAAGACTTTCTGTCCACATGGAAATGGTCCACAATCTGTTGGTCTGTGAAGTGTTGGTATGTCAAGTGCTGTCTCCAATGGTGTCTGGTAGAACATGTTGCTGAACTACAGCTTTTAATAATCCAAGCATGACTGCCCTCACATACATCATAATTATTGGATTAAAAATGGTGAGGGCTCCATGGTGCAGTGGGCCTGTATTATACATTTCTGAATTAGTCTGCCGTTTTGGATGTCAATATTTGTATACATCATGAGGCTAATCTGCGTGGAGTTGCTCTCTAGCATGTATTGTACTTGACCCTATTTTGCCACTTGGGTGCCCATGCTGCCTGCGTTTGAGAATCACCCATGCCATGCACATATCCACTATCCATGATAATTTGTGTTTATCGGTGTGTTAAACATCTATGAATTCTGGTCATTGTTTGATTTTTATAAAAAGACTGAATATGATGGATCTATAACCATCTGAACATATGTAGACTACTTCTGTTTGGTAAAGGAATACTTTTACTTAATTTCCACTCTTCTTGTACAATGGGTCTTTTAAGCTGTTGTTTATCAGTATTGATATAGGGTAAGATATGAAGGTACTTAATATTTTAATATAAACATTCCATCAATAGACAAAGTACAATGGCTTTTAGGTTCATAGGTTCATAGGTTGGTACTGGGCTATCTGCCCGAAGGCATATATTAGCCCAGCCACGTTGTGCGGTATTCACCGCCCCTTTAGTAGTTCCCTAGACCCTTGTACTAGCAGCTAGTTCCCTTGGCCCCTATCTAGTAGTGCTGTTGGTGTGATCCCTGGTGTGAACTTTCTGTTACCCATCCACTCATCAAGGTTCATCTTGAAGAATGATAGTGAGGGGCTCTGTCTTATGTAGATCGGGACCCTGTTCCATAGTAAGGGAAGTCTCTGTGAAGGGAATCTATCCCTCCAGCATGTTCTATTCATTGTTGTGTTGAGGTTTATATCCCTAGAGCGTGTAGCTCAAGTAGATTTGGTTTTGCTAAGATGGAGCATGTTCAGCAATTCTGGGTTGGACATGGCTCTGTACGTTAGACAGAATCGCCTCTGAGAAAGCGGTATGCAACAGAGAACAGTCTTAGCTTTTTCAATCGTGCTGCATAGGGCAACTGTTTGAGGCCAGTAATCCTCTTGGTTAGGTACCTTTGTGGTCTTTCCAGCTGCTGGAGATGTCTAGCCAGGTACATTCCAATTGGTGCATTGTACTCAATAATGGGTCTGATGAGGGAAGAGTAGAGGGGCGCCATTACATCCTTAGATCTTGATGCGAATCCTTTTGTGGTCAGATGGGTCATATAGAAGGATTTTCTAACCACTTTGGCAACATGGTTATCAAAGGAAAGCTGACTGTCTACTTGGGTCCCCTAGATTCCTTATTTCTTCTTTAGATTTCAGGGGATTACCTCCTATGTTGTAGTTTGCGGGTACTCTGTTTTTTCCAAAGGGGATTACTACGCATTTTTTTGCATTTAACTTGAGACCATGGCTTTGACACCATGCATCAGTCTCATTTAGGCCCTTCTGGAGGATCTCCATGTCAGCCGAAGACTCTATTATAGCACCCAGTTTGCAGTCATCTGCAAACTTAGTCAGCCACAGCCCTTCAGTGCTTGCCTGTACTTCTGAGAAGAATATGCCAAACAGGAGGCATTTGTATTTCAGAACATTATTATAAAGTAAGATACACTTTTAGGTTGTCAATAATTGTTAAAAAATAACCGTAGTACATATCAGCAGTGTCCAAGTGTGATAAAAGTGAGAAAGGGTCATACTTGCTATACTTTTACTTGACAATCATTTCATTACTGACTTCTAGAATTTAAATGGATTATGTAGTGTTCTTGCACAGCCAATTTTGTGTGCCAGTTCCACATAGCATATTCCTAATATATTGATGCAATTTTTATCACAGTCTAACCCAAAAGATTTGACTGTCTCCTATGACTTGTCAGTTTTGGTAATCATTGGCTTTAATTTATCATTACACCATAGGCTCGGTTCATCACTGTTTTGGACCTTCCCTGCAGGAGCATACTTGCTTATTATATAACTTGCATGATTTAAACTGTTTGACAGCCTCATCCATACTTGTGATATTATATAATACACTTAAGTCACAGGCATTTATATCCTTTTCTATGAAATCTGGAAGGAGGGATTTTAGGCCTCAGTGATCTTTTGCGTTTTTAGCAGTATGTGCGGATTTCCAGATAGAAAATATAGGAAATGATGACTTACATGGCTTGTGAAATGGTTTGTGGTCTTAATGATCTTATAGGTCTTTGTTTTATCCATATGAATATATTCAGAAGACCAGTGGTAGTACCTTTTGAATTTGGTGAACTTATTTATTTGGTAAAGCCAAGTGTCTTTTAGCCATCTAAGCTGCTATGGATATAAACCTTTTCCTACAGAATATTGAAGTCACACAGGCTCACCAGATCACCTTTGCAGTGTTTCTCCCACCATGTTAGTGCATTATTTAATACTCTCACTGCCTTGACAGGTGTAAGGTAAGCACATCTCACAGTGATGGCCTAGTACCTGTTGAAATGCAGCACTTCTCTTTCTGGAGTATTTGGAGGTTGTATGGCCTTATCACTAGTTGTAATTAGCTGTTACAAAACATGTTTGTTTCTCCTGCCCTTTTTCACACTCTGTCATTATGAAAGATGTTATAGCTCTGGAAGTCTTAAGTCTTTTCTTCTTATATGTGGCTTAAACCATGCTTCTGAGACTGATATACATATGTTTCAACATCAAGTCCCTGGTTTGGAATTCAATTGTTTTATTGCACACTCTTTTGGCATTCAGGTTCATAAACTTTATCTTTATCTTATCTTATATCATTTGTTAGTCAACATTTTCTCAGATTTCCTCAAAATATCACCAGCTCCCAAATGGTTAAGTGAATACAGAGTATATCTTACCAAATGTTTTGAAGGGGTGGCTGCAGTGGTGCAGCGGTTAATGTTGCAACCTCACAGCAAAAGGTTCTCTGGTTCAATCCTTAACTGGGGTGCCTTCTGTGCAGAGTCTGCATGTCCTTCCTGTGGTCGCTTGGGTTTCCTCCGGGTGCTATGGTTTCCTCCTAAAGACATGCTGTAGATGGATCGGACACTCTAAATTGGCCCTAGGTGTGAGTGTGTGCATGTGTGCCTTCTGTGGAACTCGACACCATAAAGCTCCACTGCCAGTCATGAGCGGACAGGTGATCCACTGTGGCGACCCCCTAAAAGCTGAAAGAAGAAGAAGATTACCAAATGTTTTGAAAGTTTGAGATTAGATAATTCTGCTCTAGTGACCTTTTCTGAAGTTCATTCAGTAGTAGTAGATACTGAAAAGTAACTTTCAAATTTCAAGCAATGGCCACGTCCAGCTGATAACAGCAATAACCAGAGTATGAAAGCTTATTTTTTGTGAAAGGGATCATGAAAGATGCATGCTATGCAAGTGGATACCATTGTATCTACTGCAAACAGCAGTGAATATCGGTATGCGTACATCAAAAATGAGAGTGGGACTTTTTTATAGACTCCTTAACCAGTCAAAAATAACCTTCTGTGCTTCCCTTGATAGTTGTTTTCAACAAGGTTTTGACATGGTTGTGGGTGATCTAAATGGCCACATGGGGAGCCTGGCAAATTGGCCTTGGGCAGCAAAGGCATTGATTTCATTATATATATTAGAAAAGACATGGGATAAATGCAATTAGCAAATAAACCAACTAGGAAGAATAAATATTTTGGATATTGTTTGGATTGGTTCATTGATTAATGCTAGGCTAACTGCCCTTGTGTGCCATTTTAAGCCTAACCAATTATCCTGTTTAAGAATCAAACCCAGGACCTTGTGTCTGTAAAGTAAACACATTAACCATTATGCCAACCTCCCACCTCCCTGCCAACTTCCCACCTCCAGGATGTGTATGCCCTTACTTATTATGATACTGAACCAGAACTGATGGGCACTGATCATATGTATGTCTACTGGGAGGGTAATAAATCCATGATAATGGACACCTTTAACAACTGATTCTTCAAAACTTAAATTCTATCAGGCTAATTATAATATGATTTATAGGAAGTTAGCCAGCTGGGATTGGCTTGAGGATATGAAACTTCAGTCAATTATTTGTTGTTCAGAGTTATTTTATAGACACATATATTTGATTATAAATATACATGTTCCTTCTGTAACTGCCAAGACACACATTTAAATAATCTATTGCACAGGAGGGGGAAAAGGTGTAGGTGTCTCAATCTATATCTAGAAGAGAATCACATCGAGGCTGGTAAAGCAGCATGATGCACTAGAGCTTCTTCCAGTACATACTTCAAGCTCCATCAAGTAGTCAAAGGGAAGCAGACATACTAAATGTACCCCACTTTGGCTGTTTTTTCCTGCTCTCCCTGGTTAGAGCTCACTGATTGTCTCTGTAGTCTCGTGGTGGCTGAACCCCACTCTGTTCACCTCACTACTCTCTGCTCACTCCGCTCTTCTACCCTGCCCCCATTTGCCACCTGCCCCCACTACCGCTACATTTATTCTAACCCCATATCACCTGCCCACTCCCAACAGCCACTCAACTGCAAGCACCCTAGCCACAACCCCTGATTAACTCTCATCTAAACAACAACCCTTGCATCCAGATACCACAAAACCCAAACTATGCAGGCCTTACTTTCATCTCTCCTACTAACCCTCACAACACTAACCTATATGACATCCTTACACACACACACACACACACACACACACACACACACACACACACACACACACACACACACGCACACACACACACACACACACACCACTACCACACACCACCTACCATACAACACATACTTTCACACCTGTTACTACACACATAAACTTTTCTATAGCCCTCTCTTTATTTAGTGATAACATAATTTATTTTACATTAAGAAGGTTCATGGTCTGCACTCTTGTGGGAGGAGAGGCTGGACTCTGCCCTTATAAGCTGGGAATTTCTGGTTAAAGGCTTATAGTGCCTGCATATTTGAACTGTTTCTTACTGAAATTGGTACACCTTGTTTGCTGTAGCATAGACTAGATCCAGGCCTGCTGGATCTAGCTTTGTTTGTATGCTTGTTTGCTTGTTATTTCCCTGAAATGCTAATTCCACCTAAAACGCGGCTTTTCAGTGCTTCTGTGGATCCCTAGTGACATCTGCATTGCTTACTGTACTTATTTCCTCGTTTCACTTGAAAGAAAGTTACTGTTTGTCATTTTTGCATTTAAGTTACCTGTAACACATTGCATTTAAGTTACCTGGCACTTGCTCACTAAAGCAATTATATAAGTCAGCACTAAAAAATTAAAAGCACTACACCCTCACAAACTCCCCTTGAGTACCTTGTTCCCCATTGGCCCTTTTTTTTCAGTTATAAAGGAATTCCCAATACTATTCTAGCATGTCCAAAGGTCAGTTGTCAATCTCCTCTCCGGTCCAGCTGGTGAATCTGGGAATCTTGAGGCAATGTTACAACTGCCTCATGTACAAGGGAGCCCGCAGGATTTTTTGCAGGGGGGTGCAAACCCAGAGCCCCACCCACATAGCTCACCCCGCCCCCTGCCAACACAGCCACGCCCAAGTCCACCCACCCCAAGCCCCGCCCACACAGCCATTCCAGTGTCCCATTACTTGGCTATTTCTCCCCATTTACTGTAGACACTGTTCAAATCTGTGTGCATACTGTGTTATGCTTTAGTTCTACAATGATTACAGACAGTTGGATTTAATTTACAACTTTTATTTCAAACATTATAGCCCAAACACCGAGATATTTACTAAACCTAAACAAAGCAATAGTCTTACAATGAAAACAGACTTGGCATTAAAGCTTCTCTACTTTTGAAACTCACATTCAATGAAACGGCATTGAAACCCACATTCAAAGAAAATGCATCTGGCCAGTGGCAGGTTATTTACCTTTGAACTGTTTAAGCAATAGGCTCCTTGCACACCGTTAGGGCCATGCAAAAGTTATTTGATTTACCTGATTGTATTAATTATAATATATAATTGAATTATATCCCTTGTATTATACAGCAACACTTGTTTGAGTGTCGCTGCCAAGTAAAAGTAATCTGAATAATTCCACATTAAAGATATCTGAAACTAATGAAGATGTTGTTGCTAGAAAACTGTATATTTCAGTGTTTCATCTACAAATTCAGTGCCTGCTGCCGTCAAAGAATAAATTGCCTATGTTAAATTAAAATAAATGGTAAGCTGGTATATTGCAATAGAAAATGGATGACAAGCTGAAAAACAGGTTCATAGTTATTAGGCATCTCATCCAAAGGAGGACATCCTGAGGACTGCAGCATACAAATGTATATGCTGTAGGAATAGAACCTCAAGCCTTTACATTAAGATGCAAGTATTCTACTTGTGGTGCTACTAACATAGCTTTAAAACTTTATACCACAATAGAAATACCATTTGCTAAACAAAATGGTTGCACATTGTAAATAGACTTGGCATGAGCAGCAGTGAACTTCGCTTCCCTTAAAACTCACAGTTCCTTGAAAATGCACTTGAAAATTCCACCTGCTAACTCTAACTTGGGCATTTCACTTTCTCTCTCTCTTACAAAGATACCACACCCCTCAAGGCCTCACCCTTAGTGCAAGAAATCTTGACAAAGCCTAAAATAAATAGGGACAGATTATAAATATGGCTCTCAGAAACTTAGAAAATTGCAGGAGTAACAGGATTTGTGTTAGTATGCATTTTTCTAAATGACATGACATCTAAAACTGAAATGTCTCATTATTTAGCAACTTCAATCCTTTTAAGAGGAATATGGGGCAAAAATCTGGACAGCTGAGGGGTATGCTACCTCCCTCTTATACACACACACCAAATAATTCTGGTCAGACTTGAATTAGTTCTGGGAAGGTTGCACTGAACGGCACCGTACTTGATCTGAAGTGGGTGAAATCCTGGTAGCTAGTGATTGCAGCTCAGCAATGTGGAGCATTAAAGCATTTTTAGCAGAGCATTGTTTCATCACTACCTATTGTGTTTGCACATAAGCTGTAGTTATTTCAAACATTTGCCTTTTTTGATTACTACAGAGTACATTTACCCACCAGAGCTATTGTGTTTTGACTTCAGTGTGGAGCTAGTTGTTGCAGGGCTTGGCTTTTAAGTAAGGTAGCAATGCTTATTTACCATATACCATTAAAGCCACCCAACTACAAGTGTACTAACACACAGACACTGCTATAAGACACTGGTCTCCAATAAAATGTAATGAACTTCTGAAAACACTGTAATCCTGTCCTTTTATTACAAATACTGTCATATGCATTTCAATACCCAAGGCTTATACATTATCTAGCTATGTAAATATTCTCTGCATGGCAACAACGAAAAGGCTTTCAATGCTGGCAATTCTTTAACAATATGTTTACTAAAGCTTACTTGCATCTTACAATGTCCGACAAGCTTACTAAAGCTTACTTGCATCTTACAATCTCCGACAAGCTTACCTGATGTTCATTAAACCATGGCTACTTAAACAGAGCAACAGGACACTGTGATAGCATGCAGTTCCTGAATAATAAGAAGCATAAATCAACAGTATAAAAATCTGATAGAAAACCAGAACATTTTGCAAAATCAAGGACAGATGAAAAGCCACGGTCGATTTGTGATCTACCTTGGATGGGGAATACTCTGCACACTTACTGCATAACTGCTTCTTGCCTTCCTTGGACACATCCCGAGCCACTACAATGGGGGCTGGGGTGCAATAAGTATGTCATAATTTGAAATGTCTCTGGCTGACAGTGATGGCTGACACTCCTATCTCTCAACTTCAGAGCAAGAAATCTGGACAAAGCCATACATAGAACTAGAAGTGGGACACAGGCCCAAAAATAAGGCCAATTTTTAAATATTGCTCTTATTAACTTAATAGAACAGGTAGATCTTGCATTAGTACAAATTTTCTGAAGGGTATAAAATCTGAAACTCAAATGTCTGCCATTATTTTCTAACTTCAATCTTTAATGACTTGCCACTAATTTGCCAGAAACCACAATTTTATGAAAAACAGACCAAAATGTGATGCAAAATACCTGTCAAAAAGGGACACCTTTTAATATTAACAGTTAACTTGAAGCAGCTAACAAAATAAGAGCATCCACATGCATTTCTGAAATAAAGGTAATCTATAACTGATCATTACAGTTATAATTGTAAACCCTCCACATTTTCTTCCAAAATTGCCATTTTGGAGGAGGGATTATTAGGGAGAGCAACATTTTGAGCCAGAATTGGGGACAATTGAGATGTTTGGATATTCCTAATCTACAAAGTGATTTGCACGCACCTCTCAACCTCTTAATGCAGGAAATCTGAACAAGGCTAAATATATTGGGGAACATACAAACACTACTAAAAATTGCTCTTGTATAAACTTAGACAGTCTTGCATTAGCATGCATTTTTCTGAAGGTTATGACATATGAAACTCAGTGTCTGTCATTTAATGGCTTCATTCCTAAATGATTTGCTAGAAAACCACAAATTTTATGAGGAACAAACCAAAAATAAGCAGCAAATATCTATTAATTCTGCAAAGATATGGACAACTGAGAGGTATAGTTCAACCGGGCTGTCTGAGTTTGATACCCCTCACAAAATCATGGTCAAATGGAGCCTCCCCCCCTGCAGCCATTCCAATGTCCCATTCCTTGGTTATTTTGCCCCATTTACCATAAACACTAATGTGCATACTGCTTTACTTCTGCGATGATTTAGGATTTCATTTGAAAGTTTTATTTTGCATTTTACAGCACAAACCCTAATACATATCTGTTAAAGCAATGCAGTCTCAATGAAACTAGACTAACATTAAAACTTCTCTGCCCTTGAAACTCACATGCATTGAAACAGCACTGAAACCCACTTTCAGAGAAAATACATTTTGCCAATTGCAAATATTAACTCTGGGCTGTCTTCAAAATCATAGGCCCCTCGAACATAACATACACATGCTCTTTGATACACCTTCCTGACTGTATTACATTATATTCCTTGTACAATACAGTACAGTTGTTAAAGGGCATTTTAAATTTATTGTTTTGAAAATTTTCCAGTAAACAAAGAAACAAAAAGCATCCACCAATGACAAAATTGCCCAATTCAGAACATTTCCATCATAAAAAGTCTACTCAAGTCCACCAGTATCAGTAAAAAATACACAATCTCTGTAGTAAAATCCACATTGAAGAAATTTGTAACTAATAGAGGTTGCTGCTAGCAAACACTTTATATGTCATTGTTTAATCTACAAATAAAGTGCCTGTTACCCTTGAAGAATAAATTGCCTTTGTTGCATGCAGTAAAAAAATGAAAAGCTAGTAATACCGCAATAGAGAATGGATAGCAAACTGTTAACAGGTTCATAGTTACTAGGTATCTTTGCCAAAAGGACTGCAGTATCCACCCCCTTTACAACACAATACAGCATCAGCAATGCATTTACCTACTGTGGGAGTAGAACCCACAGCCTTCAGCATCTAAAGCAAGTACACTATCTGTTGTGTTATTAACAATGCAAGCAGACTAAACATAAGCAGCACTAAACTTTTGCTCCCCTGCAGCTCTCAGCTCCTTGTAAAATCTACTAGACACTCAGCTGTATCTCTGAACTTTGCAGCACAAGAAATCTGGAAAAAGCCGGAATTTATTGGGGGGGGGGGGGCAAAAGGCCAAAAAACAGGGACACATTTTAAACATTGCTTGTATAATGTTTGAAAGTTGCTAGAATAAAATGCTGCGTTACCACCATACATTTCACTGCCACGTCTTGAACCCAGTGGACCCCGTGCAAAACAGTCAAAGCAACATACCACTACGCCAAATCAGCTGTTTTGTGAAAGAGGAAGACTGAAACTTTACCATTTAGTGAATTCAATTCTCACCATAGCACAGCTGTCAACCTCTTAGCACAAAAGACCTGAACAAAGCCAATAATGGGTGACTACAACCACCAAACATTCAGTGAATTCAGTTCTCACCATAGCTCTCAACCTCTTAGCAAATAACACCCGGACAAAGCCAGTAATGAGAGAATATAACCCCCAAACATATTCAGTGAAATCAGTTCTTACCATAGCTCTCAACAATAGCAAAACACCTGGATGAAGCCAATAAATACCTGAACAAAGCCAATACTGGGTTAATACAGCCCCCAAACATATTCAGTGAATTCAGTTCTTACCATAACTCTCAACCCTAGCACAAAACCTGGATGAAGCCAATAATGGGGGGAATACAGTCCCAAACACAGGGATACATTTCAAATATCCATCTTGTACACTTAGAAAATTGCTAGAATAAAAGCTTGCTTTTGTTACCATGCACTTTCTGACTTTCTGAAGAATATGAAGTCCGATATTGAAATGTGTCCATTTTTTTAACATTTAACTACCCAACCATAGATAGGAAAAATTACTCATGCCAGAACACAAATGCCCAGAGATTCCTCGATTTTATCAATGCAAATGCTTTGGAACAGCTAGTCAATACCCCAACAAGTGGTGATACTATCTTGGACTTGGTATTAACCAACATGAGTAACCACTGCAGCACCCCCTACAGTATTATCCTCCCTGGCAAGATCCAACCATAAAGCAGTCACTTTCGAAGTCACCATCTCCCCTGACCCCCTCTAGCTAGGGTCAAACAAAAAAAACTTCTCCAAAGCTGATTACAATCTCCTGAGGAATGTATAAACAGTTTCACAGCCTCCTTCACCTCTGTAGTAACTGGCACAGATATCCAAATTTATACCAAAGTACTATACAAGCATTTATATAGACAGATGGATTCAGGAATACCCAACAGGCAAACCACCGCAAGGAAGAGTAAACCTCTCTGGTGGACATCTGCAATAGTATATAACAAAAGGAAAAAATTGCAGTCTAGGACCAAGAAGGAGCAGGTGCCCAATTGGAAGCAATCTCTCCTTAGCCTGAACAAGCAAATAAGAGCACTAGTGAAATCCTGTAAAGCCAACTTAGACTCCAAATTGGCCACATCTACTAGAGACAATCATAAGGCCTTCTTCACATAAGTCTGCAATCTCAAAGGAAGCACCCAGATCTGTTCATAACTGGTGGTCCAGGACACCACATACACAAATGCTGTAGATATAGCCAACCTACTGGCTGACAGATTCAGCAAAACTTCACCCTCTGTCCACCCATCAGTAAATCAGGACATCCTCAGTACCTGCCCTCCCTTTTCTCTAGGGGAACATGTCCTCACTGCCCTCTCAAAGGCAAAAAAATACAGCCTCCATGGGACCTGAAAACATCCCCGGCTGCATCCTACATGAATTCAGGCATGAACTTACAGCACCATTAGGCACCCTATTCAACCAAAGCCTGAGTACTGGCTTTATCCCAGCTGAGTGGAGGACTGCCACTGTCATCCCTTTACACAAAGGTGGAGTGTCCACCGATCCGGGAAATTATAGCCCCAACAGCCTAACTAGCCTGATCTGCAAGACCATGGAATGGATTATAATGGACCTCATTAACAGGGACATTGCCAACACTCGACCCCACACAGTTTGGCATTGTCAAGGGGAGGTCATGTCTGTTAAACCTGGTTGACTTTGAGACAGTCACCAAAGCATTGGACAAGAGGAAAATGGTGCACACCACCTACCTTGACCTGGCCAAAGCCTTAGGTCATAGGTGTTTACTATGCTAACGACTACAAGGGCCTTTTTAAACCTAGCCATGCATCCCAAATCTTTGACAAGTTCTGACACCCTTGATAAGTGTAAGCATGGGTCTGGGAGATGAACCATTTACAGGTTACCTGTTTGCATTAGAGACATAGGTGCTAAACCAGGGATGAATTACTGGTTTCCCATCCAATTGTCCAAGTTACACTTGAATTGGATTAGAGAGGACCTCTGCTTCAAATGGATGGGGAGCCTGTTCCATAGACTGTGTAGTCTCTGGGATACATACCTATCTCTATAGCAGGTCCTATTTATATCACAGGCAAAGTTTAAGTCTGTAGAATGGGTAATTCTGGTACTGTTTCTTTTGTGGCTATGCAGGAGGTCTATCAAAGTGAGGCCTGACAATGCCCTGTATGCCAGGCATAAATTGCCCTCAAAACCTATAGGAGACAGAATACAGGGATAGGGCCTTGAGGCGACCTGCATAGGACATATTACTTACACCATGTATTCTTTTAGTGAGGAACCTCTGTGGACTTTTCAGTTATTGGATATGCCTGATATATAGTTATTGGATATGCCTGGTTAGGTATATACCAAAGGGGCATTGTACTCAATGATAGGTCTGATGGAACAATGACTTCCTTGGACTTAGATGCCATACCTTTGTTTATAAGTTGTGCAACATATAAGGATTTCCTCAACACAGCAGACACATAATGATCAAAGGCTAGATTACTACCTGTGTGTGTCCCCAAGTCCCTGACTACTGGGTCAACTCTAAGGGGTGTGTTGTCAATATGATAGTATCAGGTATGGATGACTTCCCAAAGCAACTACAATCCTTGGGACTATGAATATTAACCTGTATTTTCCAAGCATCCAAATATAAATCTGGCTTCTTGTGACTAATGTTGTAAAAATCAGAATTCTTATAACAAGAGCTGTGTATAGTTCAACAGCATTATTTAAAACCTTCAAATAATTCACAAGAGGACATCACTAATATTAAACGGACATACAACATTATTCATGCAGACAAATTTAACTTGTATAAAAAACGACTTTGCAAACCTGAAAAAAAACTAAATAAAAACTGCACAAACAAACATTTTGGGTTATGCCAAATGGTTGCCAGGCATCCACACTGTCACTTTACAAAGTAATAACACAGTACCACACAAACTAACCAACATTATCCCTGAACTCCAGTTTTAAATTTCTGGTAAAGAAACAAAAACCTTGTTAGCAAAGAGGAAAAAGCAACACAACTCAAACATTGTTTTTACAAACCAAACAAACACAACCTTATTTTATTCCTTTTTTGCTGTATGCATTTTATTGCAAAACAGATCAGCCAGCACTTGCACACGCAATAACACAACCATACACATGGAGTCATAAAAATCAGTCAGTTTGGACCACAATCCTAATAGTGCATAATAATGAACACTTCAGTCTAATAGTAAGGAGTATGTTCCCTGGTAATTGTTATTAACCAAACTAACTTATTTCTGCAACCTTCCTACCTTTGTGGAACCCTCTCTGCACCTGAAATAGCTTGCTTGCTCCGATTTTAATGGCAAGACCCTCTTCGTGGACACAACACGGCATCTCTGCTGGCGCCCATCTAGAATTCAAATTTCACGCGCGAATGCGGAAGATAAAGACGTAAACCGTATGGAAAAAATGAAAACGGGTCGCAAGCACCTTCATTTGTACGACCGGACGCAAAGGGAGTTCTTAAAGAAGAACGCCCTTAATTTACTTCTAATAAAAAAAAAATTACTCTCCTGGCCAGCCGATTCCAGGGGGGTGCAAGTGCACCCCCTTGCACCTGCCTGCGGGCGCCCTTGCTCATGTATACAGACAACCCTCTCCTCCTCCCAACAAATTCCAACACATGTGAGAGATGCAACCATATAGCCAAACTGGAGGCTAAGCTCTCTCAACTCAGTACTGGTGAAACCTGTCAGGAGGAGAAGGAAACCACACTCACTACAATTCCAGTCTCACATAGACCTACCACGACAGCAAACCAAACACATAAACACACAAAACATACTGAGGCTCTAAATAAAAATCTGCCTAAGCAGCAGAGACCTCAAAAGCAGACACCCAAGCAACCGCTACCCCAAAACAAAACACGTGCAACACATAGCTCACAAAGCCAGTGTGCCGAACAGTCACAGCCCTTAAGGCTAAACAACACACCTGATATACTTGTAATAGATGACTCTATCGTCAGGCACACTGATGTCCCGCTCACCAGGCTGAACAAGGAGAAGGTCACAGTGAGTTGCCTGTCGGGTGCTAGGATCCGCCACATAACACAAGCACTCAGGTCACTCCAAGTCAAGTACAAATATGACTCAGTCATTGTCCATGCTGGTGTGAATGACCTGAGATGTACCTCCCTGGACTACATGAAAAGAGACATAGAGGAGCTCTCTGAGCATGTGGCCCAGGCCGGTATGACCCTGACCTTGAGTAGCATCTTACCCTCACCAAGAATGATGCCACAATATGAAGACAAGATGATCAATTTCAACAATTGGCTTAAGTATTGGTGTCATTCAAAGGGGATTCAATGCCTGTCAGCCTGGGATGACATGCTCGACAAGCCACGATGCTTCGCTAGGGACGGCTTGCACCTGTCACCCCTGGGCTTTCAGATATTGGCAAAGGCTCTTGCTACCCCCATAGTGCCTTTTTAGGCAAGGCTCAAAAGACAAACCCACCTCCATAGGTATCACAAGGGATAAGAAACTAAGAGTAATGCTCCTCAATGCCAGAAGTCTAAACCTCAAGATGCATGCACTCGAAACTCTCCTTAGCATGGAGAACATTGATATCTGTGCAGTAACAGAAACCTGGTTCAAGGCTCCCGAGAGCACCCCAGCACTACCAGGTTATACCTCATACCATGCTTTTCGGCCCCAAAACTTGGACCGAACCAGAAAAGGAGGGGGAGTATCAATATTCGTCAAAGATACCCACACCTCCAGCTTGGTGGCACAGCACGAAGCATCAGAGACTATCCATGTGAAACTAACAGTGGGTAAAACTGCCTTCCAGTTTATAACCTGCTACAGACCACCCTCCCAAACCCAGGAACCCCACTTGGCCTTCCTGAGAACACTGGAAAATATGAAGGTCTCTCCAAACACCATTATATTGGGCGACTTCAACTACCCAAACATAGACTGGGAGCATTACTCTAGCTCCAACACCCTAGCTCAAAGGTTCCTAGAATTTATAAACTCAAATGCTATGGAACAATTTGTTACCACTCCCACAAGAGGGGAAAACATACTTGACCTGATCATCACCATCATGGGGACTCTATACTCCAGACCAGAAGTGTATCCCTCACTGGTAAGATCAGACCATAAACTAATCTCACTGGATATTCACATCCCGACCCCACCCCCTGCCCAGAAAACCACACTGAAAAACTTCTCTAAAGCAAATTTCACACTCCTCAAAACCGAGGTGGAATCCTTCAAAGCCCCTGGGCCTGTGGAAAATACGGCCCAGACCGCAGAATCCTTTATAAACGCATTCTATGAACACCTTCAGGAATGCATGGATCATGCAATCCCAAATAAAACCAAGACCCAATCCTCCAAAGGCAGACGTCCTGTCTGGTGGACCCCAGCCATAAACAAACTATACAATAGAAGGAGGAAGCTACTACATGATAGAGCAAAATCCCAAAAAGGGAAGGCATCTCTGATCAGTGTTAGCAAAAAACTACGGGCACTCATAAAATCATCTAAGGCCAGCTTCAAGAGAAAAATTGCACAGGACACTAAGGATAATCACAAGGCTTTCTTTAGTTATGTTAGGAACCTGGGTGGGAATTCCCAGATATGCTCAGAATTAGTCCAAAATGACAGAAAATACACCGAACCCACAGACATTGCCAACATCCTAGCTGATAGCAAATATCTATCCCAGCAGAGTGCTGCCCCCCTGACATTTCAGATGCTCAGGTAAGAGCCAAAGCAAAAAACACAGCATCAATGGGACCAGACAGTGTCCCGGGCTGCATCCTACATGAACTCCAAGAAGAGCTAAACCCAAACATAAAACTACTGTTCAGTCTCAGCCTTACCACAGGATATGTACCCAAAGAGTGTCGTACAGCAACAGTGGTCCCTCTCCACAAAGGTGGTGCCTCAACGGATCCTGGAAACTATCGCCACATAAGCCTGACTAGCTTGGTCTGCAAAGCTATGGAAAGGATCATCATGGACCTCATAAAAAAAGATATTGGGGACCTACAGACACTGGATCCTACCCAGTTCAGCTTTGTTAATGGCAGATCCTGCCTCTTAAACCTGGTCGATTTTTTTGAAACAGTCACCAAGGCCATTGACGAGGGGAAGGTGGTCCACACAGCCTACCTGGACCTCGCAAAAGCCTTCGATACAATACCCCACTCGGGCATTATAGATAAGCTCACCAGCTTAAATATAAACCCCTATGTCACTAGATGGGTTGCAAACTGGCTCAAGGATAGAACCCACATGGTTAGAATTGCTGGAGCCATGTCAGACTCCAAACCAGTTACAAGTGGCATCCCACAAGGCTCAGTCCTGGGACCTCTCCTGTTTGGTATATATTTCTCGGAGGTACAGGCCAACACGGAAGGACTGTGGCTGACCAAGTTCGCAGATGACTGCAAACTGGGTGCTATAATCGACTCTCCAGCCGACACAAGCATCCTCCAAAAGGGCCTCATAGAAACAGACAACTGGTGCCAGAGCCATGGCCTCAAGCTAAACACCAAAAAGTGTATAGTCATCCCCTTTGGCAAAAACAAAGTGCCCACAAATTACCACATAGGTGGTAATCCATTAAGTATGGAAGAAGTAATTCGGGACCTGGGGACCCAAGTTGATAGCAATCTCTCATTTGACAACCACGTGGCCAAAGTGGTTAGAAAAACATTTTATATAGCCCACCTAATCATGAAGGGATTCACATCTAGATCAGGGGAGGTCATCGTGCCTCTTTACTCATCCCTCATCAGGCCCATAATTGAGTACAATGCCCCTTTTGGGATGTACCTTACCAGACACCTGCAGCAACTGGAAAGACCCCAAAAGTACCTCACCAAGAGGATCAAAGGGCTCAAACAGATGCCATATGCTGCCCGGTTAAAGAAACTCCAGCTCTACTCAGTGGCATACCGCCTGCTCAGAGGCGATCTGTGCCTGACGTATAAAGCCATGTCCAACCCAGAATTAATGGACATGCTGCACCTCAGAAAATCCAAATCCCATCAAGCTACGCGCTCAAGAGACTTGAACCTCAGCACTGAAATAAATACGACATGCTGGAGGGACAGATTCATAACCCAGAGGCTCCCTTCACTCTGGAATAAAATCCCAGTCCAGGTTAGGCAGAGCCCCTCATTGACTCTCTTTAAGAGGAATCTTGATGAGTGGATGGGGGATTGTAGGTTTACCCTGGGTATCACTTCTGTGTCACTGTTAGACAGAGGCACAGTATACTAACCTTGAAAAAGGGCATAGCAAAATTAATTTAAAATGGGTGGCGAAATCCAAACACACTCTGGCTAAGCTTATAAATGCCCTAGGGCAGATAGCCTAGTATGAACCTATGAACCTATGAACCTATAATACTATTACTACGTAACAAGCATGTACCAGTATCCTACACTAGAAAAACAGCATGCAAACTCCACATAGAGATTCTACAAACTGTCAAGCTTCAACTTTCACTAAAGAAATACCTCCTCACCTCTGGGATATTCATCCAAATCCAGGACCAAGCAACATCATGCCTCCAAACAAACAGACTGCAGATCTACTCATCATTAATCTTAACTCTCACAGTATATCAGACAAACTTCCTCACTTACACACATTCATAACTCTCTACTCCCCCAACATTCTCACCATAACAGAAACCTGGCTAAAACCCAGCACACAGAATGAAGAAATCCTCCCTCCAGGATATAATATCCTATGGCTAGATAGGACAGGTAAAAAGGATGGGGGTGTTGCAATTGTTTATAAAAATACTATCTCTTTCCAACCTCTACTAACCCCTCTACCCAAATTTAATACTGCTGAGATCATAGGCTCTGTACTACTGGTAAATAAGAAAAAGAGCATCAGTATTCTTTGTGCATACATCCCTCCAGGTAACAACTCTCCAATAATTGAGGAGATTCTACAATGGTCAAAAGATAATCTCCCACAGGAGACTATTTTATTAGGTGACCTAAACACTGATTGGCTAGCCTGCAACTCTAAAAACCCCAGTCACTACATCAACCTGTATGGATTCTCTCAATTCATTCAAGAACCTACTAGAGTTGACAAAAAAATCCCATAAGGAATCTATACTAGATTGGACATTAGTAAACTACCCTGAACATAATTACCAAGTAGGTAATCTGCCAGATGAATTTAGCGACCATCTTCCTACTTTCCTCCTACCCAAAATGTATTAACTTTCCCAAACCTATAGTCTATAGACAAGTCAAAAACAATTGCAATGTCAACCATCTAGAACTCAAGAATATGTTAGAAAAATGTAACTGGGAACCAGTACGTAGCCTTGACCTAGACCAAGCACTGGACTATTTTAATACTACTCTTATTACCGTCCTTGATTCAGTTGCCCCAGTAAGAAAAATTAGAGCTAAGTAAAACTATGCTCCATGGCTTACCAAGTCCACAAGAGCCCTATTAAAAACCAGAGATAAGGCATGGAAAACCTGGAAAAAAGATAACACTTGTATATCCAAACAAAACTATCAACACCTTAGGAATCATGTCAAAAAACAAACAAAACTTGATAAACAGAACTACTTTCTAGATATACAAAATAAACACTCCAATAACCCCTAAAAGTTCTGGCATGCAATAAACTCCCTACTAAAACCTGGTAAAACCTCAACACCAGCTCCCACCTCCACCTCTGCAAAAACAGATAGCGATATAGCCTCCCAATCTAATCACCACTTTACTGAATCCATTAAATCACTATCAACTCAACTTTCCAAAAATAGCTACTCATCCAAACCAACAACTCCTAACAACTCACTTCCCTTTACGTTCTCACCTGTCCCAACCTCTACAATAAAAAAATACCTCTTTAAACTTAAATCCAGTACTCTGGCAGCAGATGACATACCTGCTCATTTCCTAAAACTGGCTGCCGACTCCCTATCCTTCCCAGTCTCAATCATAATCAGCCGCTCCATACAGGAATCCCATATCCCTCAACTATGGAGAATCTCTTACATTATTCCCCTTCATAAGGGTGTAAATTCCTATGATTACTCTAACTATCGCCCCATAGCCATTCTGTCTCCTTTATTAAAAATACTTGAGAAATGCATACACTCTCAGGTCATGCATTTCCTAGACTCTAACCATCTCTTTTCCTCTACCCAACATGGTTTCCACCCACACCACAGCACAATCTCAGCCCTTCTCTCTTTCACAAACCAGGTGAATTAAAACAGGAATAACAACAGATTTGTATTTGCTATATTCCTGGACCTCTCTAAGGCATTTGACATGGTTTCCCACTCCATTCTAATAGATACTCTTACCTCTTTATTCTTTGCCCCTAACACTATTGCATGGTTTAAAAACGATCTATCAGATCGACAACAAGCTGTCCAGTGGCAAAGAGTCATATCATCTTTACTTCCAACTACCATTGGTGTACCTCAAGGTTCTATACTGGGTCCACTTTTCTTCTCTATCTTTACTAATAGCTTACATACCTCTACCCTACATGCTTCACTTATACAGTATGCAGACGACTCCACCCTGATCTGCTGTGCCTCAACTCTTACTGCCCTACAGCATCTTGCCCAAGAATCTTTTGCCTCAGTAGAAAGGTGGATCACAAATATTAAACTTATCTTAAATCCCAACAAAACTAATCTATTTCTATTTACCCCAAACAAATCTAAAACCACCCCACTCTCCTTCTCTATCTTCTCCAATAATAGAACTGTCATTTCACCCTGTCTCCACACCAAGCTGCTTGGCATCGAAATAGATAACCTACACTTTGACATCCATATCTCTCAAACTATTAAAAGGTACACAAACAAATGAGATCCCTATACTTTCTATCAGATGAAGCTTGGGTCACCCTAGCTCAAACCCACCTTCTTTCCACACTAATGTATGCAGCTCCAATTCTCACCCATGTTAGAAAATCTGACCTGGACAAACTTGAGTCATTTTATAACAACATCGCCAAGTTTGCAAAAAATTCCCTCTTTAGAACACACCATTGTATACCTCTTAGGCAACTTCAGTGGCTTGAGCTCCCACAGTTATTAACCTATCACCAACTAGTCATAGCCTATAACAGCCTAAAATATCTTGACAAAACTCCAGCCCTTACTGAAATAATAACTAACTACATTCCAAATCGACCACTCCGCTCTGCCAACAAATCAGTCCTTACTATCTCCACAGCTAACAACACAGCAGGTAAAGCTCTGTTTTCTCACAGTATAGCAAAATGTTGGAATAATCTCCCTCCCTCAGTGACTTCTGCATCAAATACCAAACAATTCAAACACTCCCTTAAGGCTCATCTTATTAGTTCCTGGGTATGTATATGTGTCACATAAGACTAATGAATGCTACCTCTGTCTCTCTCTTATCTCCAATTATAAGCCACTTAGTAAACATGGCAGTAACAAATAGTACCCCTTCACATATGGTAATGTTGTTGTGATCTCTGTCTGGATATCTGATGACTAACTTAATGTTCACTGTTAAAAAAACTGTTGATAAGATCTTTCGGTGTGCACTGTAGTCTTAAGCACAAAATACTGCTCAATAGCAATGTCTGATTTTTACATTATGTATAATTATCATTATCTGTTGTATAACTTAAGTGGAGCTTTTCTCCCCGGGCCTCTGCTGCAAATGGACCTCATCCAGTCGGACCATCCCGATTAACAAATGTAAAATAAATAAATAAAACAAATAAACATTATACAAGAGCAGTAGAACTTCTGCAGCATTCTTTAACCCTATTCCTTTAGATGACATCTGTGCAGCAGCCACATTGTCTGCAGTATATATACTAGTTTCTCATAAGTTCAATCTGTAGTCTTAAATCTAGTGCTGCTTTTGGCTCTACCATTCTCAAGAATATCCTTCCAAAATGCCACCATGGAATTTTCTATCTGGAGACTGTCTCATGAGTTGAGGTGGATGGAAGACAAAAATCAGATACAAAAGTAATGTACGTACTATAATGCTAGATCTGTGTTGTCTTTTTATGTCTGTTTCAACATTCCTGCCTTCCACTGCCCTTCCAAATTGCCACTTATTATTGCCCCTACTAGACCTTCCTGGAGCCTTTTTTTGTTGCAACCCTGTATAGTTGCTCTCTTTGGTTGCAGTTTTTTTTTTTGTTCTAGTTATCCTGTTCCTATTTCAATTTGATGGTGATGACAGGGGTGGGGTCAAAGGGCTCAAACTCCATCAAAGGGCAGAATTGGTAGTGCATTATTGGAGAGGGGAAGTGCTAAAGCCTTGGGACAAAAGTCTAAAGTTGCTGGCTCTGATAACCCATGAGTTGGGACAGAAAACCGCACAGATTTTGCTTTATGGTAAGTATAAAACTTTCCTTTTCCTTTCTACCAGAGCTCTGGAAGAGAAAATGGTAGGTGATGCCCCAGCATGCAGATCTTCTGACTGAAAACAAAGGGTCTCTCTTATACCCCCAACCTGTCCAGTCTGCTGCAGACTGTTTAGTTGATTTCACATCAATTCCTAGTAAGTACATATATTTTGATTATTTATTTATTTATTTGCTTTTGTTAACCAGGAAAGTCCACTGGGCTGAAATGAGCCCATTTTCAGTGGAGGCCCGGGGAGAAAAGCTGCAAAAAAAAAAAAAACAATGTACATAATTGAGATTATTTAGAGAGTTAATAACAGGATTTAACAATATACAAGAGTAATAACAGCATTTAACAATATACAATAGAATAATATAGGAGTCAAAAGTGACAAAGTAACACAGGCAATGTATAGCAACATTTTGTGGAAGACTTGTGTGCTTGGCAGGTATTCGATACATCAGACAGATAATGATAATCTGCACTTACACAATTTTTACACACCATGTGAGGCAGGGTGAGGTACACTGTGCTGTGATTAAGGGTGAGTGCGCAATAGGGAGAGTGAAGAAGAGTGTGGGTATCTGAGAGATAAGTCAGGTTAGTAATCAGGTGACTGAGGAATTGGGGATGGTGCAAGGGCATAGCCAATGAGAGGAGAGATGTTGGTAGAGTGATTTTTTTGAATGACGGGGCATTATTTATAGTCCATTGAGGAGGTGGAAGGGCATTCCAGAGTTTATCTACAGTGAAAGAGTAAAGGTATTGGCCTACAGTGAGTTTAGGTCTCTTAACTTGGGTAAGTGATTGATTTTCAGATCTTAGCGAACGGTTTGGTTAATAAAGAGTCAGAAGTGAAGCCAGGGCTGGGCATTTGGAGGAATTATAGATGAATTTGTATGCTGTGGCTAGTTGTATGCAAGTTAGGTGTTGTGGGAGTTCTAGCCAGTTCAGGGATTGTAATGAGTGACAGTGGTGGGAGGAATATTTTGCTCTAGTAAAGAATTTAGCAATTTTGTTATAGCAGCTCTCCATTTTATTTTTAATGATGATTGGATGTTTGTCAGAATGGGGGCACCATAGAGAAGAGAAGGTAGGAAAAAAGTCTGGGAAAGTATTTTTCTAGTAGAGTAGTTTAAAAAGTGTATATGTCGGTAGAGGGCACCAAATTTTTGGTGTGTTTTTTTGATGGTATTGTGGATGTGTTGGTCAAAGGTTAAGTTGTCATCTAAGGTTATGCCAAGTAACTTAGGATGGGAAACTACCTCTAAGGCAGTCTTGTTGGAGGAGGAAATTATGAAATCAGATTTATTAATGGTGGTACTTTATTTTAGGTTTAAAGAGCAAGAGTTTTATTTTATTTGGGTTGAGGGCGAGGTGATTATTTGTCATCCAGGTTTCGGTAATAGAGAAAGCATTCTGGGCGATGGTCAGAAGTTCGGTTTCAGAGTTACCAGAGCAGATAATAGTAGAATCATCCTCGTATTGAACTACAGATGCATGAGTGAGAGTAGAGTGAAAGTCATTAATAAAAATACTAAGCAGGAGGGGGCCTAAGATGGATCCTTGTGGAACTCCGGTAGAAGTAATGAGAAAAGGAGAGAAAGAGTGCAACCATTTGGTGGATTGTTGTCTGTTTGTGAGGTACC
The DNA here is from genome assembly GCF_019279795.1 of Protopterus annectens. Taxonomy (NCBI): domain Eukaryota; kingdom Metazoa; phylum Chordata; order Ceratodontiformes; family Protopteridae; genus Protopterus; species Protopterus annectens. The sequence goes on from NC_056744.1 coordinate 863,944,716, forward strand.
TGGTGAACCAGTTAAGGATAGGTGTGGACTAGCCAAGGTGTGAGAGCTTAGAAAGGAGGAGAGGATGGGAGCTGGTGTTGAAAGCTTTAGAGAGATCAAGAAGAGTGTGGAGACAAGTTTACCATCATTGCGGCTGTGGTTAACAGTGTCTACAAAGGATAGGACAGCAGTTGTAGTACTATGGCCAGGGCAGAATCCATGCTGAGTTGCGGAAAGTAGTTGGCTTTGGGATAGGTAATCCATGAGTTGAATTTGAATACATTTTTCTATTATTTTAGAAATAGGAGATATAATGGCTATAGGGTGGAAATTTGAGATGTCTGAATTATTACCGCCTTTATGTAAGGGTATTATATAAGTTTTCTTCCAAATGGATGGTACATAGGCTTCTTGGATAGATCTATTTATGAGAATGCTTATGGGCTAGCTGATGGATTTGGCAGACATTTGAAGGTATTCTGAGGTAAACTGTCTGGGGCGGTTCTACCGAGTTTGAGTTTTAGCAGGAGTTTAGAAACAATGGAAGCGGGAACGTGAGAGAAGGAGAAAGACTGGTGGGAAGGCGTTTCTGGGGTATGGTTTGTAGAAGTGGGGTTGCTGTTGTGAGTAGCTGTAGGAAAGGTGGAATCAAGTTTGGATATAGTGTCTATGAAGTAGGAGTTGAAAAGGGTAGCTAGTTCAGCAGGGGTTTTGTCAGGGTTTGGGCAAGGATTGCTTTTGGTGCCAGGGTTTAATAGAGTGGAGTCTGAATTCCAGAACTGTTTTGGGTTATAGTTGTGTTTGTTTTGGAGATGGAATTAGTACTGTTTTTTATCATTAATAACTAGATACTTTACTTGATTGTGGAGTTGTTTTAAAAGCTGGAGATCTATTGGGTTTTTACTATTATGCCATTTTTTTCCATGCTCGGTCTCTGGTATTCATAAGTTTTTTTTGTGTATCTAGAAAGCCAAATTGCGTGATTTGCTTTGATTCTCTTATTCCGAAGGGGAGCCATTCTATTGAGTATACTGAGGAAAGTTGAATTAAAAAATTCAACTGCTTCATCTAGAGGCAAATACTTTAGAATGCTCCAATTGATTTTGCTTAATGTTTCATTGAAGCTTATGGAGTTGAAGTTAGTTAGCCATCTATAGGGTCTGTACTGGTGCTCATGCAAGGTTGAGGAGATGGCACGTGTTATATAGGCAGGCAGATGGTCACTGATATTGCAGGGTAGAGTTCCTGCAGATATAATTTTGTTGGGATCGGACACTAAGACCCAGTCAAATAAGGTGCCTTTGTTAGTGTTATTACTAGGCCTGGTTATGGCAGTAATGAGATGAGTGAAGTTATACAGGTTGATGGAAGCATTTGGAGAAGGATTTGTATGGTCTAGCCAATGTATGTTGACATCCCCTAGGATTATTGTTTCACTGTGGATATTATTTGAGGTCCAGGTTAATATTTCTTCTAAGACAGAAACATTGTTGCTGGGTGGGATGTAAATGGCTATCAGGCACAGACTTTTGAAATCATTTAGTTTTAGATGTGCAATGATGAGTTCAGCTGCAGAGAATTGGGAAATGGAGTCTGGATAAGGAATAATGGTGAAAGAGTTAGGATAAAGAAGAGCAACTCCCCCCCCTTTCTTGTGGGGTCTATCAGACCTTAGGCAGGAGAAACCTGGAGGGAGGAACTCTGTGTCTTTTATATATGGTTTTAGCCATGTCTCGGTTACAGCAATTACACTGGGTCTGGAATGTGCTATCCAGGCATGGGATTCTGGAATTTTGTTTCTGATACCTTGTATATTAATGGTAGTGAGCTTTAGAGATTTATGAGGTTTGGGAGGTGGGAAGGTAGTTGGAGTGGGTCCTGGGTTGGGGTGGATGTCTCCACATTGGGGAAGTGTGGATGTACTGTTTGAGTGATGTTGTTGAAGCAGTTTATACTTAGAGTTAAATTGAGTTATGAAGAGTGCAGTTTGTAGAATTAGCTGTGTATGTGATAGGATTGTATGTTTGAAGAATAACAATGTGTTAATGGAATAAAGACTAGGAGATATTGTGGAATAGGAATTGTGTTTATGAAGCTGGATAGCTGTACAAGAGGTGGGTTTTGATATTGTATGAGTAGGATGTAATGGTGTAAGGTGTAGAAGTAGTATGAGACATAGTGAGAAAAAATAAGTGGTAATACAGTGGTGTATTAGTGACATTGGTGAATATTTGGTGAATATAGAAGTACCAGTGCTTAAGATCATGAGGGAAGCTAAGAAGCCAAACACAAGGGAACTTTACTTATCTAACAAGAGAAGATTCTCCATGTGGTGCCAGTCAAGAAACATGGGACCAAACAGGGAAAAATTGGATATGGTACTGGAATATCTGTCAGATCTTTACAAGACTAACTTGTGCATATGTTAAAATGCATATGTCTGCTGTTTCAGTCTAACTATGGACTCTCCCTTCCTCTTGCTCTATGCCTTCTGTAAAGGGAGGGGGGTGTCCTGCAGCTTTCTGTCGTAGAAGAAAACATGTTGCTCTATTGTGGGTTCTTGAATGTGGTTTAGAAAAATTGACCCTGGCTCCCTCCGAACTAGCTGATCTGATGTTATCCTCCTCATTCTGTTTCACTGATGGGTTACGGTTCTGATCCTCTGATCCAACTCGGCCACCTTCTACAGACTTGAACTTACAGGCTTGGGCTCCTCCCATACCCACAATTCTCTGCCCCTAGCTCAGCCTCCCCAGATCTTATTTGCCACCAGTGCTTATACACACGATTTCCAACACTCGAGCAGATAAGTGATTTCTTTTAAAATCTAAGCTTTAAAAATTTAAACTAATTCTTACTCTTCTTTAATAAGTTATACTTGTAATTTTTCCTCCCTGCCTTTTTAGTGTATTCGAGGTCATTAGGGGTTCTTTCCTCCTCCTTCCTTTCCTTTTGGGGCTTGGTTATTTTTTCCTTTCCCTTTTCTTTAAGGAAAAAAAACTAAACATAAGTAGTTTAGTTTGGACAAACCAGCAGGTTTCAAAAGGTGCACCAAGTGTGACTGGAAAAGCCCACACTCAGATGCACATGACAGACATGTTTACTGTTTATGAGCAGCTCACCTGGATTTCTCTTGTAATATCTGTGAGGGGTTTAATCCCAGAACCATTCAAGAGAGGGAAAAGAAACTTATTCTGAAGGGTCTTCTGCCCACTCCATTATCTTCTGCAGGGGCTCAACCCCCCTCAAAGGAATTGCATGGCTTCAAAGCTAAGAAATGCTGCCACAGAAGTCTAGGGTGTCTTTGGAGCCTCCAGCTAAGATTCCTAAAGATTTGGATCAGAGAACATCGGCACCGAGACTCATGATGGCTTCCTCAGATCCAATAGATTTGACACCTCTGAGTGAGCCTTCTTCAAAATCTCTGGTTCCATCTACTTAATTGGATCCAGGCAGTCATACAGCTCCACAGATCCACAGGTCCCCGAATTCACCATCTGTAGTTCAATTGCCTGGGAGATCTATTATATATGTTTCTCCCATGGTTCCATCGAAAATCTTAAAAACCCCTAGGCAGTCACATCCTTCCTCAGTGGCTTCTTCCAGATCCTCTAGAAGCCTGTATGATGATGTGGACAAGATGGTTAGGTCTATTATCAATGTTCAGATCCAGATGGGGGTACTTCCAATTCCATGCCCTTATGGATCTGAGAGTTATTCCTCTCACTTCTTTTAGTTATGGTTTAGGAGCCCCAAGACAGCAGTCTTCCGAGAGATTTGGGGTCGGATCAGATGACCTTTGTTTCCTTGATGCTGACTGTAACCTTAACTACCCGGATCAGGGATGTTGAAGCCAGATTTGAGGGACGAGGTTTGGCTCCATTTTTATCAGATCTTTCCCTCCCCCTTGGACAACAGTTCGAGTCCGGTTCTTTCTGGGAGTCAGGGTTCTGGTGTGCTCCTGCCTTCTTCTTTGGGAGCTTTGACTTCTAGGGAGATTGGCAGGGTATCCCGGGACCTTCAGCTTTCCAGGTTTTAGAAGAGGCTTTCTCTGCAAGCAGAGCACTGGACCCTTTGACTTTTGCACCTCCCTGTGTTCTGTATTGGATCTGGGCCTTGGACCTTCCATTTATGACCAGGGTCAACTTGCCTTTAAGGACCTCCAGACCATTCCACCTGAGGTGGCCCCTGCCTCTTCTAACTTCTCCTCTGAATATCCCATGGAGGAGCTCCCTCGAAACAGGTCATGCAAGAGGAGAAACTTGGACTCCCCTGTGGAGTCCCTTACCAAGGATATGGATTAAAGTGAGGGAGAGGGGTCTCCAAAATCACCAACGGATGATGTCTCCTTTGCAGACATCTTAGAAATTTTAAAGCAAAGAGGTGGCTGGTCATCCAGAAACCCCTCTTATGAGGAATCTGTATTCCTGGAGGTCTTCAGGGTAGGCCCATCTACATCTTGGGTAGTCCCCCCAGTGGAAGCACTTATAGATCTTGTCACCTGTTGGGCCTGGAAGGAGCTAGACACCATAGAGCCTGTACTAAAGCACCCAGACAAAATTCTTTCTTCCCCCCAAGAACCAACTCCCAGACGTTCCACCCAGCTAGAGGGAGTTGGCATTTGTAGAAATCAAAAAATTGACTGCAAAAGAGAGTCATCCAAGAGGTCCCAGCTGAGCAGAGAGAATCTGGAACTTACTCCTGTTTCTTTTTGGTACCAAAGAAAACAAGAGGACCTGAAGCCTATCCTGGACCTAAGCAGACTCAATTTATATTTATTTTACATTTGTTGACAGGGTTTTTCTGACTGAGCTGAGAGCCCTTTTTCAGTGGAGGCCTGGGAGAAAAGCTCTATAGTTTTACAATACAAAAATAAAAAAGCAATAATCAGAAAATCTCCACAAATGTACAATATAAGTATAATAGAATCGGTGAAACAATAATAGTGCAATTTTGACAACAGAGTAATATTTCAGGTAAATACCTATAATAAAATGACAAGAATTAGCCTATGTGAAGGCAGCTAGAGAGAACTAGCAGATAAATAGAAGTAGAGTCATGTGGAATAGGCAGTGGACTGTTTTTAGAATAGGAAGGTAGATTATGGAGGGTGAGTACAGTGATAGAACCAGTGACTTTTCAGATATTCTTTGGTGACTGATTTGAATTGATTGAGTTGTTTCAGTGACCCAATTGCCAATGGCAGTTTGTTGCAGGAGATGGTAGGATAGTAGCTAAGGAGATTACAGCCAGTTTTAGTCTTGGGATTATATATTTTTTTCACTATTTACTAACCAGATAGCCTTCTCTCTCTCTGCCTCTGTAGTACAATATGCATATGACACCACTATTATATGTGCTGCCCCCACCTTGAATGAACTAAAAACCATTACCCGAAGTAACTTTACCCTGGCCGAAGCATGGTTCACCAACATCAAACTTATACTTAATCCAAAAAAAAAAAAAAAAACTCATATTTTTTTATCCCGGGTCGATCTCCTACACTAAACAATAACTTTATCATACAATCTAAAGATAATATACAAATCACCTCAACACCCCACACAAAACTATTAGGCATAGAAATGGACAGTAAACTGCAATTTGACATACATATAGCCCAATCAATCAAGAAGGTCAACAAAAAGCTAGGTCTCCTTTACATGAACCGACAGTTTATGACTAAATGCACCAAAGAAACTTGTGACGCCGGTGCCCTGGCCCACCAATCAAGGATCCTCAATACTCACCACTAACACCAGTGAGGGGTGTCTCATATAGGAGGAAAGGATAACAAATACACACAGTAAAGTGCAATATCCCTTAAGAGCACACAGAGATCACAGTTAGTCTGGTGCTGGTTGCTCCTTTGCTGTCCAGGTCCCCAATAAGACTCCCCACTGGCACAGCTATAGGGTCCAGATAGCCTAGTGGGCAAGTTAAAACCTCCAGCACCCTCTGTGTCCAACCAGTGCTTCATGTCCCTCCCCAAGTAGCTGACATACACACACACACACTTTGAGAAGAGTTTATACAACCACACAGACACTCCTGGGGAAGGCTGGCACAGGTTCTCCAGCTGTGCCCCTTTTTCCCAGACTATACGGTAGTACCAGCTGCCACGACCCAGTAAAATTTATCAGCTACTCAAAGGCCCTTAAAAGGGTGTACAATTATTACTGTGCAATATTATTATCCAGTTGGTAGTATAGCCCAAGGCTAAAGCTATTGAAGTGGTTTTGTACAATTTTACCAAAGGCATGCAAGTACTCTAAAGAGCTTAAATTATCTCTACAAAAACAGCCACAGTTGAAAGGGTTTAAAAATATTTAACAACAAATAGTCAAAACACAAGACAATACTTTTTACTACACAGTGCTAGTCATGAGTTCAGAGATCACAGAGAAATACTTAAAATAATTCCGTAGTACAGTTCTGACATCACAGAAAAACATATAGAAATAGCTAGAAACTAGAAAGATTAGACTAAGAGAAAACACAAGTCTAAGATAAACATATAGAGCAAGACAGTGCTGATGAGTTGGATGGTCAAGACAAAAATGCTTAATGCTCTCTGATTCTCTCTGTTTTTAAAATCACATTCCTGGTTTACATTATATCATTTTTCACACTTCCCTGGGTTCTCAGTCTAACAGAAACTACATTTACATCCTTCACCACTGGGCAGAAACCAGAGCAATAAAGGACATTTATGCATGCAAATTCTGGCCATTAACTATGGCCACAAAACAATAGCAAGAATTCCTTCATCTAGACCAGTTGGAGCTGTGCTTACATCAATGGGTCACAACATGCTTTACTTGGTCAGCAGGGTGCACCGCTGTTACATTTTTGCAGTTCCACATGTTGCAGCATTTTTTCTGTTTAAGACAACAAGCCTGTGGTTTACATTAATATTTACAGATGACAGAATTATCTGCAAAATTCTATCTGGCTAGGCTGGCAGCCTTCATCTATCTTCACCCAATCTTCACACCACTATTGCAAGAACCCATCTGTTATCCATCCTTCTTTATGCCTCACCTATCTTAACTAACCTTCGCCACACCAAACTCACCAAGATGGAATCTTGCTACAGCAAGATTGCCAAGTTTGCTACCAATGCCACTCATAGATCCCATCATTGTCTAGCCCTCAAGCAACTGAACTGGCTTGAGTTTCCACATCTCCTCCTTCTCAACCAATTCACAATAACTCACAAGCTCTACTACCTTCCTGGCAAAACCCCTGCCCTTCAGCATCTAATCCATCCCTATACCACCTCCAGAACCTTAAGATCCAATAATCAGAACCACATAACTGTCATTAAACACAAAAATGAGGCTGGCAAATCTCTCTTTGCCTCCACTATTGCCAGAACCTGGAACTCACTCCCAAATCACTTAACGTCTACCATCTCCATTCCCAGTTTAAAAAACTACTCAGAACCCACTACATAAAAAACTGGCTTTGCTCATGTCACCCTCCACATTAAGCCATACCAGCGCACTATGGCCATGACTACTAATGACAAAATAGTGTCTCTCTGATAAAATAGTGTCTTTCTACCTCTCCTTCTCTGCTAGTACACCCAATAATAATTCCCCCATAATGCTGTACTCTCAAGGAAACAAAATCTTTCAGATATTCGTAGTTATATATTCTATATGGTATTGACTCAATTTTTGATGTTTTTACAATTAAGTTCTACTATGTCTGTTCAATTTTATTATTTCCTGTGTGATGCTTACTACTTATCTTGCCATATTGTATCTTTTTGTTCTGTACTGGAGCTTTTCTCCCCGGGTCTCTGCTAAAAATGGACCTGTGTCCAGTCGGACTTTCCCGGTAAACAAATGTAAAATAAAATAAAATAAAAATAAAAAAAATGTCCAAGTAACCATCAGAAAGGTCCTGCACCATATATTAGCTAATGATGGAACACCATGATACAAGAAAGCCACAATGCCTATCTACAGGATCTAGAATCGCTCATTATTAAATCAAATACCATTTTCCTAGCTGATCTAAACTATCCAACTATAGACTGGAAATCTACACCACCACTAGTGTACAAGCACAGAGCTTCCTTGACTTTGTTAATACAAATGCCCTGGAACAATTAGCCGAATACCTGCTAGGGGGAATGACATCTTGGATCTTGTCCTTACTAATATGGGAGCATCTTGCACCACCTTTTGCGTATCTTCATCACTTGTTAAGTTTGAACATAAAGCAGTTTCCTTCAAAATAAAATTTAAACCAGAGATACCTTCTATCCAAGGTACCCTTAGAAAATTTTCAAGACAAACTACCTACTCCTAAGTGATACATTGACAAGCTCTAACTCCCAACCAAACTCAGCTAACTCTACTGAATAAGCAGAAACATTAAATCGGTAATTAAATCAAAAAGGTGCTTCAACAAAGTATTAGTTTAAGGGTGTGCACACTTATGCAACCAGCTTATTGTACATTGTTTATTTTTTATATTTTTCCCCTAACTGATTTGTTTGTTTTTCAATTGAATTGCACAGGTTACAGGTGACATTAAAGGTTGGAAAAGTTTTGAAATTATTTTTTGTGGTCTCTTTTTTATATCACAAAAACCTGGCATTTTAACAGGGATGTGTACATTTTTTATATCCACTATACGTTGGTACTATGTTGGTATGCCTATTATACTTCATCATATAACTAATTTTACCCCTATTCTTAATATTCTTAGTATTGGCATATTTTTAAAATAATTGTAAAAAGCCAGTTTATGAAAGCAAACAGGCTGAGTACTAGGGATGGGACATTTATTAATGAAATGGAAGGAATGGCGACAGATTTTAGAAGCAGAGGCTATAACAAGGGCCTCATTGATGAGTCAAAGAATGTAGTTCGTCAGTTGAGAAATGATATAGCTAAACCTTATTTATCAGGAGTAAGTAGTGAGGCATATAATGTGCCTATAGCCAATACTAAGAATAGGGTTAAAACTAGTTATATGGTGAAGTATAATAGGCATACCAACATAGTACACAAAATAATTAGAAAAAATTAGACGATTGTGACATCTAATCAGCAAACTAGTGAGGTAGTGGGGGATAAACCTTGGTTTGTGTATAAAAGAGAGAAAAACTTAAAGCAATATTTGTGCTATAAAGATTTGAAGAGAGGGAAAGTGGAAACTAACTTTGAGGAAGTTGGGTACTGTCCCCTGTTATAATTGTGCACATTGTATAGATATCAATACAGATTTGTTTTTAGGCATCCCATTAGTTGTGAAGTGTTTAAGTTCAAAGCAACAGGCACATGTAATACAGAAAATGTCATTTACTTTGCCAGCTGTGTTCAATGCCAATGTTTTTACATTGGCAAAACGAATAAAAAGTTAAAAGAGAGAATAAGTGCACATATGTCTGAAATTTGTAGGAATATTTCAACTAATGCTTTGGCGAAGCACATATCCACCAATGGGACACAACATAAGTTTAAATTTAGTATTTTACAAATTATGCATGTGAATAATAATGGGGGAGACATTGTAAATAAAATGGAAATGATGGAATACAAGTGGATTAATTACTTTCAGGCAGATTGTTTACCAGGGCTGAATACTAGCAATAGTATTAAACCTATTTTAAAAGATAAGCATGATACGGTATAAATAATTTTATTCTGATATACTATATAGTTAATGTTTTTTATTTATGTAGCTGGGCACTTTAAATTATGTTAATTATTTTATGAGCTGATTGGCTGTTTGTTGTATATAAGGCAGGTGCTGTCTAATGATTTATACACCGATAAAGAGTTTTACTTGAAAGCTTTGTTTGCTTGTATGTTTTATTAAATAAGATACAGTGTGTTGGACTTCTGGTTTATTTATTTCTCGCACTTTTAATTGAGTGAGATTGGAAAATAGGAATATTTTAATAGGCGGATCACTAGGGTCAAACACTTTGGATATGCTGCAAGACTGACAGAGTTATCTTTTATTCTTAGTTATAGGCTGATTCAGTGTGATTTGATCTTCCATCCATCCTTCCATTTCCTGAAACATACTGCCATTAGCAATTAGGTCCATTAAAAAAACAATCCACTTCAAAACTGCAACCAAAGAATATTTGAAAAGTCACTGGACCTGTCCTTGTACTCACCCTCCATGACTTTACTTTCCTTTACAATCACTCTACAGTGCCTATTCTGTATCTTTACTTCTCTTTACGTTTATTGCTATTGAATTTGTAATATTACTTCATTGTTAGACCTGCACAATTTTCACTATTTAATGTATCCAATATAATGTCTGTATATTATTTGAGATGTTTCTGACTTCACTGTTTATATTAACTTAAATTGTATATATTATTTATTATGTTACTGAGTTATTGTTTACATTGACTTGAACTGTATCCTAGTGGAGCTTTTCTCCCCGGGCCACCACTGAAAAGGGGCTATTTAGCTCAGTTTGACTAACCCAGTCAACAAATGTAAAATAAATAAATACTAAATAAATAAATAAATCTTAATTTGTAAATGCCTGGCAAATGTCTTTTTTGCAGCTTTCTTAGGTATAGAGGTGAGATCAATCAATTTTGGAACAAGAAGTTCTGATTTTTATGTAACTACCCAGCTTTTAGAACTGATTTAGGTAGAAGATCATTCCAGGTTAGAGCAGGTAATCTCTAGAATGGCTTACCATTATGAATAAGAAAGGCCAACAGCCCGCAATTTTTAAAGGTGCAGTAGATAATTATTTTGCTATTTTTTTTCCATTTCCATTAATAGTTAGCAAACTTAATATCTCTGTGGAGGCATTGAGTTTGAGACATCAAAACATTAAACATTGAACATGATAACACTCCTTGAATCTTCTTAACTATGTCAACACAGTACTATAATCAGGAAACATATAATGTAAGCAAGGCATGCTAAGGGATGTTCACCAGTATTTTGAATCTATCACAGTAGTTGTAACCAAGACATGGTTAGGATGATGGTTTTAGTGGAAGTAAAAGGACTAATGGCAACAACCCTGTAACTCCAACTCAAAAAGTAAGACAGCCTGTGAACTGCAATAAGTCAGTGAGAATCAGCTGACCATTTCAGACATGACTACAGTGTGTGGAGATCATAGGAGGGCACAGGTGCTCTGTGTTTGGACTGTCATTAACCTGTGTGCTTACAGTATTAGCAAAAGGGTTATTTCTGCATTTCTGTTATGCAGCGGTTTATATAATGTAAAATATCCTTAACTGACAAGTCCTCACATACAGGTGAAATCCCTTTTGCCTCTCAGAGTGACCTTCATTTATAGCTTATGCTAAAATAGATTTAATATTAAGGGATCATTTTATGCAGGGGGTTATAGAGAAGCAGTTGTCTGAATTTTTAAAGGTTGATAATCCGCATATTCTGGTGATTTTTGGGATACCAAAGATCCATAATTCAACTGAGGACCCACCAGTAAGACTGATAGTGATGGCTAAGGTCCTAAGATACAGTCATTAGCAATATTTATTGACCAGAAACTGAAACCCTTTGTTTCAAATATGGGTCATATTTCAAATGACTTATGGGGGTTTCTTAGACATATTAAATCAAGTTTTTATCATGAAGATGTAATATTTGTTACAACAGATATCGTATCTTTTTTCCAGTATCCTCCATGTTGTAGGCTTGGAATGGTGCAAGGAAGTGATTTTAGACTGCAATTATTTATCTGATACTGATGTGTTATTAATTGGTGAATTTATGAAATTGATCTTGGATAATAATTTTATGCTTTTTAATGGTGAATATTATAAGCAAACTAAAGGGGTGGCCATGTGAGCCAACTGTGCCCCCATTTACAACAATTTGGTTTTATATTACTGGAAAAATAATTTTATCATGCAATCAGTTTATACATCTAACTGGAATTTTTATACAAGGTTCTTGGAGGATATTTTTATTCTATGGAAAGGTACATTAGATTGTATGAAATAATGTTTTGAGTATATTAATAATACCAGAAAGTTTCTGAAATTCACCTATACGTATTCCTTGGATAGCATCAGTTATTTAGATATTCTTTTAAACAAGGAAAGGGAGAGGGTAGATTTAATTCTAAAACATTTCATAAGGACACTTTTTTCAAACTCTTACCCACATTATTTAACTGAACACCCCCTATCAGAAGAAGGGCATCATTAAAGGCCAGTTAATTAGGACTTCCTGAATGACCTCTGGTTGCCAACAATTTATTGATGAAATTGGTTTAATTGGATAATTATTTTTGGAAAGAAGCTACCCAGGGATTTGATTTTAAGAATGGAATATGAGGTTATTGATAACAGAGAAGCAATGCTTTTCCCCTATTTTAGGTAGGGATTTGTCCAAATTTGAAAATGTTCAGGTTTCAAATATTACATCCCTGAAAGCCTTTGTATATATGTTTAATTCCAAGTCTAAAAGTATTGAGAATATCCTTAATAGATATTGGTGAGTTTTGACTTGTTTTCATGGCATTAAGAACAGTATTCCTACAAAACTGAGTTTTATTAGGAAGAAAAACAAGAACATTAAAGAAAATTTGGAACTTGAGGTGTGGAGAATGCCTTCAAATAACAGAAGGTTGGGTACATTTAAATGTGGGAACTGCAACCAATGTGTGTTTTATGTATGTAATACATACCAAATGTATGTATGTAATATGGACCAAATTTATTTACAAGCCAGGAGCTTGGTTATTAAGTCCAAGAGGCATTACAATTGTTATAGTAAGGGAATCATTTATTTAGTCTAGTGTCTGGGTTGCATTACTCTTTATATAGGAAAAACTGAGAGAATAATAAAAAAAAACACATACATATTTATGATGTTCTCCATGGTAATGAGACAAATGCTCATTTTAGAACTACACGATTTTGTTCACAAGGTAAATTTTCTTTTTTGTGTTAGAGCAAATTATTAACAATGAAGGAGGAGTTTGCTGGAAAACTAGGACTGAATACAATGAGCTGGTTTGGCAAGTAAAGTTGGCTGCAGAAACACTACATGGGTTAAACGATAATGTATCAATTACCAGCGTTCTTAAAATTTGGGCAGCTAAACTATAAGTTTACATAAAAATTATTATAATGATATTTGATATTTTATTATTATGTAAACCTTTCAGTTTATATTTATTATTATTATTATTATTTATTCACATAGATATCGTGTTGCAATTTTTACTTATTAAGAGTTGATTAATTCTATTTTGTGACTGGGTTTGGGGAATCACATGGGTTGTATGATTTTATAAATATATAGCTTTGATATTCAAACAGTTCTGATAAAGTCTTTTATGTTGGAGAAAAAAGTGTTTATCTATTTCTCAGTTTGAATAAATTCTTACATTTAATCCTTCATCCTTGCATTTGGCGGGCATTCACAGATTGATTTTGGTTTATGTCAACCTTCATTTAATGGTAAAAGTCTCCTTTTCTTGGCTAATACAGGTGTTGTCAGCATGCAGACCTCCTTAACACCTTAGCAGGCCTATGGAGGTGAGATTCTGAAAGTTATTTTTCTTAGAAGTAAAATCACTTTTGCCTCTCAGGGTAGCATTCACTTAATGATAAAATGTTATTTTCTTGCCTGAGCACAGCAGTTGAGAGTCAATATCCAAACCTTCGTTAGTCTAAAAAGCTTACAGGGAGGGGTCTTGAAGGAAGGCTCTATTCTTGTTTTTAGGGATTAACTCTTTAGAGGTGCACATTTCAAGACAGTAATATTTATTCTTCAATGTATCAATGGTATGGATGGTAGCATATACCACAGATCACAGAGCATCTTTTCTGAGTCTAACGACTTCATCTCTAAGTTCAAAAGGCATAAAAATATCACATTGCTAAAGGGTTCTTCCCATATGACTCTCCAATTGTATACAATTGGTTTCATAAATTCTTTCCAGGTCTTTGTAATAGTACTGGTTAGACTACTTCATCTTCCCACTCACTACTGTATAGGAAATTTTATAGTCTAAAGGTTTCCTTTTATTATATGGGCTAGAACTAGACAAGAATTTCAGAGTTACATTCTGTTAACCTTTTTTCTTATTTAACATTATCATATAGTTGTGGGTATTTTTTCTTAAGTCCTGCTATTTCCTTGTGAAAACTATGCAGAATTGTTGAGAGTCTATCATACGATCAACAAAATATAAGCTACTCCAAGAATAGTGTGCATTTTCTGAATTAATTGCAGATTATTTTGGGCAGTGTGGTGTTACATTTTCTGTGTTGTGTTTTATTCTGTTTGATTACGATTAGATGGTTATACATCCAGTTGATTTGTGGAGACTGAATTATTTTATGTTCCATGCCTTAGGCTATCTACGAATGAACTTTTTTATTTAGTTTTTACAGACTGTAACATTTCACTACTTATGGAAATATAACCAAAGACTGCCAATGTTAAGGAAAAAAGTGTTAAATCATACAACAGATCTAAAATTACTCATATCAGACACAGCATGAAGAATATCAGTAAGGACCCAAAATATGCTGTTATCGCTGGTAAGGCAAATACATCCATACCCCCCTTTTTTCTCTTTTTTTCATATGTTGTTGGGATATCACACCAACAACAGTGATCAACATCTAGAGCCAATTTTTACATCACTAGTTGGTTAGCATGAACTTAAATTAGTTTATGAGGCCAAGGATAATTATAAGTGTTTCTTTACTTACATTAGAAAACTAATACATAACACCTAGCATTATTCTGAATTTATCCAAACTGGCACCACTCACCCAGAACTGTAGAGATAATAAATATATTAGAAGACAGATTTATTGCAAACTTTACCCCCCCCCTTTTTCATTTGTCATATGTTGTTGGGATATCACACCAACAGTGATCAACATCTAGAGTCAATTTTTACATCACCAGTTGGTTAGCATGAACTTAAATTATTTTATGAGGCCAAGGATAATTATAAGTCTTTCTTTACTTACATTAGGAAACTAATACATAAAACCTAGCATTATTCTGAATTTATCCAAAATGGTACAACTCACCCAGAACTGTAGTGATAGTAAATATATTAGAAGACAGATGCATTGCAAACTTTACTCCCTGAAACAATTATCTTCATTCCATAAATTCACAAATCCCTGCCACCTCCTAATACCACAAATGAACATATACTAAAAGTGCCCTTTAAAAACAAAAAACACCGTTTCCATGGAACCAGATAATTTATTTGGATGTCTAATAAATACCAGAGTATAGCTACAGGACTTGTCCCTGAATTATGGTGAATTGCAGTAGTGATACCCCTAGACAAATGTGGCCATACAATGGACCTGGGAAAACTATAGCTCCATTAGCCTGACTAGTCTGATTTGCACAGCCATGGAATGTATCCTATTTCAAGAGAGAGGTTACCCTAATAAGATGTTGGAAGAAAATCTTGATTATGTTAAAAAAGAATGGGGGGGGGGCTACAAACCCCATTTGGGTAACCCAGAGGGACTAATAAATAATAGTCAAGAAATGGATGGTAAAACAAAGGACTTTAAAGATTTTGAGAGGGCTATGGTAGTCCCCTACTCAAGTATGGCAAATGACATTAAAAGGATTGTGGTAAATAACTGGGCAATTCTGAGAAATAACTCAAGGTTATGGTCCATAGTGGATGATAGACCAATTTTGTATGTAAGACAGGGGCAAACTTGAAAAAATGTTTTGAGATAGGTCCAAGGAAACTGATAGAACTAGAACCTCTAGGTGTGGTTCCTGTTGTCAGTGTAAACACATACATGCAGAAGACACATTTAATTTAGGGAACACCCTAATAACCCGAGCTTCTTTTAAGAAGGGTAATTGTCAAACATTTGGGGTGATCTATTTAGTGAAGTGTGTATCCTGTTCCAGCTTTTACTTGGGGAAAACTGAGAGAAGGCTTAGGGACAGGATATACAAATATATGTACCAAATCACTACATGTAATAGTGACACTGCCCTGTACAAATATTCTTGTGCATGTAAGAAGTTTGGTGGATTTAAATTTGGTATTATAGAAAAAGTCTTACCCAACCCTGGGGGGGAGACATTAGAAGTTATATTGAAGAAAAAGAAGTTAGGTGGCAAATAAAATTACAAGCTAGTCAAGCCCCATGAATAAAAGAAATGGTATCTATAAAGCCAATACTAAATAAGAAGGCTGCATTAGTTAAACAAATAAATAAATAAATAAATAAACTATTAAATTATTTGCTTGGGTTTCAAAAAAACACATATGAAATTTTATTATAGTTACTTTTGTTGGTGTTCATTACATAAAATGCTGTTTTTTTGACGATTGGTATTACAATTTCTATTCATATTATTACTTTTAATAAGAAGTTTTTAAAAATATATGTGTTTGCTTAATAATATTTTATAATGTCAAGGTATTAGTGTGTCAAGGGTTAGGGATGTATTTGACAATGGTCCTGGATTATTGTATGCGTTTCTTTTTAAAAAAAAAATCAATGAAAGGGATGATGTAATTAATTATTAATTAAGGAGGGAAGTACATAAAGGTGAATTCAATTTTTAGTAATTGATTCTGATGAAATCCCTGTTGAAGGGTAGCAAGTGCTCAATCTGTATGTTTTAACTGTGGATTAATAAAACTACTTATTTTGCAGTCTGTGGTGCAAGCAGTGTTCGTTTTTTTATTAGTGGCCTTTCTTGGCACTGTTTCTGCTCTTTTTTACTGTTTAAAAGTGGCTATAACTGCTGAGTGAGTGTGAGGAGGTGCCTGTGGATTAAAGTAGCTTATCTTCTTGTTGTTAGATCAGTATATAAACAGTACAGTTTTGCCGGACTAATGTGCATTTATGTAAAATAAGTTGGACTACCCGGGCTTGTTTGAAACAAACTGAAATATAGTATTGTGTCCACAATTATTATTTTACTACAATCAGACATCTGAGGCATACTCAGGCAACAATGAACTATGATTGATGAGTATGGGACCTGTCTGTGTGTGAAAATGGCTTATCCTGCTGTCATAATCATGTTAAACAGCCATTTATCTGTCTTTATAGAAATAGTGTGCATTCTGTAAAGCAGGTAGGAATACTTTACTATGTCAGTTGGACATCTGAGGTGTACAAAGTCAAGTAGCTGTAATTGATGAGTATGGGCATCAGTAGATTCTAATGACAACAGTTCAAATAGTCTTAAATCAGGAACATGTATCCAAATGAACATGTGTCTTTGTGTATGGTCCCTTTAAAAAATTGTGTGTGTGGTGGGGTGGGAGCCAATGGTTTAGAAATCACCTAGGGCCCAAAAGTACTCTTCATCTATCAATAACTGGGACCTCTATTTTTTGTCATTTATTTCTCTAATCTCCAGACTAGGCATCAGGACCTTTGGTTTCCTGTTTGCAGAAGACTGTCAACTGGCCATTATTGTCAAATTTCTATTCTGATACCTATTCATTACATGAGAAACTAAGCATCATAAATAACAGTTTTTTTGGAAAATAACTAAAATGAAATATGAACGCATATAGTATTGTCATGTTTGGTAACCAACTCCCTCTCCCTCAAAGTACAGTGTAGCAAATACCCCACCCAAAATGATAATGTTATCAGGGATCTTAGAATCTGCTTTGATAATTCACTCTCCTTCGGACACCATATAGTAACAGTAGTCAGAAAATCCTTATATTTAGCACAGCTGATATCCAAAGACATATCGCCCAGGTCAAAACATGTTATCATCCCTTGGTATGCAGCTCTAATTAGACTGATTATTGAATATAGTGCCACCTTCTGGATATACCTTTCTAGACATTTTAAGAAAATGGAAATGCCCCAGAGGTTACTAACCAAGAGGATTGTCCCTGAGCTACCAGGAAAGGCTTGAAGCACCTTACACAGTTTCTTATAGGCTTTTGTGAGGTGATATATGCTTTGCATTCTACACCATTAAATGTCATGGTGTCAACCAGCCTACACCTACCAGCCCACAACCTGTCTGTGATCAGAGAAAAGCCTGCAGTTAAGCATATCAGGGTCTGGCATGAGGGGGCTTAGTAATGTCTCCAAGATTACTTTGATAGTACCTGTTGGGACATTTTCAAAGAGGCAGCTACGACAGATGAGCAGGTGAACATAGATAATTACATGGAAGCAGTAATAGCTTACATCACAAAGTGTGTTGATGATGTGTCTGACATCAAAAGCATCACAATCAGAGCAAACCAAAAGCCATGGCTCAATAACAAAGTCTATGATGTCCTGAAGGCAAGAAATGGAGCATTCAGGGCCAAGCACAAGAAGGGTCTCAGGGAAGTTACAGGAAACCTAAAAAAGGGTATTAAAGAGGCCAAGAGGGAATATGGAAATAAATTACAAAGTCAGTTTGCAGACTTGAGGGACAATAGGAGTCTCTGGCAAGGGATAAAAGAGATTACTGACTATAAAACCAGGTCAGCTCAGTGTGAAGACAACATTGAATTCCTAGACAGGTTAAACTCCTTGTTTTGCAGATTTGAAGAGAAGACCAACATGGCTGCTACAAGGTTACCTATCGACCAGGAGGAGGGATACTTAGCCTTAACTCTCATCTTAAGAAAGTGAACCCCAAGAAGGCTGCTGGTCCTGACAAAACACTGGACAAAGTACTTAAAGGCTAACTATTCACAGGTCTAACACCTCCCTTATTCTTGGCAAAGTTTCTCTTGCTTCAAGGTGAAAAATATTGTCACTCTCCCCAAAAAAGCTAATCCAGCCTGCCTAAACGATTACAGACCAGTTTCTCTAACTTGAAATGTCATTAAATGCTTTGAGAGGCTAGTAAAAAGGCATCTGTTGGCAAGCCTTCCATCCACCTTCAACTCTCTACAGTTTGCTTATCGGGCTACTAGATCCATTGCAGATGTTATTTCAATGGTACTCCACCTCTCACTTGATCATCTGGAGGGAAGAAACAACTAAATCAGGCTGTTATTTATTGACTTCAGCTCGGCATTCAGTACATTGGTTTCAGTACAGATTATTGACAAGCTTATGCATCTTGGAGTTAGCAAGCTCATGTGCAACTGGATCCTTGACTTCTTGACAAACAGGCCACAGAAAACATGTGCGGGCAACAAGACCTTAGGATGCATAATACTCAACATTGGTGTTCCTCAGGGTTGCGTGCTAAGCCCTTTATTGATCACCATCATCACCCATGACTGTTCTGCAAAATACAACATCAATCACATCATTAAGTTTGCAGATGATACTATAGATGTAGGCCTCATCAAAGGGGAGGATGAAACAGCTTACAGAGATGAGGTCTACTCGATTGACTGGTGTGCTAAGAACAACCTTGACCTGAATGTCAATAAAACAAAAGAAATCACTATAGGCTTCAGGAAAAGGTCAACAACATACTCACCACTCATGATAAATGGTGAAGAGGTGGAAAGGGTCAAATCTACAAAGTTTTTCTGGTGCACATTTCAGAGGATCTCTCTTGGACTGTGAGCACTGAACAGTTGGTCAGAAAAGCTCAATAAGGTCTACACTTTCTCAGAAGGCTCAAAAAAGCAAAGCTCCCTGCGATGACCCACCACTGGACCATTAATCAAGGAGTATCAATCCTCACTACTGGCACCAGTGAAGGACGTACACTGAGAGGATGACAGGTACACACACACAGTATTTCCAGATGCAGCTCTCTGTATCCAGTGCAATCTCATTTAAAAGCACACAGAGACCACAGTCAGTCCAGGAATGGTTTCTCCCTCTTTCTTCAGATCCCCAGTAAGGCTCCTTGCTGGCACAGTTATAGAATTGAGATCTCAGCTGAGTAGCTAATCTAAGACCTCCAGCACCCTCTCTGCCCAACCAGTGCTTCATGTCCCTGCCCAAGTAGCTGACACATACACTCTTTGATGTTTGATTTATACACACACACACACACACACACACACACACACACACACACACACACACACACACACACACACACACACACACACACACACACACACACACACACACACACACACCTGGGAAAGGCTGGCACAGGTTTACTAGCTATGCCACCTTTTGCCCAAACTATAGGGTAGTTATCACTACCACCATCTAACTCCTTATTATCTACTTTAAGAGCCTTAACAAAGGGTGCCCAAACTTACTGTGTAATATTAATATTAATACCAATGATAGTTTGACCAAGAGCGAGGCTATTAGGAGTGGCCCACTTAGTGTCACCAAATAAATATGCAAGTACTCTCAGAAATTAAATATCTCTAGACAGATCAGCCACAATGTAAGGAGTAAATATATTTATTAATAAATAATCAAAGAACAAGAAAATACTCAGTATATATTCACAGTGACACCAGAGTTCAAAATCACAGGAAGTATTTAAAACAACATTGCAGGACAGTCTTAAATAAATAAAGAAAAATATCTAAATTAAGCTGTGCTATACTCTTGACTATATCCAAGAGAATTGTCCTGTTCCCTAGAAACTTACTTCATCAGAGCAAGGCACATGTGTGGTGAATGGTGCATGTCAGGTCCAAGACAGAATACAGAATGCTGTCTCTCTCTAAGAGACCTTTCAAATTAATATCTCAAATATTACTGCTGGAATAAATTGCAGAATTATATCATTTCTTGTCATCTGACTTTTAGTTCAAAAGTGAACCCCCCACTTCTGGAAGCTTGGCAGTAGTCAACATCTACCTGTGAAAATACATTGACCTCAGATCTTTAGCAGATGCTGGAAGTCATAAAACAATTGCATTCCTTCATACTTTCAGAGGTAGTAATTAATGCACTCTGAAGACAATACAGAAAGCTCCCTAGTTTTAGACATTGTTGCAAAAACTTTTCAACACACACTTCTGTACCAGCAGTTTGATATACATATGATATACAGTTCTAATGCATGTGTAACACAAGTATCTTATATAAATCATGTTGATATTTATAAGTGACATAATTATTTACAAAATTCCAGATAGCTGTGCTGGCAGTATCCCCCTTTGTCACACTTCCACCTACTGTTCTCATCACATTCTACAGAGAAGCAGTTGAGAGTGTTCTCACTACTAGCTTCAGAGTTTGGTTTGGTAACAGTACAATAGCAGAAAGAAAGAAGCTACAGGGAGTGGTGCGAGTTGCTGAAAAAATCATGGGCACCAACTTACCATCAGTCCGGGATATCTTTGCAGCAAGAAGCATCAAATGTGCATCGAAAATAATTTGTGATCCCTCTCATCCTGTACACAGCTGGTTTACACAACTGTCTTCAGACAAGAGATATCGGAGTATCTGCTGCAAGGCCATCAGATACTAAAACAGCTTCTTCCCAACAGTCCTGAGACTCAAACTCTGATACCAGCCACAGACTATTTAGTCAGGAATCATTCACAATACATAGGCCAGATGAAAAGTGTGAAATATCTTTTTTATTCTTTGATGTAGCAATATATTTTCTTATTCATGTGCAATTGCCTCCTGTTTGCTTGATGCAGATGAACAAAGGAGGGTAATCTTAACATGTGCAATCCTACTCTGTCTTGCTGCTATGTACAGTATTCTTCTTATGACTGTCTTGGGGGGCTTATGTGTTTTTGCTGTTATTATTGGTTTATTTATCCTTCTGTGGGTCTTGTATTGAATATCTTGTTTTAATTGAAATGTTATACTGTTGTTCTTGTTATTATTGTTTCCTATGTACTCTCTGGTGAGTTGATAGTCAGAATTACTTTGGGCTGCACTTGTGTAATCCTAAATGACAATAAAGTTTACTTTGACATTAGGAACTCAATCCTCCTTGATCTCCTGTATACTTACATGTTAAATAGCTCCACTAATACCACAACAGGGACTTAAATCTTCACAAAAACATAAACAAAACACTCTGTCTAGACAAATGTGCTAGCCAATGATTACGTCACCTCTGGCATAGACTTCCTCTACAGGTTAAACAGAGTGACTTCCTAACATCCTTCATATTAAACTTGAGTGATTGGACAGATACACGTAACATTACTCCAGGACTTGTTTTGCAGTTGTTCAGAAAGAGGGAGTACACAATGAGGGTAGAGTATTACGAGGAAGTACTACTCTTCAAGGAACTTCTGTTCAGCCAATCAGCCACTGCTGGAGATACCAATAGCATGGTTTACATCAGTGAGACTAAAGACCTTATTTTATATTATGCTGACCTTCTGAAATTCTTTAGCTTGATAGGTGAAAATCCTATACTAACAGTTTTCCGGATTAATGTGAAAACTGGTGTTTTTGTTTATTTGTATTTTGCCAACCAGCATAGCTCAGCAGTACTTTATGAGTTGTTTTAGCTCTTATTTTACAGTTATTGTTTGCATCTTATATTGATTGTATTACATTTTAAAAGTGCGGTTTAGTGCTTTGATAGGCAAACTAAACTATAGTCTGAATGAGTAATATATTGATAAATTGAAGACTGTTACTTATTATATGAGTGTTCCTTGTGTATTGGATTATATTTATTTAAGTCACCTATACATAACACCTTACCACTGGGTATTACTTTTTGGGCTGATGTTATAAGCAACTCAGTATCTTCAGGAGAATGAATAGATCTGCAGGAAACTCCAAAGCAAAGAATAATTTCTGTCATCTGCTATCATATTTACAAAACATAAAACTCTGTTAAATATCAAGAATTTTACTCCAAATCAATATTATGTAGATTTATAATGTGATGAATAAAATTAAAACTTTGAAAACCCTCCATTTTTCACATAACAATGGCAGACTTGTATTTGTGCAGTTCAGATCTGAAATTCAAATTATTTGTCAAAACTACATTGTTATCTCATTAAAGGAGAAGCTGAGATGACACTTAACCATTTGTCTAAGTTAATCATGAACATTGTACCAAAAGATTGTTCATGTCGGTTTTCATAGGTCCAGGTTTTCCCAACTTATTTTATAGCATCTCCCCTTCTTATCTGCTAGTAATCCTTGACTCAGTAAACACTCTTCTCTTTCTTGCATTTATGTATGTTCCACCATATAATAAAGTCATATTTATTCAGCAGGATATTCCAAAAATAATAGAAATGTATATTTTTCTGAAACAATAACATCAAAAGCTACAGTTTAGATGCCAGATAATACTGTTTATGGTGCGTTCACTGGCTGCAAACCACAACAAAAGCTGCAAGGCAAGTGTAATGATAAGTGTGCACAAATCTAAGCAGTAAATCCAAAGGCCCAGCACTACGAAAATAGGAGAGCTGGATCCAAAAAAACTTTTTTTGCTGCAAATTCACAAATCAAGTGAATAAAAAAATTAAAGGCACTTCAATGAAAACCACATCTTTAACAGTAACATCTACCAACAATTAATGCTGCCCACCTTATATAGGTTCATAGGTAAGTACCAGACTAGCTGCCTCGCAGGCCATCCCTTATTGTGCTCGAAATAACCTGTCCCATTTGGTTATACATTGGCCTTACCTATCCCATGGTCAATAATTATATTACCCCTAATGAAAATAACTGGCCTCATACCATATGTAATTTGAGGGGACGTGCATGGGATAAAGCATTTAGGAGCTGCCTCTGTCCATTATTACTACAGGGGGCAGTCTTGGGATAAATTTTCTGGTTCCCATTCATACATCTAAGTTGCCCTTGAATATGGACAGGAAAGATCTTTGTTTTAAGTGGATAGGGATTCTGTTTCCACAGCAGTGGTATCTTCTGCAAGATATACTCATCCCTCCAAATTGTCCTGTTGATGTGGCAGAAGAGGTGTAGATCCTTAGACAGAGCATTTCTGATGCCATTTGACTTGCTGATGTGCAATACATCTATTAGTAATGGATTGGAGGATGCCTTGTATACCAGACATAGGTTACCTCTTAGCACTCTGTAGAATACAAAGTATATTTACCCGCTTTTGAGTCAGTCATGTAGAACATGTTGCTTAGACCTAGTATCCCTTTAGTAAGGTATCTCTATGGGCACTCCAGTTGCTTCATGGGTCTGGACAAATACATGTCAAAAGGGGCATTATATTCAGTGATTGGCCTAATGGGGTGCTGAGTAAAAGGGACAATGAAATCCCTAGAGCTAGATAAAATCCCTTTATTTATAAGCTGTGCAATAGAGAAGGACTTTCTTACAATAGACACATTTGGTCATAAGTTAGGTCTCTGTCCACATAAGTTCCCAAATCCAGAACAACTGGATCAACTCTTAGGGGTGGTCTGTCAATGTGGTAGTTCGCTGTGGTAGATGATTTCCTACAGGATACAATAATGCATGTTTTGACATTTAGTTTCAGTCCATGATTTTGGCACCATCTATTTATTTCAGACAAACCTTCCTGCAGGATAGCTAATCATGTCTGTATTCAATGACTGCTCATAGCTTGCAGTCATCTGCAAACTCAGACAGAGCCCACTGGCATTAGCTTTTATTCCAGAAAAATAGATACCAGACAGGAGAGATCCTAGCACAGAACCCCAGAGGACTCCACTGGTGGATGGCCTCTCTGTGGAGGTAATTTGATTATCTGTGTTCTATCTGTGAGCCAGTTGGCAAATTAGTGGGTGACATAGGAGTTTTTTTCACAGTTTAGTTATAATTTCTACTATGCCTGAGTGCGGAATTGTGTCAAAAGCTTTGGCCAGGTTGATGTATGTAGTGTGCCATTTTGCCTTCATCCATTGCTTTGGTGACATTTTCAAAAAAAATCCACCATACTGAGTAAGCATGACCTACCCTTGACAAATTCAAATTGAGGCAGGTTCAGTGTTTTGAGGTTCCCTATGCCCTGATTGATTAATTCCATGATAAGTCTTTCCATGGCTTTGCATATAAGCCTAGTCAGACTTATGGGTCTATAACTGCCTAGGTCTGTGAAAGGTCCCCCTTTATTAAGGGGAACGACTGTAGCTGTTTTCCATTCACTTGGCACAGAACCTGTATGGAAGCTGAGATTGAACAATGTTGTTAGGGGTGTGACTAAATCATGCTTCTTGCTATTTAAGATGTATCTAGGGATATTGTGAGGCCCCATCAATGCGTTATCTTTAGCTTTTGATAGCACTTTTAAGACTTGATCTTGTGTGATAGCTTAAGGTGAATCAGTTTTAGGTATATCCTGAAGGACAGATGGAGGGGAGACAGCAGTAAAGTCAGAGCTAAATTTATTGGCCAGTAGGTTCACTGCATCTTCAGCCTCAGTGTAGGTAACATCACAATCAACTCACTGTGTTGCTGTATTATGCTTTTGAGATTATGAACATAACTGAAAATGCCTTGTGGTTGTCTTTGGCTTGGTTAGCTATTTTAGCCTCAAACTTGGCTTTAGTGTATTTTATTAAGCTGTTCCATTGCTTGTTTATTTCACTGATGAGGGTTGCATCATTCTGAGAATTATTGTTCTTACTTTTGATCAATATTCTCTTATTGTAAAGCTTATTGATATTATGGTTCCACAGTGTGGGTTTTTTGGGAGGCTTGCCCAGCACTTGTTCCTATAGGGTACAGTTGTATCTGTGCAGCTATTTATATTCTGATATTGTGTGATGTTGTACCTTTATGCATATTCAGTAGAGTTAACTGGGTTTTGTGGCGATTTGGAGATTGCCAATGTATCACTTAGGAGTAGGTAGTTTATCTTAGAGAACATTCTAAAGATACCTTGGATGGAAAGGATATCTGGTTTCAGTTTTATTTCGAAGGCTTTATAGTCACACCTAGCAAGTGACGAAGATACACAAGGGATGGTGTAAGATGCTCCCATATTAGCAAGGGCAAGATCCAAGATTTCCTTTCCCCTATTAGATACTCTGGTAATTGTTCCAAGGCATTTGCATTTTCAAATTGGTGGCATAGTTTTCCCATTCTTTAGTTGGATAGTTTAGATCACCTAGGAAAATTGTGTTGGGTTTAATACTGAGTGACTATAGTCCTTGTAGATGGTGCAGGACCTTTCTGATGGTTATTTAGACATGAAGATGCTCTAGTGCATCATGCTACTTTACCAGCCTTGATATGAGTCCCTTCTGGATGTAGATTAAGGCACCTCCGTCCTTCTTCCCCTTCTACACAGTAGCTGGTCTAAATGTGAGGAAGGCATTATAGCCCTGCACAGTTGGAGTGCTCTCTGCTATTTTAAACCATGTCTCTGTCATTACACAGACATCAATGCCTTCCATGGCAAGAAGGACTTGTAGGGAGTGGAGTTTGGTGTTCAGGCCCCTTGCATTGATCAGTAACACCTTTGTATTTTCCTTTGCTTGTTTTGTTATGTTGGTAAGTTTATCAGGTGGGCATTGCCTAGAAAAGACACCATGGGGGTGGTCAATATCTTTGCCAGTAACTGAAACCCTAGAGGGGAAAGATGCAGGCCATCCCTAGTGAAGCAGAGTATAGTCCAAGGAGCTACCTGTCAAGTCATTGACACTGG
The DNA here is from genome assembly GCF_019279795.1 of Protopterus annectens. Classification (NCBI taxonomy): domain Eukaryota; kingdom Metazoa; phylum Chordata; order Ceratodontiformes; family Protopteridae; genus Protopterus; species Protopterus annectens. Next base: position 863,971,142 of record NC_056744.1, read on the forward strand.
CATGGACAATGACAGAGTCATACTGGAACTTGTTTTTTAAGGACTTGAGTGCATGCATGATCTGATGGATCTTGGCACCAGACAAGCAACTAACCATCACTCATTCCTTGCTAAGCCTGGTAAGAGGCACATCTGTTTGTCTTACAATGGAGTCACCTATAACACGAATGTTTGGTTTGGTTGATACCTGCCTTATTGTGACTTACGTGCATCTGTGACTTTGGGACTCCTTGTGCTATATGAGGAAGTAGACAATATGCTGTGTGTGCTTTGTGCCTGTGTTGTGTTTTGGAGGTCTTTGAGGTTTAGGCAATTAATCTATAGAACCCCATCATATGATGGATTATGTGTATTGTAATGACCTTGGAGATGTGTGATGTGTGGTATACTGCTGACAGTTTTGTGTCTGAGTTTACTGTATGTGAGATTTGTGCCTCCAAGGATATTATATATATATATATATATATATATATATATATATATATATATATATATATATATATATATATATATATATATATATATATATATATAAATATGTATACACATCTCTCACAAACTGTATTATCCTGTTTCAATAGCAGATGATCATCAGACAGCATGTGGAAATTCTTACACTGTCTCAAGATACCCATCTCCATCAGGCTGGTGAAATTGCGGGGAAGTGCTGGTCCATGATACCAACAGGAATGACTCTGAGGCAGTGGTAACTTATAACTGCTTGGAGTTTGGTTTTAGAATAATATTTGGGTGGATTTGCCACTGAGTATTTCAATTTCAATACAAAATAACTAGCCTGGGAACCTCCTTCTGCTACCAGAACAAACCAGTAAAATAATTATAGTAAAAAAATATTCACTGATTTAATACTAAAACTAGTGCAATCAGTATCAGTACGCTCAATATTAATACATTTTATCAAAGGTCTGCTGTTCTAGTCTACAGTGATCCTCTCACTTGAGGAATTAACCTCATTAACCTAATTATATTCTACTTTAATGCATTATATGGCCTTTTATACATCACTAATAAGCAATTCGTTTTGTATTATTCTAGAATCAACACAGCGGTAAGCAAATGAGCAGTAAGAGCAAGATAGAGTGTTATAAAAACAAATGATAAACGGGGGTGTACAGACCGAAATAACAAATAAGAAACAAACGTTTAGCGCTTTTGTCCCTAAATGCATGGGACTTCTTTAGAACTTAACTAGTACTTTTGATATAGTAGTTTTAATTATGAGCACCATATTACATTTTTGCTTGGTTGAAGTTTTTTTATTATTCTACCAAATATAACCAATAACATCTGTAATTATTTTGAGAATTTTAAAGACAAAAGTTGAAGCTTATACATATGTTAAGATATATTCCACGGTTTCCAGAGACAAAGATCTGAAGTAGAAAGTATCAACATGGGGTTATGGCAGTTAAGCTCCTTGAAGCCCAGTAGGCAGCAGGCTTGATAGTTGAACATATGAATCTATGAACTTTGTGAAGAATTGAATAAGGCAAGGATAAAATATGCAATAAATAATGTCAGTCATGCTTTAATGCCAACCAAAATCTTTTGACAGTGCCAGAAGCCTGGATAAAAATGAGTTGCTTGCATTTACTGCTAATGGATGATGAAGTTAACACTGTAGGTGCATCAGAAATGAGGAATATTGAGTATACTAAAAACAATCATATGCTTTTTATTTGAAAAAGATATAGAAAAGAGGCTAGGCCTATGAAAAAGCAAAGGGCGTTGCATTTTATGTTAGAGATGGGCAAGATTTACAATGAAGGAGGGGAAGAAGAGGAGGGTAAAAATGATTTTGGCCCTTTTGTTGGAGAGGTAAAGAAAAAGAGACTGGATAGTTGGCTACAGTATGCAAATCACATGGTGCAAAAAATAAAGAGACATCTTGCTCAGGAAAAGGGCCACTATACCTACAATGAAGAGCTGAGCCAAGTTATGGGAGACCTACAGCATTGAACTGCGAGGTGTCAAACTTGAGACTAAAGGATGATTACAAAATGGCAGAAATAAAGGTGCACACCAGGCTTAAGCAGAGGTTGAAAAAAGTATCAAAGAATAATATTTTTTTATTTAATCCTCATTAATGTGAAAATAGGCAGAATGGATGTTAATGAAATAGTGGACATCAGTAATTATACAATAATATAGCTGAAATACTGGCCTGCTTAGCCTGTTTAAGTCTAGGATCATCAGTTTTCCTCATATCTAGGGCTTCTTGTTCCTGCAGATGTCTACCACCCAACACATATCTTCTTTCAACTGGGTATAGCCTATTCTTTGGCACTGCCTCCAGTATAATAAAACAATTCACTCTGTGCTTCTTATTCATCCCATCACTTTAACAAAAGGTCTCACCCGACAATAATTTTACGGTTAAAGAAATAACTTATAAAGTTATCTAATAGGCTTAATCTGTAAAGAAAAATACCATAAACCAAGATGCAGTGGATATGCACTGATTTGCAGCTGCAGCATAATAGAAGACCCAACATGGCACTGAGACTTTTTTATAAGTGAAAAGCCCTGATTCATGATTCCTCCTGAGCTTGAGTGCAACATTAAGCAAGCACAGGCTAGTAGCAAAATCCAGTATGTTATGGTTTATGAATTATGCATGAACTAAATTATGTGATTTTTTTGTCTTTGGTTCATAATTATTTCTTTCATTTTCTATGGGAATCTAACCTGAAGTTAAAAAAAAGTCGTAAAACATATGATGACTTCAGGAAAGTTCTGTAAATATATTTACAAGTCTTGTAAAATGGCTCTTTCATAAAACCTGACCTTCTAGTGTCAAATCTGCCCTGTCCTAGAATTTTATTTAGTTGCCTGCAAAATATCATACACATTAACAAGATGTCTCTGGTGTGTTCATCACAGACTCCTATTATATGCACAGTCTGTAAATCCATCCCGCTAATCCACATTTAGTAAACTGCAAAAGCTTGTGCAACATTCAGGTTAAAAGCCAAAACTTCTAATGCAATGTCACAGAAAGAGGATACTATGTAGATATTACTGTCCAACTCTATTAATGCATTCACTTTCATTATAACTTAAGTTGTTGTTGTGTCTTTCGGCTTTTCCCGGTTAGGGGTCGCCACAGCGGAACTCCGGTCCGCTAATGATTGGCAGTAGATTTTTATGTGCCGATTTGCCAGCTCTGACGCACAACCTTCAATGAAGGTATGCCCATTCACGCATGTCTCCACACAGAAGACGCTCTAGCTGAGAATCGAACAGGACAACGTCTTACTGTGAGGCGACAATGCTAATGCTACCGCAGCACCACCATGCAATTCACATGTAAGTTCTCTGTTTCCAATATACTACTTTCCTTATGATTCTCGGTTTAATAATTTCCTGAAGACTGGAATTCACATCACAACACAAGCAGGGTCATTAAACTTCATCAGTGTTGCAGCTATTGGACCTCACACCTCTTTCCTCACAGTAAATAAGATAACTATAAAAATCTATCATGTTGCTTTAAGATATGGTTTGTACAGAGAAGGCTCCTATGGCGTAGAGGGATAAAACCCAGACTGTAGCCCAGGCAACCCAAATTCAGTTAGTACTGAGTTATTATTGAGCATCTGTTTGAGCTGGTGTAGGGAAGATGGCAATGTCTGTTCCTAGGGAGAGAGCTGCAGCTATGTCAATTGGCACCATGAGTAATGTGCCCAGTTGGCATTCACCAATGATAGTCAAGATCACAAAATTCAAAAGTCCTTCAGAATTGAGAATCATAGGGAAAAAAATCCTTCAGTCTCCTCCAGAGGTGAGGACCAAAAAAAGTCTTCCATCTATACAGGTAAATATCTATTATGTATGCATTGTATCAAACACTTTTTATAAACAGGAAGAGCAAATTGGTTTATACCTTGCACTTTGTTTGTAGATGTCAAGGCTGCTTTCAGTATTAATTTTAGTCTTCTAAAATATTACTTAGCAAATTTTGTTCACAATTGTACATCTTTTACTGTTAATCCTTCATCAATTCCCAAATATTTATAATGTCTTCCTACTCAAGTTCCTTTCTATCACATTCCTGTCCCAGCTCCTTGCTACAGTTTGTAACACAAAGACACTAACTGTATGTCATTTGGGCAGCCACAATCTCTATCACTGCTTAAATGATTACTGATACTGCCTGCAGCCTTGTGAGGACTGATTAGCACTACTTATACAATGCCCATAGTGCACCATAACAGCAGTTGCACCACTTACTAAATGATTGTAAAGGCTGTTTGCGGGCACCTATCAACACACCTTTTTACAGTGCCAATCATGTCCCTTAAAGGTCTGTGTCCACAGCAACTGCCTCCTTTATCCTACTTTGTTCAGGAAGGAAGGGGTGGGCTAGGACTTTCTAGTGCTTAGTGCTTTGGTTGAGGGGCAACAACATAAAATATGGCCTAGAGATAGGCATTTGGCCATCAAACCATGAAAATTTAGCCCTTACCCCTGGTGCATAGAAGCATGCATTCACATGGGAAGGGGGTACTGCCTCCCACAGAGAATGGAGGTCACTTGTCCACTGCCCAAATGAGAGGTTAGGGTCTATAAGAAATATTGTTTCATTGTCAGGATCCTGGCAATAGCACAAACCACTTCTGAGGCTGTCTGTTTGATGTCCTCCCCTGGCCAGCTCTTATCCTATCTGTGGAACACCCAGTATAGGAGAATAAATGGACTTGGTTAATATGGGAGGTTTAATGGTCATCAGGTGCAGAAGGAAAAAGAGCACACAAAAATATGGTTGCATGCAGTACTTTTAAATGTCTATCAAAGTCTATGTTGCTATTTTAATCTTCTTCTCAGGGACACTGTATTTCTTGAAGGAACATCTTAAACTTCTTGTTAAAATTTTATGTTATAATTCCTTTGGTATTGATAATTTTGATGGAATATGTTCTATACTATTTTGTTTTGTTAGCTTTGTCTGGCCCATATCATGAATTAAAAGTATTTACTTTTCTCTTCATAGATGTCTGGTAGTTTACCTTGGAGGGTTAAGGCTATGACCTGCTAATGAGCTTCTTGCTGTACTTTTGGGTTTGATTCCTTTACCTTCCACTTGCAAAATGTGTGATTAAGAGCAATTCATTCAACAAGACAGTGTCTCTGTCTTGCCCCTGAAAAGAGGCACTTTGCTCAGTGGTTTCACGTGTTAAACAATATTATATCAGCCTACTTACCTGCTTAACAAAACAAATAAATAAACTAAGTAGTTGACACTGCCTTGGACAGTGGTAGAATACAATACTAAGATATTTATGTGTTGGACCATGTAAAGGTGAGCCTTAGTCACTGTAAACATAAGAAGTAATGAAAATAATTGGGTGAAGTTATACTGTGCTATTGTGGTATATTAAAAAAGAGAGAAGATTGAGAAAGGTATCAAGAGAAACAAAAGCAATGGACGGATGACATAGTAACCCAACAAAATGAAAATATAAGTAGGAGTTTAAGGAAAAAGAAAGAAAAGTTAAAAATCATGATGGGACTAGGGCATATATAGAAAAATTGTGACAAAGGGTGATAAAACAGATCAAAGCAACATAGGGAAGAAGATCATTAGTGTAAGAGATGGCTGGAAAATCAGGCAGATATGTTGGGGAATATAGAACACCTTTGTGTAGAACATGGTCAGAAAACATGGCAATAAAAAGGAGAATGGAAAGCAGGCAGATATACTAAGTAAGCTCTTCATTTCATTATTTGCAAGGGAAATAGAGATCAGGACACCAACATTTAAGGGTAGGACATGTAGGGCTGAGGACTGAAGGTTAGAGAAAAGGTGTAGAAGGGTTTTGAGGAGCTTTGAGGGGATAAGGGCACAGGAACTGAGTGAAGCAATCTGCTGCAGGCATTCAAGGAACTTACAGAAGTACTTTTCATATTACTAGTAAGTGTGCTGCCTGTTCTGTGTAACTGGACTAGTGTCAGATGACCAGTGGATGGCAATGGTTGCACCACTGCACAAGGAAATGTCCTGAAATGTGCCAGATACCTACAACCCTCTAACTTATATATACCAACTCCGAGATCGCACTACAGTGAGAAAAGGGTAAATTTCCCGATCCTCACTGTACCACGATCTCCATTTCAAACCACTGACACATATTTAGTGTAGGCTGTATTTAAATGGAGCAGTGTTCCTTTAAGTGAAGACCGGACTTGTAGCTTGAAAAGTTTGATGTTCCCAGTTTCATTATTTTAAGATTTTGAGTAAACAGGCTTTCGCTATTATCATCTCGATGTTATGCAATTCATGTTTGTGGGTCTTCAACGTTATGAAGTAGACCCATATATATATATATATATATATATATATATATATATATATATATATATATATATATATATATATATGCACACACACACACACACACACATACACACACACACATACACACACACACACATACGTGCATGCGTCTGTGTGTGCACACGCGTGTGTGTGTGTGTGTGTGTGTGTGTGTGTGTGTGTGTGTGTGTGTGTGTGTGTGTGTATAGCATCCCATTCTGTGCATAGGATGGTTTTGGTGATACTAATATTATAGAATGTTCAGGTAATACAAAAAAGAAGAAGAGCAAAAACTATGAAATGCTTGACTAAGAGTGATCCATTGTGGAACAGAGGAGCGGTAATAGAAGATTCACTGATGCAACAGCAGGCCTGAAACAGATTAGAGCAAAAGCAAGAAATGAAGAGATGATAAAATATTACCATACAAAGGAGTATGAAGTATAATCAAAATTCATAGTGAAAAATTAATTTAATTTGCTGTAAGTGGCCATAAGGATGACAATTTATACTCTCAGAGGCACTCATTTTTGTAAGTAAGTATCTGCATCAGTTGAGAACTTCTGTTATAAATATTTTGAAGGAATGGTTGATTAATATTTTAGCATGATGGACAAAAATTGAGATTAATAAAAAAGTGGGGTTGATTATATTAAAAAGTTGTAGTCATTTGTTGACTTCGACCATTAACTACTGAATTACAAAATAATAGAGAATGACCATAATTTCTCTGGAAGCAGCTAGATGGCTGGGCATAAAGTTATTCTGTCATTATAGACACTGGATCATAGATAAAGCTGTTAGTAGGAAGGGTTCCACCTTCCTATTGCTGTGTCATTCATCTTTTTTTGCCCCCTAAAAGTCTGACCATTTTAATCTCATCACTTAAAAGCGTAGTGACTTTTTTAGTTTCACTGATAGTATGTTTGACATCCTGGTCTCCACCATGCAGCACACCCTTAACTGGATCTCCCCATATCTTACTCCAGGGTGGGGTAGCTGTTATCAATTACTCCTCCTCACTGCCACCCTACAGCCCCCCTACCAGACTCAGACTTAGTACTTGAACCCAGGTGACTGGCATTGTAATAACAACTCTATCTTAGCTATAAATCTGACATCCCAGTATTTGCTTTTTTATCAGTAACTGAGATCAAAGCTGTAGGTATGCCATGCCAGGCCATGTAAGGTAGGGGGTAAACATATCTTTTCTGGAGAAGCAGTAGTGCATATCTTAACATTCTCAATAATGCTGCATTTTGTTATTCTCCTCCCAACTAGACTGCTTTTATAACTGCTAGTTATTTCTTTATTTCATTGTGTTAATTGATTAGTCTCATGACCCAAAGGTTCTTTTACAGGAAACATGGGAAGAAAAGATGCACAAACGTAGACATATTTTTTCAAGCTAATCAGCATGTCTTTGGGAATTGCAGAAAACTGGAGTGCCTAGAAGAAATCCACATGGATACTGGAAAAATAAGGAAATTATATTCACATAGCATTCAAGGTCCAGGACTGATCCTTGAACCTTGGAACTGGGAGGGAGAAGCACTACACACTAGAACTCTGTTTTGCCCAAATGTTGTTTTTGACCCCACACCTTACATGCAACTTTCATTCAATGACAGAATCATGATTAACATGCACAGTTTCATAAGATGACCTAGATATTGTCACGGTTTGAGGAATGAGTTGCTACAGCAATACTGAGTGTACAGGAGCTGAGACATGTAGGACAGCCATCACTTCCTGTACCAGAATGGGATCTAGTGCCATACCTTCTTTAAATACTATGTTTCAGGCTGGAAAGCTGCAATCTTTTTAGCAATACATGATTTATTTGCACATTTTATCTAGGCAATCCCACTAAACCAAAAGTCTTTTTATGTCGTAGTCCTAGGGTTAAACAACCACAGTTGATTAATAGTGGCAGTAGTCTCCATATTTGTTTGCATGTCATATACACAGTGCTTTTGGGGTTCGTAACATAAACATATCTGAGAGAGTACAGTATATAGTAGCACTTTTTAGGTTATTGCAGTTCTATTTGGTATATGGATATACTTTTTGCATATTCTCTAATGAGCATGCTCAATTATAAAATTATTGCAAATGTGCATGTGTATGTTTGTGTGTATGTGTGTGTGTGTGTGTGTGTGTGTGTGTGTGTGTGTGTGTGTGTGTGTGTGTGTGTGTGTATGTGCGTGTGTGTGTGAGAGAGAGAGAGAGAGAGAGAGAGAGAAAGATAGAAATACCTACGATATGATGACATAATACACAGCTGACTAACAAGAAAAACAATCGCATTAATGTATTCAAACCTACTTATTTGCTAATCAGTTAAATCCACTAGGAACAAGCATTTCTATTCAGGGCAGCACAAAAGTACTCTCTGTTTGATTTTTTTGTTTATAATTACAGACTAACCCAACAGAAACCTGGGGAATCAAACCCTGGACTTTGGAACAAAGCTCATTAGCAGTTTATAGTCTTAATTCTCTATGATAAACTACCAGAGAAATAACTTCAACTTTAGGAAATAACCCCCTTAATTTTACAGTGGGATCCTAGTGCTGATGAAATGAATTACAGTATTATTCTGTAGCTCATGTCTTGGGTATGCCTCTATAATTTGCATCTCTGTAAAAGGTTCTTTATGGAGAAATCCGTTCTACAGAGAGGGATGTGTGAATCAGAATAGCAATTACTTGACATCTGGAGCATCCAAATTTACCTCAAAGCAATAATCAATGTTTCCAACAACAGATATATGATATAAACATGGAACATTTATTCCACTGCAGCTATTCTGACTTTCATGCATGCAAGCAATGCAATTTTATAACAATATCACTTTTCCTGCTGTTTAATTCCATGTTTACATATGTTCATTCCCTGCTGGGAAAATCCTGACAAAGTTCTTTCAAGTGTTTGCATTATAAGTACCCATTTTGACTTTGAAAAAATTTTTAGAGATGTAATATAACATCCCAGAAGGTACTTTAAATGTGGCCTCTTGTCATTTCTTAGCAGCAGCAGATGGTTACATCTGGTACGAATTTTCCATATTAAACTATGTTTATAGTAAATATTTTTGCCTTGATGCAGGAAATGGCCTTGACATAGAAATAATTATTTTGGTGGGGGGCAAACTAAAGGGTCTGCTTTGGTGAGAACTATCCTGCAACCCATTTGTTTTATTCTGTCATTTGTTATGATGGTAGATTAAGTCATTCTTCTCAGTCTCTTTTTAGTCACGAGCTGAATCACAAGGGTAAGGATAAATGTTACACAAACACACACACACAAACACAATATATATATATATATATATATATATATATATATAAAAGATGTGTTGTGTGCATGTATGTATGTGTATACAGTACAGTATATACACACATATGTATGCATGAGACTGTGTGTGTACATATATAAGGTTGTAATTTGTAGTACAAATTTCCTGATGAGAGGCAAAGTCATGGGGCACAACACAAGTTATCTAGTCCTACAGGGCAAATATTTCATGCATTATATAGTCAAGACCTCAACATATTCCATTAATTTGTTGTTTTTTACTATCTGTCCTTCTTGGATTGGATTACTATTTTTCTCATTTATTTAAATATCAGGCCAGATTCATTAATGCCAACACTAGGTATACATGATAAGTGTACATGTAGTCTGCTCTTTGTGCTAAATTAATGAAAAAACGACTAACAATTAATAACATAACCTTCAATATTGTATCACAAAAGAAAATCAGTAGGAAAATTAAAATTAGGAGGAAGAAGGTATGAGTTATGCTTGTGTTGTCTGTTCACTCAGAACAGTGTACATTGCATGTACACTTACTGTTGACATTAATGAATCCCATCATGTCACAATAACTTTTTTTTTTTGCATAGGGTGTGTTTTCTATTGGGTTTATGCAGCTTTTATGGGATTATGAATAGGCTTTTTCATGACCACTTTTATTCTGTTTTTTCAGAGACACTTTCTAAATCAATTTTAACAATTTATGCAATATTGAATTAATTTTGTGATACAATATTGAGGGTTATGTTATTAATTGTTAGTCGTTGTTTCATTAATTTTGTATTTCAGTTAGTTTAATGTTAGACAATTTGGTTTTCTATTGTTAGGTCCACTTTGCTGATAATGCCATTTTTTATTGATATTACAGATCCAATACTATTTTATTATTTTCTTATTTCAGTTTATTTTTGTTACTCTATGTTCATTTTTCTTTCTATGGGAATTATATATATGAAAGTTGTCTTATGGGGTCTGAGTCTCTATATTCTGGTGTTTGGAATCCAGTATGAATCATTCATTTACGAGATACACAGAAACTAAATTGCCAAGCACAGCTGTTTGAAAAATCAGCCTGATAATAAAAGCAAATATAAGTGCTTTTGCAGGGGGAAAAGCACTCCTAGACCTCCATGTGAGAGCAAACCCATATGTTTCCTAGGTTGCACAAATACAAAGAAGGGAGAAATCTCTAAAAAGAAAGTAATCAATTCAGGTGTGTGATGCCCCAACACTGGCCCAGTAATTAAGGAGCCTCAATCCTCACCACTGGCAACAGTGGGGGATATGCACACTGGGAGGATGACAAGTACAAACACAGTAAAAGTGCAATTTCCATTAAGAGCACACAGAGGTCACAGTCAGTCTGGGGCTGGTTTCTCCCTCTTTCTCTAGATCTACAATAAGACTCCCCACTGGCACAGCTATAGGGTTGAGATCTCAGTTGAGTGGCCAAACCAAGATCTCCAGTACCCTCTCTGTCCAACCAGTGCTTTGTGTCCCTGCCCAATAGCTGACACACACACACACACACACACACACACACACACACACACACACACACACACACACTCTCTTTGAGATTTGATTTATATACAAACACACGCACACACACACACACACACACACACACACACACACACACACACACACACACATACACACACACACTCCTGGTAAAAGCTGGCACAAGTTTACTAGCTATGCCCCCTTCTGTCCAGACTATAAGGCAGTTCCAACTGCCACCAGCCACTCTTTATCGGCTACTTTAAGGCCCTTAACAAAGAAAGTCCAGTCCTACTGTGTAATGTTGCTATTAATCCAAAGGGTAGTTTGACCAAGTGCAAGGCTATTTAGAAGTGGCCTGTACAGTATCACCAAATACATATGCAACTACTCTAAAAGCTTAAATATGTCTCACAGATATAAGCCACAAAGATAAGTTTAAATATATTTGATAATCAATAGCTAAAGAACAAGACAATACTCAGTAAGTAATCAGTTGCATCAGAGTTCAGAATCAAAGGAAATATTTAAAACAACATTGCCGAACAGTCTCAAATAAATAAAGAAAAGATCTAAGCTATACTTTACTATATTCCTATCTAAATCATCTGACTTTAGTTCCCAAGCTAAATCTCCATTGTCAGAAACTACCTACATTTAACATCTCTGTGAAAATACATAGCCTTCAGATGTTTGCAACTGCTAGAAGACATACAACAATAAAACACTTACAAAACAGCACAGAGAGTCCCCTAATGTAGACATCCTGTCTCCTGTTGACTGAAACTGAAAGATAACTTTTATAACACAATCGTAAAACAATTTAATTTCAACTATTTTCTTGAAGTTTTGCAAGTTAGCCCTCGATCTTCTAGTTTCCACTGTTAAAACATATACATTTACACAACTACAATAATTTATATACATTTCTGTTCTAAGACATCAGGGCATGCTGTGGTTACATTTTACCTCAGTACATAACATAGAGTTCTAACACAGTTGTAGCACAAGCATCTTACATGAAGCATGTTGGCATTAACAAATGACACATAATCACACTTCTATATAAATCATATTAATATTCTCAAATGACATATAATTATTTACAAAATTCTATTTAGCTGGGCTGTCAGTATCTCATTCTGTTAACATTTCTATATAAATCATATTAATATTCACAAATGACATATAATTATTTACAAGATTCCAGATAGTTAGGCTGGCAGTATTTCCTTTTGTCACAAGGTGCACAGTGAAAAAGAAACCAGCAGTTATTTCTTATGGAAAACAGTCAATGGGAAGCCTAACTTGAACAGAGCTATCTACAGTGAATTGGTTCCTGAGACAGTTGTAGTGTGATGACCAGTAGAGTTGTTAGGTGTGTACAGTATGAGGTTTCTATTTTGTGTCTGTGTGAATGGAGCTGAGTTACTGTGATTGGTTTTGTTTGCATAGCTAATGACATACAGAGAGTGGAGATACACATCTGATAACATGAATAGCACGGAGATAATTAAAAATATTTACATTATGGGCCTATAAAGACATTTATCAGACCACTTTTTCAGTCCAAACTGTTAGAGCAAGTATAGAAACATTAAAGTAGGCACTCAATCAACATGTTTTTTGTGATGAGATATGAAACCAGAGTGTACTAAATACCTTTGGAAAAAACTCAAACGCCATATTGAATCTACTCATTGGTTATAACTGCATCTCAATACAATAGGCTTGTTCGATTTCCATTTCTAGGTTATAATTTCTCTTTTGTAAACTTCATCAAGAGCAATGCAGTGCTTATAGTGTTGAATAGCACAGAAGTTTAGGCTTTTGTTGTTTTTTTTTTCATAATTAAGGCCTGTGGTAATTCCTTCATTCTTAATTTACCAACAGACACTATATCAAGGTACTTTATATCTTACTTTTCTGTGTTACAGTAATTAAGTAAAGGACTTTCTTAGAACCCATCTCATTTCTCCTGTTATGCAGTGTAAGCATTCAGTCCATCAGCAGCCTTCTAAGCTGTTGTGGTTACTCTTCCTGAAACAATGAGAAAGTCATTTTGCAATGAATTATAATGCAGTCAGATATTTGCCTTCTCGTATTAGACTGATTCATTTATTTTTACAGAGAACTTAGTCTCCATTACTTTCTTTAGCTGTATCTTCTTTGTATTGCTATTTACTATTTTAGTGAAAATGACCACGTTCTAGAAAATCACATATATACGGTAGTTTAGCAATATTAGTAAGCCTTTTTTGTATGATCTATGCCACTAACTGCACAGAATACTTTATTTGTAGGTCTAAGAGCAGCGATAGAAGGAATATCTTGCAACCTATATAAAATATTTAAATTTTATGCACATCAGAATATTGTATGCATGTTGGATGAAACTTTATGAACCTATCTGGCCAAAATGTTTTATTTCTGTAGACCATCACCTCCTGCCAATCTTGAGAAGAACCCATTAGTAGGAATAACAGTTTTTCCTCAAAATGTCTGGAAGACGTTTGGCTAGTTGGAATTGCAAAGTTGCGTTACAGTTGTAACTAGAACAGTGCTGCATGCATACATTACAGTTTGTGGCTAATTATTTTCATTAGTTTGTGCTGCAGCTTTGAATATCCCAGAAACCCATATATAGCTCCAAAAATAAACAACTGGTGGGGAAATCAGGACCCACAACCAAATGAACTAATAAAATAGCAGAATGACAGGCACAGTACATTCATTATATTTGGCTTATACTGGATTGTATGCTCTAGCTTGCTTTCCTCACAGCCACATTAGTACACAGTTTATATAGCTTGCCATGTTTGGATTATAGACTCCTTAGCCTATAGCTCTAAATCAAAGTACATTTACATTTGGCTCTTTTTCTGCAGAAAATGCCTATCCTACTAAGTTAACATTGCTTATCATTACAGTGAACATATTTATTCAGACATTTGTTAACTGAATAAGTACACTTGTCTATTTTTTATTGTTTTCAAACATGGCACACATAGCATAATGCATAACAATGAGTAAATATCAGTTACATTCCAAAATGTCAAAAACTCATAGGATCATAGGAAGTTACTAGGTTATTGGCCCTGAGGCCCTTACAAGCCTAGCCAAGAATTTAATCCATGTTCCAAGAAGTACTCTATGCCACTGTCCAGCAGGGACACAGGTGGAATCCCAGGGGTGTATTTTCTGTTCCCCATCCAGTTATCCAGGTTGTGCTTAAAAAGGATTAATGAATACTCTGCTTGATGTGGAGAGGGAGTCTATTGCACAAAAGGGAAAGACTCTGGGACATTAATCTGTCCTGCCAACAAGTCCTATTGATGTCATAGACCAGAATGAGGTCACGTGTGTGGGTTACTCAAGTGGAGCTTGACTTGTGGATATGCAGCAACCCCATCAAGCTGGGGTCTGAGATTGTTTTGTATGCCAGACAGAGATCACTTCTGAGGAGGCTGTAGGAGACTGAGTACAGGGACAGGGCCTTTAGCCTATCTGTGTAGGGTAGATGTTTGAAGCCCTGGATTCTCTGGGTGAGGAACCTCTGTGCTCTCTCCAGCTGCTGCATGTGCTTTGTTAGGTACATGCTGAAAGGGCATTGTACTCAATAATGGGTCTTATAAGGGAAGAATACAGGAATGTTATGACCACCTTGTCCCTGGATGAGATGCCCTTACTAATGAGGTGGGCCATGTAGAAAGCTTTCCATACAACGGAGGCAATATTGTGGTCAAAAGTCAGTTTGCTATCAACCTGGGTACCCAAGCCCCTCATGACTGATTGCATGCTTAGGACTTTATTATCAATGTCATAATTTGTGGGGACATCACTCTACCCAAATAGGATGATGATGCATTTTTTTGGGATTCAGTTTGAAGCCATGTTTCTGGCACCAGTCATTTGTTTGAGTGAGACCCTCTTGGAGGATGTCCACATCACTAGGAGAACTGATGACAGCACCCAGCTTGCAGTCGTCTGCAAACCTGGTCAGCCATAGCCCACTGGTTTTGGCCTGCACCTTAGAAATGTATATCCCAAACAGCAGAGGCTCCAAGACCGATCCCTGGGGTACATTGCTTATTACTTCATAGGTTCATAGGTTCATAGGTTGGTACTAGGCTATCAGCCCTAGGGCCTATACGAGCCTAGCCATAACAATTCCCTGGCTATTTCTTCCCACATTATTTACTTTCCAGTAGATTACTGGTCTACTGCTTGAGGTGGCTTTAGCTATTTTGACTAGTTGGGTTCTATCAGTGAGCCAGTTTGCTACCTATCTGGTAACATATGGAGTGATGCCTATTTGAGAGAGTTTATCTGTTATGCCCAAGTGGGGAATAGTGATGAAGACTTTGGCGAGGTCAAGGTAGGTGGTGTGCACCATCTTCCCCTTGTCCATGGCTTTGGTGACTCTCTCAAAGAAGTTGACTGATTTAACAGACATGACCTCCCCTTGACAAAGCCAAACTGTGTGGAGTCGAGTGTTTGGAGGTTGCCAATCTTCCTGTTAATGAGGTCAATGATAATCCACTCCATGGCCTTGCAGATCAGGCTAGTTAGGCTGATGGGTCTATAATTTCCTGGATTGGTGGACGCTCCACCTTTGTGCAAAGGGATGACAGTGGCTGTCCTCCACTCAGCTGGAATGAAGGTGATATTCAGGCTTTTGTTGAATAGGGTGCCTAACGGTGCTGCAAATTCCTGCCTGAGTTCATGTAAGATGCAGTCTGGGATGATATTGGGTCTCATGGAGGCTGTATTTTTTGCCTTTGAGAGGGCAGTGATGCCTTGCCCCCTAGAGACAAGGTGACGGGGCAGGTATTGGGAATGTCCTGTTTTACTGAGGGGGGACAGAGGGGTGAAGTTTTCACTGAACCTTTCTGCCAGCAGGTTGGCTATATCTACACCATTTGTGTATATGGTGTCCTTGACCACCAGTTCTGAGCAGATCTGAGTGCTTCCCTTGAAATTGTGGACATATGTGAAGAAGGCCTTATGACTGTCTTTAGTAGATGTGGCCAGTTTGGACTCAAAGTTTGCTTTGGAAGATTTCACTAGTGCTCTTATTTGCTTATTCAGGCTAAGGAGAGATTGCTTCCAGTTAGGCACCTGCTCCTTCCTGGTCCCGGACAGCAATTTCCTCCTTTTATTATAGAGTCTGTTTATTGCAGATGTCCACCAAACAAGTTTACTCTTCCTTGATGATGATTTTGTCCTGTCAGGTATTCCTGATTTCATGCACTGTATAAATTCTCATATAGTACTTTGGTGTAGGTTTAGACATATGTGCCAGTTCCTATAGAGGGGGAGGGGGCTATGAAGCTGTTTATACCTTCCCTCAAGAGGTTGCAATCAGCTTTGGAAATTTTTTTTGTTTGACCATATCGGGGGGGGGGGCGGGGGTCATGTCAGGGGAGATGGTGACTCTGAAAGTGACCTCTTTGTGGTCAGATCTTACCAGGGATGATAACCCTGTAGGGATGCTGCAGTGGTTACATATGTTGGTTAATACCAAGTCCAAGATATTTTCACCTTTTGTGGGGGTGTTGACCAACTGGTCCAAGGCATTTGCATTGATGAAATCACGGAATCTCTGGGCATTTGTATTTTGGCATGAGTATTTCTTCCAATCTATGTTTGGATAGTTAAAGTCACCCAGGATCAGGGTAAAGGGTTGAATCCTGATAGATTCGAAGAGGTCCAGATAGGTGGAGTGGGCATCTTGAGTCAAAGATGGAGGCCTATAGCCAGCTATGATTTGAATAGGGGTCTTGTCAGTTGTTAACTGCAGCTGGAGTGTTTCCTGTGTGTCATACTGTTTGACCACCCTGGAGGTGTGTATGTCTTTTATATATATTGCAACTCCACCTCCTTTTGCTTTTCTGCCCATGGTTTGGGGTCTGAATGTATGATAGGATGAGTAACCTGGTATGGCTGGGGTGCTCTCTGCAGCTTTGAACCAGGTTTCTGTGACTGCACAAATCTCAGTATCTTCTAGAGTTAAGAATGCTTGCAATGAGTCCATTTTCATGTTAAGACTCCTAGTGTTTAGCGGCATGACCTTTAATTTACGTTTTGATGAAATTTTCATGTTGGTAGTTTTGACCTCATAGCATTGCCTAAAAAGGCACTATGTTGGAGGCAAGAGCCTTTGCCAGGAGCCTGAAGCCCAAGGGAGACAGATGCAGGCCATCTTTGGCAAAGCATCCTGGTTTGTCAATCATGTCATCCCAGGCTGTCAGGTACTGGATCCCCTTGGAATGACACTAGAAACTAAGCCAATTGTTAAAGTCAATCATTTTCTGTTTGTGTTGAGACATCATTCTGGGTGATGGTAGAATGCTGCTTAAGGCTAGGAACATACCTGCCTGAGACACATACTCAGTGAGCTTGATCATGTCTCTCTTCATATAGTCTAGGGAGATGTGTCTCAAGTCATTTATACCAGCATGGACTATAACAGAGTCATAACAGTACCTGTTGAGAGACTTGAGTGCATGGGTGATATGGCAGATTCTGGCACCTGACAAACAACCATGATTTTCTCCTTACCCAGCCTGGTGTGGGGCACATCTATGTGTCTTACAATGGAGTCTCCTATGACTAATATGTTGGGTTTATGTTTAGGCCTTAGTGGTTGTAAGACACAGGTGTGTGGACTATGTATGGTGTGTGGTGTGGTGAGCAGTGGAGTTCACGTGTGTTTTTGCCTCTGAGGTCTCTTTTGTTTAGGTATGTTTTTGTTGAGGACCTCCACAAATCTGTGGTGTGTTGTGTAGGTGTGGGGGCTGTTTGAGGTGTAGTGTTCGTGGTGACAACCTTCTCCATGCCAGATACACTGGCTTGTGGGGAGAGAGCAATGACACTAGGTACTTGATGTAATTGCATCTCTCACAAATTGTGTTCCTAGGTGGTAGTAATAGATGGTTGTCTGTGTACATGAGGCAGTTGCTACACTGTCTCAGGATGCCCATATCAACCAGACTGGCAGGAGAAAATGTAGGAAACTGTCCATCCATATTTGTCAGAAACTGAGGGAGAGAGGCTAGAGAGAGCTAAGAGGGTAAAGGGTGGAAGGTCTAAGAGTAGTAATACAAGGTGATCACACAAGTGCTACTAAGAGAAATTTTGTAGCTGGAATACCTCAAAAGGGGTTAAAAACCATGCAGCTGAAGCTCTGGATGCAGCAAACCTGTATCTAGACTATGCTACTCAATTTAAGGTTAAGAACACAGCAAAAAACACACGAAGAAGCATAGATTAACCACTTACAGACAAAAGAACAGAACTCACAGTATGAAAATATGCAGTTAAACAATAATGAAATGCAGTAGATAGCAATGAAATATAGTTAATCAGTAATAGTAGTTCACAATCACAACAGTAAAAGACAGCTAAAATAAAGCAGCAATTCAGTAGAATACTTTCATCAATTTATTGGGAGCCATGGTGGTGCAGCGGTTAGCGTTGCCACCTCACAGCAAGAGGTTCTCTGGTTTGATCCTCGGCTGGGGTGCCTTCTGTGCGGAGTCTGCATGTCCTCCCTGTGGTTGTGTGGGTTTCCTCCGGGTGCTCCGGTTTCCTCCCACATTCCAAAGACATGCTGTAGTTGGATTGGACACTCTAACCTGGCCCTAGGCATGACTGCATGCATGTGTGTGCCTTCTGTCGATGGTTGGGCACTGGGCTGGCAACTCGACACCATAAAACTCCACTGCCAATCATGAGCAGACAAGTGATCCACTGCGGCAACCCCTAACTGGGAAAGGCAGAAAGAAGAAGACTGTCATCAATTTAATAAGGCTACCGACAGCAAGTAATAAATGTGGCAAACTAAATGCAGCTGAACTCCAAAGCACAAGCAGCAAAATTAAGTAGGAAGAGGCACATTTTATTTAAGAAAGTGAGGAAACAGAAGATAATTCAAGGTTGAGAAGCTAAAGGGGTGGGCCTTCACAACTAATCTCACTGTACATAGTAGAATGAGCTGATGTAATGGGATTGGGGAAGTGTCCAATATCAAATTTATACTAGACATGGGCAATTCAAAGCCACCAAGCTTTAATACCACAACAGCAGCTGGATGGGAGGGTGGAATTCACAGGATCAGAACAGAGGTAAGGAATGATTTCACTAAATCTAAAAAACAGTTGCACAGTTTAAACAGATATTCAGCAAATGTTTTAGTAAATCAAAAGTGCAAAAAATACTTGAAAATAAGCACTTATCTTTTCCAATCTCACAGCTGTACAATGGCAGAAAGCCTATCTCACTGCATCTTTGAGCAAACAAGTACAAACTGGTTTAAACACTGGCTATTTAAGGCAAAGAAGCATAAACCAGCCAAATTATCTAATCAAAAAAAAAAAAAAAAAAAAAAAAAACACACAGCCTTGCAGTAATGCCTCTAGCTAGATCATACCAGATTGAATTCACCCTCCCACAAATAAACATCAAGGCCTCTCTGGACAAAAGATTTCACTACAAGCTCCAAAGGTCACAAAATGTAATAGATATGCAGCTCCATGCTAGTGGAAAAAAAAAAGAAAGAAAAAGAACAGAACAGACAAACAAAAAGGAGACAAAGATCAGAACAGATGTAAGGATTGAATTCACTAAATCTAAAAAAATAGTTGCACAGTTTAAACAGATGTAGAGCAAAATTTTTTTAGTAAATCAGAAGTGCAGAAAACAGTTGAAAATAAGCACTTATCTTTTCCAATGTCACACTAGAGCAATGCCAGAAGGCCTATCTCACTACAGCTTCGAGCAAACAAGTATAAACTGGTTTAATCACTGGCTATTTAAGGCAGAGAAAGAGAAACCAGCCAAATTATCCAATCAAAGAAAAAATCACAGCCTTGCAGTAATGCCTCTAGTTAGATCAGACCAGACTGAATTCCCCCTCCCACAAAGAAACAGCTAGGCCTCTCTAGACAAAAATTTCACTACCAGCTTCAAAGGTCACAAACAGTAATAGATATGCAGCTCTATGCTAGTGTCTGTCAAGTTGTCTGCACCAAGTTGTTTTTAGTATAATAGTATGGTCTATTTGCATAGCTGCACCTTGTTCACTAATGTTATTCATGTAAATGTGTTGTGTGTAGACAGCTCATACTGGTGTCCAATTATTTCTATATAATTGTGCTGTTACTGGTGGATAGAATCACATTAGAGACCCAGGACAGAGTGCTGCTCACTATATTTTTATCTGTGACTGCATAACTGTCTGATGAGGTTTCTTCTAACAGATGTTTTTCCAATTGGCTCAGTATCTGCATATACTAGTAGTTGGTTCAAAACATGTATTTTCCTGTATGCAGTAACTATTTTCTCAGTTTGTTTTTTGTAATCTTTATAATATATCTTTACCATCTCAAAAGTGCTTACTCTTCTCTGTACTCTTCTTTTCTAGACCTAACACCAATCTTAAGTATTCAACCGCGGTACCACCTTTATCATTCTTATAAGAAAAGCGCAGTCCGGGTCTGAACTGTCTGCAAACAGCTAAAGATTACTTTGAGTATGTGTCTACCTGTTTGAGCCAATATTCATTTTTCCCCTAGAGAGCAATCAGCTTTGGCTTGTAAGTAGCCCCCCACACACACACTCATCTTCCGCTTTCGCTTATTCTCTTCTGTTAGCAAATAGTATCCATAACTGATCAATACTGTGTGTTTGTTAATTTAAACTGAGACCACATTAGCCTACTGATACAAGGTTATCCTGTTTTTCCACCTGAGAAATTGTTAAGAAATGACTTACAGTTTCAGAGCAGTCCTTGGTCAATTCTGATTGTTTCTTAAACACAAACTTGTCCTTGCTTTGGCTCATTAGCAGCAGTACAAAAGAACTGCCTGCTCACACCCTTGTTCTCCCCCTCCCCCTTCCCTGTTTATTACCTTAAGCCAATCCCAAAGTTAATAAATATTACCTGTGGCAGGCACCATTTTTAAAACTACAACCACCCTTTGTCACTATCATATTTTCATTTATCAGTTTACTCTGTTATCTGATTGTTTTCAGCCCCCTCATAAGAGCTACTAACAGGGTCTCTACATGCTTCACTCCCCACCCTGCCCTCTATTCCCTCCTGCCCCCAGTGGTCCTACCTTTATTACACTCACAAACCCCTCCCATCTTTCCAATAGCCAACCACAGCGCTAACCCAACACTATCTCCTCCATCTTCCCACTAGTATCACACCTCCTCAACTAACATGTACAAGCATACCTTACCTATGCTCACTGCATGCACTCTCCTTGCATATCTTACATCCTACCAAAGCTCCATCATTCCCCCACTCAACCACTACCACTGTACTACTACTCGCACCACCACTCACGTCTCACCCTCACTCAGCTCCACTCCCACCAACTCAAGAACCATCCCTATGCACCCCCCACATATTCTACCAACTATATTACTCAAACATAAAGCATCCCTACAACTTAAATAGTAACCCTCCCTCCATACATATTACCCACAGAGCACAATCATAAAGTTTCACTAATAAACAAACACATTAAAAAATTGAGAAAACTAATAACCTCATGCATATCAAAACTAGACCTAAGTGGAGACATCCACCCCAACCCTGGCCCTACCATCTCCAACCCCAATCCTCATAATCAGACTAGAAACCACAACTTCTCCCATATCACAGCTAATAGAAAGCTAAGTGACTTCCTTCTACTAAGTCTAAATATTAGAAGTATATCCAACAAAGTCCATGAACTCCATGCCGCCATAGACTTGTACTCCCCAGATATAGTCATCCTGACAGAAACCTGGCTAAAAACTCACATTACCAGTGAGCAAATACTCCCTACTGGTTACGGCATACTAAGAGTAGACTGGCTAAACAAGAAAGGAGGCGGTGTAGCTATAATATTTAAACAGCATCTAAACATCCAGATCTTAAAATCATCAGCTCCACAAATAGGCAATGAAGAAATAATATATACCAACCTCAAAATAAACTAAAACAAAACCATCAACATAATTGGATGCTACTTCTCACCTGGCCAAAACATCCCTCCACTAGAAAACCTCCTCAGCTGATCTAACCACCATCTCCTCCAAGAAACTATAATTTTAGGTGATTTCAATATTGACTGGCAATCCTGTTCTTGCAACCATCCAACCCATCATGTAAACCTTCAAGGCTTCACCCAACTAGTCCAGTCGCCAACCAGGATAAATAAAAACTCCAGCAAGCACACTACCCTGGATCGATACTAGTCAGTAAGAGACCCCAGTCATATATAACAGGCTGCTTATCAGATAGCCTCAGTGATCACTCCCCAACATTCCTACTCAAAAAATACCTATACTAAGCTAAATCTGTCATCTACCGTCAAATACGTAAAAAAGCTAAACTTTAACCCACTCACATTCATCTCATCCCTCAAAGAATGTAACTGGTATCCTCTAAAGTACCTCAGTCTTGATGACGCAGTTGAATTTGTTAATACTACCTTCCTGAGCATCCTTAATTACCATGTCCCCATAAGACTTTCCAGAACCAAATCACAACCCTCCCCATGGCTACAGAAAACCACTAAGTCAGAAATGAAAAACAGGGATAAAGCCTGGGAGCACTGGCGCAAAACCAAAACCCCCTCAACTAGACAGAAATTCCTAGAACTATGCAATAGAGTCAAAAAGCTAATAAAACAGGACAAATTCCAATACTACCAGTCTGCCCTAGACTCCTGCCAACCCATCCCCAAACAATTCTGGTCCTCCATAAACTCCATCCTCCACCCAGGTAAAGTCAGTACCCCTCCTCCTAATATCCCTCACCCCTCTGAAAATATTGCTACCTCATTCAACACACACTTCACACAAACCATACTATCACTAGCTAAACAACACAACCCCCCCTCCTCTCCAACCCACACTTTCAACTAGTAATCTCCCCAATGCCTTCTCTTTTTCTCCTGTACCTACCTCCAACATAAAACAAACTTTTAACTAAACGTAAGCCCACCAAATTAGCAGCAGACAACCTCCCAAGTGAATACCTACAAATTGCAGCTGATGCTCTGGCCTACCCAGTATCCATCTTGATTAACCGATCTCTGTCAGAAAGTTACGTTCCTACACTGCAGAAAATATCACATATAATTCCCCTCCACAAACGCGGCCCCTCTACAGAACTAACCAATTACTGCCCCATAGCTATTCTCTCTCTCTCCACTTTCCAAAATACTAGAGAAATGCATACACTCTCAGGTCTCAGACTACCTCCTTACTAACAACCTCCTTTCCAATACTCAACATGGTTTCCAACCAAACCATAGCACCACCACTGCCTTACTCTCCTTTACTAACACTATCCTTCAGCATAAAAACAATGGCTATCTCTCCCCTGCTACTTTCCTAGACCTATCTAAAGCATTTGACATGGTCCCACACAAACAACTCATCTCTGTCCTCAATAACCTAGCCTTCTCTCAATCAGTCACCAACTGGTTTCAGAGTTACCTGTCTGACTGCCAACAATCCATTGTATGGCAGAATGACATATCTCCCCAACTACCTGTCTCCATAGGGGTTCCCCAAGGATCTATCCTTGGACCCCTACACTTCTCTGTTTTCACCAATAATCTAGCCTCTGCCACCAAACATGTCACACTCATACAATACGCAGATGACTCAACCATCATCTGCTCAGCCCACTCCCTACACAAACTGCAAAAAGTTTCACAGGAAGACTTTTCCTCTGTTGAAACATGGTTATCCAATGCCCAATTAATACTCAACCCAAACAAAACTAAACTATTCATCTTCCAACCCACCAAACATACTCAAAACAACTCTCACTTTAACATCACAGCAAAAGACAACACCACTATATACCCAACTGAACACACCAAATTACTAGGAGTGGAAATAGACAATAAACTAAAATTTGACATTCACATATCCATGACCATAAAAAATGTCCACAAAAAACTAGGTGCTTTATACAGAAATAAGCAACTTCTCACCAAAGCAGCAAAGATTTCAATATCAAATTCCCACCTTATCTCCACCCTACTTTATGCCTCTCCAATATATACCAACCTAAGGCAGTGCGATCTAAACAAGCTAGAGACCTACTATAACAAAATCGCCAAATTTGCCACAGGGGCATCCTACCGTAGTCACCACTGTCTCCCACTTGCTGAACTGGGCTGGCTTGAACTCCCTCACCTCCTTCAATGGTATCAACTCTCACTTGACCACAAACTAGTAAACCATCCACTAAATGTCCCCTCCCTCCAGAATCTACTCCAACTCTATCGTACCACCAGACAACTAAGATCCAGCAACAAAAATCACTTGCAGATCACTAAAGCCAATTACTCTGCTGGTGAAGCACTATTCTCTTGGCCATAGCCAAATTATGGAACTCCCTCCCACCCACAATTACCTCCGTATCATCATGCACCCACTTCAAAACTTTACTAAAAGAACACCTAAAAACATGCTGGCTATGCCCTTACAACTCCCACTCTATCACCCACCCCATCCAACCACTACCTTTCTTTCCACCCCACTAACTACCTTGATTATAGCAAGCTCAGATGCTCATAAGCCTAGTACTTATTATACAGCAGGAACTTCTTATTGTAACATTTGTTAATGCCTGTTATGTACTTCGCAGATAAAGATTCTAGTTGTCTACTGATTTACTATGTTCTTCATCTGTAAATATGTTTGAATTAATTGCTATGTTAATCAAATTGTTAATCACTATGTAATCCAATGTAACTACTGTCTGTTTATTTTAACTGCGGAGCTTTTCTCTCCAGGCCTCCGCTGAAAATGAACCTACGTCCAATCGGACACTCCCGATCAACAAATGTAAATAAATAAATAAATAAGTACACCAACAAGTAAAAAGAACAGAACAGACAAAAAGGAGACAAAGATCAGAACAGAGGTAAGGATTGAATTGATTAAGTCTAAAAACAGTTGCACAGTTTAAACAGATATGCAGCAAATGTTTTTAGTAAATCAGAAGTGCAGAAAAAGTTGAAAATAAGCACTTATAATTTCCAATCTCACAGCTGAGCAATGGCAGAAGGCCTATCTCACTGCAGCTTTGAGCAAGCAAGTCCATAACATGCACATACAGAAGAAAGTGCGGTGGAACATTTCATGTTGCACTGCATTAAGCTGGTCACTGTACATATTCACAAGTTATTTGAATTTTCATCCTGAATACTGCTTCATCAAGAACAAGCATAAATACATTCCAACAATTCCCAGTTTGTCAAAAATACATTCAAGAGTATTGTTAATTTAGATATTGATTATATGGATATTTTAATTGCTGAATGTACTATACACAAGTGTTTGTCGTAAATCCATCTCTCTCATAGTTGCTGAAGGAGCTCATGTCTATATATACATGTATAACATTTCATGTGTGTTAGTGTCTCATACTCTGTCTCTCTCACTCACACTCACTCTGCATCTGTATCCCCAAGGAAGGAGTACAGACAGGATTATTGTAATTGTGCAACACCTTGTACACTATCTTCCAGAGTCTAACAAACTTCTCCAAGGAATCCCCACCACCCACCCACAAAGTGAACATGTCTGGATGGCATACCCTTTCAATACTGAAAAGAATAAATAATTATTCAAAAATATTATTTAATAAATATGGTGGTTGTTGTTGTTGTGTCTTTCGGCTTTTCCCAGTTAGGGGTCGCCAGAGCAGAACTCCGGTCCACTAATGATTGGTAGTTGATTTTTACGTGCCGAGTTACCAGCCCTGATGCACAAACTTCAACGAAGGTACGTCCATTCATGCATGCCTCCACATTTTATCTAAATCTTAGCACATCTCATTGTACAAATCAACATATTTTTTCAAAGTATACATTGATGCATATGTTATACATATGCCTTGATACAAATTTGCTTCAATATAAATGTATGCTGTGGCATATGTGGTATATGCCATGCTATGCCATTGCTTCCAAGTAAGTACATGCTGTATCATATGTGATATATCCCTTGTTGTGCCTTAAGGTTATAGGTTTTTACTAGGCTAATGACCATGAGGGCCTGTTTAAGCCTAGCCATGCAACCCAAATCTCTGACAAGTTCTCGTATCCTTGATAAGTGTAAGCAGGGGCTTGGGGGATGAAACATTTACAAGCATTGGCTTGGGAAACAAATCATATTACAGACTGCCTGTGTCCATTAGAAACATAAGTGCCAAAGCAGGGATAAATTTCCTGATCCCCATCCAATTGCCTAAGTTACACTCGAACTGGGTTAGGGAGGAACTCTGCTTCACATGGATGGGCAGCCTGTTCAAGAGAAGGGATAGTCTCTGAGATACATACCTGTCTCTCCAGCAGGTCCTATTTATATCACAGGCAAGGGTTAAGTCTTTAGAATGGGTAATTCTGGTGCTGTTTGTTTTGCAAATATACAGGAGCTCCATCAGGGTGGGGTCTGACAATGCCTTGTATGCCAGGCATAGATCTCCCATCAGCAGCCTGTAGGAGACAAAATACAGGGATAGAACCTTAAGGCAGTCTGCATAGGACATGTTACTTATGACCTGTATTCTTTTAGCGAGTAGCATCTCAAGTCATTTACACCAACACGAGTTTTGACTGAGTCATATTTGTACTTATGATCCAATTACCTAAGTACATGTGGCAGATCCTGACCCTTGATAAGCAAAGGGCCATGACTTTCTCCTTACTCAGCCTGGTGAGAGGGACATCAGTGTGTTTCACAATAGAGTCTCCACTGACCAGAAAGTTGGACTGTGTGGTGGCTTGCCATATGGGCTAAGAAGTAGAGGCCCCATGAGGTGTGACTGCATGTGTTGATGTGGATGTCGGTTTGAAAGAGTGCATTCAGGGCTGCTGAGGGTATTTGTATACTTCATCTAGGAGATCTTTGGGGTTTAGGAAGGTTACATTTAAGTGCCTCAACATATGTGGGTCTGCTTTGAACTGTGTGCGTGATGAGTGCAGAGTGTGTTCTACTGACAACCTAGTTGACATTAGGAGTGCTTTTATGTGAGAGCTTTGCCTCCAGTGGCATTGTGTAAATACATCTCTCATATACCATATCAGTTTGTTTGAGAATCAACTGGTTGTCAGTAAAAATGAGGCAATTTCTACACGATCTGAAGATACCCATATC
Organism: Protopterus annectens; assembly: GCF_019279795.1. Lineage (NCBI taxonomy): Eukaryota > Metazoa > Chordata > Ceratodontiformes > Protopteridae > Protopterus > Protopterus annectens. The sequence continues at coordinate 863,998,488 of NC_056744.1, forward strand.
CAGCAAGATGGTAACAGATATAGTGGGAGAGTTCATATCCATGGCAATAGGGCCTTTTTATTGATTAGATAGTTGGAGTGAGAATATAAAGTAATGTCAGGAGTATCTGGTTTGCAACTCTGGGGGCAATGCTTGTCACTGCAGATTAGTTGTCCTGTGTGCAAAAAGGTACTGGTGAAATTTCAAGGGTGCTTTTACAGGAAAAATGTCAACTCAAGTTGTATGCATCTATAAAGGACACTGCCAAACACTTGAGCAGAAACTGATAAGTAGACCCTGATGATTTGTGGATAAATTAGGAAAATATTCTGAATTTAGGTAGACAGCAGCAAATCAAGCAGTACTTACTGAAAAGAAAGAATCAGCTTTGTTAAGAATGATGAAAAGGGGGGATTTGCTTGAATGCCAACTGCCTGGCTGCTACTAGTGCTGGTCTCACCATGGTGTCACATTGCTGGGATACAATGCTCCTTTGCTTCTTCTCTCACCAGAAGCAAAACAATAACACCAATTCCAAGATGTGAAGCAGGCAAGAGGCTTTTTGGTGATCAACAGTCTTGTCTCAGATGATGCAAAGGTCTGTATGCTTTTTGCAGCCTTTTTCTGGTAGATGCCTTGAAAAGCAACCAGACTAATCAAGAAGGTCCAGCACAGACACTCACTGCTCAATTTTAAATAGTCAGGAATTAATGCACTCTGCTCCTTCTCTCACCAGGAGCAAAATACAACCACAAATTCCATGGATGGCACATATGAAGCAGTTATTTGGCTTTCTGGTGAGCAGCAGTCCAGAAAATAATGTTCCTATGCTACTTCTCTCACCTGAAACAAACCCCAAACACCAATCCCAAGATGACTACTGAGAGGTAGAATGTGAGTGCTCCAGTAATTGGTGGTCTTGGACTAGATGTTGCAGATTTTAAATGTAAGATCGAAAACATGAATATCCTAAGAGCTGCAGTGTAAAAGAGGGGTAACTTAAGCTTTAGCTATCTAAGTGAAAAGCCACTAATTTTAAAAGGGCAACATAGACTGGAAGGCGGTGGGCAATTTGTATTCTATCTTTATGGAATACAACTGTAGATCACTAACTGTCTAAAGATTAACTGCCCGTCTAATCTAATGAACTCAGCAAGGCAAGATGATACTCTTACCTCTGCAAGCAAAATAAGAATATATGTCCAGAATTTAGGCTGTTGTTCAGTCCTCAGCAAGTGGAATAGCAAATCCTATTATTTCTGCTGAATAGAGCTGAAAAACTGTGAGTAATAAATACTGATCTGGAAAAACAGCCACTGACTACTGAACAACTGCTGCAGCTGAACAACACTCAACTGCAACTGCAACTACATTAGCTGACTTAGCATCAGCTTTTTATAGCAGAATCTTTTAAAAGTCACAGAAAGCTGTTATGAGAATTCTACCCTCTCATTTCAGACATTTGAAAAGTTAGCAAAAACAGGTGATGTAGAGATTCCATTTTTTTCAGCTCTGGCACATGATGACATCACTCTAGGTCAGCTGACTGGCACAACCTGCATTCAGAATTCTTTTTAAAAAACATGCACATTTGGTCATCCAGAAGAACACTGTTTGATTCAAACATCTTACACAAATGAAAGAAACAATCAAGAAACATAAACTCATTTACAAAACTATAGCTAGTCATGCTGGCATTTATAGCACAGGGTAATTTATAAAACAATATTTACAAAACTGCAGCCAGACATGCTAGCACAGATAGCAATATCTGATACCCTCACACTCACATTAACCATTGAAAGAGGAGAGGGAAGGAAATATGTGGTTAAACTAACAAAAGGAGCAAGTAACCAGAAAGACTGTTGAGTTTAAAAACACAACATTGACATGGGTGGATGGGAAGGTGGGAAAAAATGTAACTTCTCTGTGACTTACAAGAGACACAGCTGTGGTCATTTTTCTAATTTAAATATGCATTTAAAAGCAGAATTCAAGTAAGACACAATGTAATAAAAATAAACCACAATATACAAAACAGCAAAAGGCAATGAAGCAATGTAAAATACAAGAAAGCAAAAAAAAACTAACCTTTCCCTCACAGCAATCTGTGGCAGAGTCTGAGGTAACTATATGCTAAGTGGTACAGCATTGTTATACCCTTGCTACCAAGTAAATGTGTGCCATGGCATATGTGATATGTGCCTTACTATGCGGACATTGTACCATATATGATTTAGATCTTGCTATGCCATTGCTGCTTGGTAAGTTGTCATGGTTGCATGTATGGTATATGTTTTGCTGTGCCTTTGCCCCAAGGTAAGTGTACACTGTGTTATATGTGGTGTTTGCTTTTTATGTCCTTGCTCTCATGTCATTGTGCACTGAGATGTAGGTGTTGTTTGTTTGGCTGTGGCTTTACTCTAAAGTAAGTCCACATGTGGCATATGTGATATATGACTTTGTATGTCCTTGCTCCAAGGTAGGTGTACATGTGGTCATCATCATCTTCTTTCAGCTGTTCTGGTCAGGAGTCGCCACAGCGGATCATCTCTTTCCATTTCTTCCTGTCCTCTGCATCTTGCTCTGTCACACCAACCACTTGTATGTCCTCTCTCACCACATCCATAAACCTTATCTTAGGCCTTCCTTTTTTCCCGTTACCTGGCAGCTTCATCCTTAGCATCTTTTTCCCAATATACTCAGCATCACTCCTCAGCACGTCCAATCCAATGTAATCTTGCCTCTCTGGGTTTGTCTCCAAACCTTCCAACCTGGGCTGACCATCTAATATACTTATTCCTAATCCTGTCCACCCTCATCATACCCAGTGCAAATCTTAACATCTTTAACTCTGCCACATCCAGCTCTAACTCCTGCCTTTTTGTCAATGCCCTTGTCTCCAACCCATATAACATAGCTGGTCTCACTACCCTCTTCTAGATCTTCACTTTCACTCTTACTGGTACTCGTCTGTCAATAATCACTCCTGACACTCTTCTCCACCCACTCCATCCTGCCTGCACTCTCTTCTTCACCTCTCTTCTATACTCACCATTACTCTGAACTATTGATCCCAAGTATTTAAACTCATCCACCTTCACCACCTTTACTCCTTGCATCCTCTCCATTCCTCTATCCTCCCTCTCCTTCACACACACATATATTATATTCTGTCTTAGTCCTGCTGGCCTTCATTCCTCTTCTCTCTAGAGCATATCTCCATCTCTCCAGGGTCTTCTCCACCTGTTCCCTACTCTCACTATAGATCACAATGTCATCTGCAAACATCATAGTCCACGGGGACTCCTGTCTGATCTCCTCTGTCAACCTGTCCATCACCATAATAAAGGGCACAGAGCTGATCCTTGATGTAATCCCACCTCCACCTTACTCGCATCCATCACTCCCACCGCAGACCTCACCGCTGTCACACTACCCTTGTACATATCCTGTACCACTCTTACATACTACTCTGATACTCCCAACTTCCTCATACAATACCACAACTCCTCTCTAGGCACCCTGTCATAGGCTTTCTCTAAGTCTACAAAAACACAATGCAACTCCTTCTGACCTTCTCTATACTTCTCCATCAACACTCTCAGAGCAAACATTGCATCTGTAGTGCTATTTCCCGGCATGAAACCATACTGCTGATCACTAATCATCACGTCCCTTCTTAACCTAGCTTCTACTACTCTTTCCCATAACTTCATGCTGTGACTGATCAATTTAATCCCTCTGTAGTTACTACAGCTCTGCACATCATCCTTATTCTTAAAAATCAGTACCAAAACACTTTTTCTCCATTCCTCATGCATCCTCTCACTTTCCAAGATTTCATTAAATAATCTGGTTAGAAACACCACTGCCATTTCACCTAAACACCTCCATGCTTCCACAGGTATGTCATCTGGACCAACAGCCTTTCCATTCTTCATCCTCTTCATAGCTATCCTTACTTCCTCCTTGCTAATCCATTGCACTTTATGATTCACTATCCCCACATCATCCAACCTTCTCTCCCTCTCATTCTCTTCATTCCTCAACCCCTCAAAGTACTCTTTCCATCTGCTCAACACACTCTACTCACTTATGAGTATGTTTCCCTCATTATCCTTTATCACCTTTACCTGCTGCACATCTTGCCTAGCTCAGTCCCTCTGTCTAGCCAATCGGTACAGGTCCTTTTCTCTCTCCTTAGTATCCAACCTTTCATACAACTCTTCATATGCCTTATCTTTAGCCTTTGCCACCTCTCTCTTTGCCATGCACCTCATCTCCTTATACTCTTGTCTACTTTCTTCATCTCTCTGACAATCCCACTTCTTCTTTGCCAACCTCTTTCTCTGTATAATCTTCTGTATTTCTTCATTCCACCATCATGTCTTCTTGTCGTCCTTCCTCTGTCCAGATGTCATACCAAACACCTTTCTAGCCATCTCCCTTACTAGCTCTGCTGTAGTTACCCAGCTATTTGGTAACTCTTCACTGCCACCCAGTGCCTGTCTTAACTCTTCTCTGAACTCCACCTCACAATTGCCCTTTTTCAATTTCCACCATTTGATCCACAGTGCTGCCCTTACACTCCTCCTCCTCTAGGTGTACATGTGGTATCTGTGGTTTATGACTTTATATGCCCTTGCTCCCAAGTAAATGTACAATGTGGCATATGTGGTATATGCCTAATTATGACTTTGCTTCCAGGTGCCTGTGATTTAAAAGCAGCTGAGAAAAAATGCACGATAAAGAGACAGGACAGAGAAAAATAAGTCAAGAAGTCATTGGAAAGTTAGAGAGACACTATCACTAATGTGATGATTATTTCAGAATTGCCATCCTAGGTCAGATGTAAACAGAGAAGCATTATCAAAGTTGCATGCTGAGAATAAATGCCTACAGAGAAGGTAGTAACTAGTTCCAGAGGTCAAGTTCAGTAATGGATGTTTTGTAGAGATTGAAAAAAGAATGATGATAAAGATTCTGAGACTATAACAAGTCTTAGGGACCCTGTGAGTTTAGTGAGAAGTACTGCATGGACCATATGGGGACAGAAGTTAAGAAAAATAAAGAATATTTAAATTTGTATAGACTTTAGCCCTGAGAACAATTTGGACCCAGCTGAGTTTGGGTAAGGCATGGCTAGATGTTCATCTATAGGAGGCAAAAGATTGAACTTACTAATATTCTTTTGCATTATCTGAAGTCTCTGATGTATTGATAAAACAGAGCATGACTATAAGTGGGAATTTTGTAGACTAAACGAACAAACAAGTCCAACTTTTGAAAAGTAGATAGGTAGAGTTGGGTGCCTCTAAAACCACACAGCAAATGCAACAAAGTCTTGAATTTAAAATTGAAAAGCTTTAATTATAGAAAATCAACATGAGTGCTTTCGTTTATTAAAATATAAACTTCATTAGACAACTAAGTAAAAACCATGCAAGGTTTAAATAATACATACTCTTGCATCATTGGATAAAAGATAGATAAAAAAATCGTGACATTATCACCAAAAGTTTAACCCTTCTATCCCCTGAAAAAAACAATGAATTATACATTGGTTTAAAATATGTGTATATTACACTCATATAATCAATAGTGATTTGAACTTTCATTGATAACTAAACTTTGATCACTTGTCCATGATTTTATTTCTTTCTAAGGCCTTAAGCTTTAACACAGGTGTGAGAGAGGTGATCTCATTAATGCATGGCCACTTATGCGCTCTCAGCAAAATCTGCCACCTCAATTCTTTTAGTTCTAGATAGGGGCAGGAAGTTATTTTCCAATTATAAGCAGAGATCACACTTCTCCTCCTTGGGAAAATATATGCAAGACTGTTGGAAAGGAGCTTTCATCCAAAAACTGTCACTGGTTCTGTAGAACCGATACAGATTCATTCTTTGCTGTGCAACAGTGAGTCAAAGTTTTGTCCATGCACAGATACTGGCAAAGTCATGAGAGTCTAACTGTGCTATATATTTTCTGGGACTTAGAAAAGACACATTGTCATGGACCCCAGATCATCTTGTGTGAAGAGCTTCAATAATATGGGGTACCCAGGCCAATGTTGTGTGCCGTGCCATTTGATCCCTATATTTGATGAGTGAAAGTTATTCTTGCATCTTCAACATTAATTCAAATATATTCAGTGTGGATATAGGACTCTCTGAAGAGTGCCTGTTGTCTACCTTCTTGGTTATGGTTTTCATGGACAAGATATCAAGGGGGACAAAGATCTGGAGAGTATCCAGTTTCGGAACATGAAAGTGCCATATTTGTTGTCTGGCTGTAATATTGTCATATCAGCATCAAGTGAGTGAGATCTTTAATATGCACAGATTCTTAGTTTTAGCACTTAAATTTGCTTATTCATGCTCAGCACTTGTTCAGAACTTGTAAGCACTAAATAAGCTACTAATTACTATAGCACTCAGTCTTCCTCATTACCTAGAAGAAAACAGTTTTTGTACTTACTTTTCTCACTTGCTTAGAGAAAACAGCTCTTGTACTCACTTTCCTCACTTATCTAGAGGAAAATATTTTTTTATTCAGGCATGTCCAAGGGTCAGCTCCCAGTGTTCTCTCCTGTCTATCTGATGAATCTGGGCATCTTGAGGCAATGTAGAAATTGCCTCATGTACACAGACAACCCTCTCCTCCTACCACCCAACACTACAACCTGTGAGAGATGCACTTATCTAGCCAAACTGGAGGTAAAGCTCTCTCCAACCAAGACTGGACTTGACATTCATGAGGAGAAGGTAAACATTTCCACCACACCACACTCACCACATAGTCTCACTAAATCTACACCACCAAAATCCACACATAGTAACACAAAAACATTCGCGGAGGCTCTCAATAATAATCTATCTAAGCAACAGAGACCTCCAAAGCAGAAACGCAAGCAACCTCCATCTCCCAACACAACCCAAATGACACATAGCCATCAGGCTCAGTGTGCCACTCAACCACAGCCAATAAGGCAAAACAACATACCCAACACACTAGTCATAGGTGACTCTATAGTCAGGCACACTGATGTCCCACTCACCAGGCTAAACAAGGAGGTTACTGTCAGCTGCCTGTCAGGTGCCAGGATCCGCCACATAACCCACGCACTCAGGTCACTCCACAACAAGTACAAATATGACTCTGTCATTGTCCATGTTGGTGTGAATGACCTGAGACGTACCTCCCTGGACTACATGAAAAGAGACATGGAAGAGCTCTCAGATCTTGTAGCCCAGGCAGGTATGACCCTAGCCCTGAGTAGCATTCTGCCATTGCCCCGAATGATACCACAGTTCAAGGACAAAATGATTGACTTCAACAATTGGCTAAGCTTCTTGTGTCATTCTTTGGGGATCAGGTATTTGTCTGCTTGGGATGACATGGTCGACCGACCACGATGCTTTTCCACAGATGGTCTGCACCTGTCGCCCCTGGGATTCCAGATACTGGCTAAGGCTCTTCCTGCCCTTATAGTGCCATTTTTTAGGCAAGGTTCAAATATCAAATTCACCATCGTAACAGGAACAGGCAAGCAAAAACTGAGGGTAATGCTACTCAATGCTAGAAGTCTAAATCTCAAAATGCACTCACTCAAGGCACTCCTTAAAATGGAGAACATCGATATCTGTGCAGTGACTGAGACCTGGTTCAATGCTCCAGAGAGCACCCCTGCACTACCAGGCTATAACTCATACCACACTTTTTGGCCATGTAACCTGGACCGAAACACCAAAGGTGGAGGTGTGTCTATGTTCATTAAGGATATCCACACCTCCAGGCTAGTTGCTCAGCATAATGCATTCGAGGTTATCCAAGTGCAACTAACTCTGGGCAAAACTGCAATCCAAATTATAGCTTGCTACAGATCCTCTATCATGCCCCAGGATTCCCACTCCTCTTTTCTTGATGTACTGGTAAATATTAAGGGTCAACCAAACACCCTAATAATGGGTGACTTCAACTACCCAACCATTAACTGGGAAAACTACTCATGTACCAACTCCTTAGCTCAACGCCTTCTGGAATTCATAAACTCCAATGCCCTGGATCAACTTATCCACACCCCCACCAGGGGCAACAATATCCTAGACCTAGTCATTACCAACATGAGTGACTGGTGTTCCACACCTGACGTAAACTCCTCGTTGGTCCGATCTGACCATAAGCTAATCACCCTTGATATCCACATCCCGCCCCCACCCCGCCATTAAGGAAACCACGGTAAAAAATTTCTCCAAAGCCAACTTCATACTTCTTAAGACAGAAGTGGTGAACTTCATGACACCCATGCAGATGGACAATACATTTACAACTGCTGAATCATACACAAATGCACTCTATAAGCACTTACACAAGTGCATGGATCGTGCTATCCCAAACAGAACCAAGACGCTATCCTCCAAAAAAAGGAAGACAATCTGGTGGTCCCCTGCCATAAACAAACTGTACAACAGAAGGAAGAAACTGTTGCAAAAGAGAGTAAAATTCCATGAGTGGAGGAGCTCCCTGGTCAGCCTCAGTAAGAAGCTGAGATCCCTTATAAGATCATCCAAAGCTAGCTACAAAAACAAAATTGCCACTAATTCTAAGGACAACCACAAAGCATTCTAAAGCTATGTCAATAATCTTGACGGCAACACCCAGATCTGCTCTGAGTTTCAGCACAAAGGCATGAAAATTACAGAACCAACTGATATTGCCAACATCCTGGCAGATAGGTTCAGTGCTAACTTTACCCCCCTTCATCCCCAAAAGGGCCCGTATCTGTACAGGAAGAATGCAGAGTCCCTGTAATCACAACTACGCAGGTAAAAGCTGCACTCTCTAAAGCCAAAAACACAGCATCCATGGGACAGGATAACATCCCAGGCTGTGTTTTACACGAACTTCAGAATGAACTGGCTCCCCACTTGAGCACCATGTTCAATAATAGCCTTGCATCAGGCTTTATGCCCACTGAATGGTGCACAGCAACATTTATCGTACTCCACAAAGGGGGAGCCACCACTGATCCCGGGAACTATCGCCCTATTAGCCTGATGAGCCTGGTCTGCAAGGCCATGGAATGTATCATCATGGAAGTCATAAACAAAGACATTCATAACCTCCAAACTCTGGATCCCACCCAGTTCGGGTTTGTGAAAGACAGATCATGCCTCCTGAACCTGATCAACTTCTTTTAGGCAGTCACCAAAGCCGTAGATGAGGGTAAGGTGGTTCACACAGCCTATCTTGACCTCGCCAAGGCTTTTGACACCATCCCCAATTCTGGAATTATAGCTAAACGCACTAAATTAGGTATAAATCCCTACATCACAAGATGGGTTACCAACTGGCTCACTGACAGAGCCCACACTGTAAAAGTTGCACATTCCAAATTTGACCTCAAAGCAGTGACAAGTGGAGTACCACAGAGTTCCGTCCTGGGACCTCTTCTGTTTGGTAGCTACTTCTCTGAAGTACAGGCTAACACAGAAGGCCTCTGGCTAATGAAGTTCGCAGATGACTGCAAACTAGGAGCCATAGTCAAGTCCGCAAATGATGTGGACATCCTACAGAAGGGTCTCGCTGAGGCAGATGTCTGGTGTCAGGGCCATGGCCTCAAGCTCAATACCAAAAAGTGCAGTGTCATCCCCTTTGGTAAAAACTCTGTACCCATGAACTACCACATAGGCAGCAATCTACTTAACACCGAATGTGTGATAAGAGACCTTGGGACCCTGGTGGACAGTAGTCTCTCCTTTGATAGTCACATCACCGCAGTAGTCAGGAAGTCCTTCAACATGGCACACCTCATCATAAAAGGGTTCTCATCCAGGAAAAAAGAGGTCATTGTTCCTCTCTATTGTTCCCCTCTACTCGACACTCATTAGACCCATTATAGAGTACAGTGCCCCTCTTGGAATGTACCTCACAAGACATCTGCAGCAGCTGGAAAGGCCACAGAAATACCTCACAAAGAGGATTACTGGCCTGAAACAAATGCCCTACACTGACCGCCTCAAAAAATCCAGCTTTACTCCGTAGCATGTCGCCTACTCTGAGGTGATTCTGCCTAACATATAAAGCTATGTCAAACCCAGAGCTGTTGGACATGCTACACCTAAAGAAATCCCAATCCCTCTGAGCTACATACTCTAGGGACCTAAACCTTGTCACCACATTAAAGAGGACATGCTGGAGGGATAGATTCCTGTCCCAGAGACTTCCTATACTCTGGAACAGGCTACCCATCTATGTCAAAAAAAGTTCTTCATTAGCACTCTTCAAGAAAAATCTTGATGAGTGGATGGGAAATAGGAAATACACCCTGGGGATCACTTCTGTGTCTCTGCTCAACAGTGGCACAGGAAAATAACTTTCTTGGGTGGCGTAAGCCAGGGAACCTAGTTGGCTAGGCTTACATAGGCCCTTGGGCCGATAGCCTAGTACCTACCTATGAACCTATGAACCTATGAACCTATGATTCACTGCTGAATAAGAAGTGGCTGAAATGAAAATCACCTCTCCTAAATTAGATTGCCTTCTGTAAGTGAAGTTAGGGGAACAGCTACCTCAGGTGGATGAAGTATCATCAGGTCTTGTTTATGACTGAAAGTAAAGAGGATCAGAAGACTGAGCAGAGAATGGGTGCTGCAGTAGCAGTAAGGATTATGCCAGACTTAGACAGTGAAGGAAGAGTTGAGTCATAGGACAAAGAGTTCAAGTTATCAATCAGTCAATGCCCTCATCATTTCATATGGTTTCACTAGTTACCAAGAAGACAAGAACATGCAGAGAAGTGAAAGAAATGAGATTCCGCACTCAGATTACAACAATGACCAAATCACTAAAACTCCCTTACCCTCTTTGCTCACAAATCACCCATTCTTAATTAGTTTGCCTTGGTCTCTTTTCTAACAATTCCGCTTCAACAATATGAATTCCTGCAAGAAGAACACCCAAAAATAGATGAATAATTTATGGGGCTAAATCTCTGACTACATCCCAGATGACCTGGTTTTAGATAGTAGCCGTAGAGCGAAGGTGGTGGGAGAAGGCAGCTCTTACTAGCTCAGTCATCCTGATGAATGGGAGGTGGCCGGGGTCTATAAGTACTAGTGACACCAGGCAGATGCCAGGTGAGAAGTATCAAAATGCAGAAGAACAGTAAAATGTGCACAGTACTGCCAAACAGTGATGCACTCAGTAGCTTGCATTTAGCACAAGCATGGAGGCATGAATGTACCATTAGTCAACACTTCGGTGGCACACACAAGTCCATAATGGGACAGGGTAGGTATATGAGCTGAGATCCCTGCAAAGCCATAGAATTATATTGTAGGGATCTATGTTTATATGCCTACCCCATCCCTTTATGGACTGATGGGGTAGGCATATAAGCTGAGATCCCTGCAAAGCCAGAGAATGGTATCATAGGGATCACTATTTTTATGCCTACTCTATCCCTTTATGGACTGATGGTTTAGGCATATAAGTTGAGATCACTGCAAAGCCAGATAATAATATTGTAGGGTCTCTGGACTGATGGGGTAGGCATATAAGTAGAGATCTTGCAAAGCCAGAGAATGATATTGTAGGGATCTCTGCATCCCTTTATGGACTGATGGAGTAGGCATATAAGCAGAGATCTCTGCAAAGCTAGAAAATTATATTGCATTGTGGCTATCTTGTCTTTCTTACTGGCCACCTTCATAAGTGAATTTTCCATTCCTGGTATCCAATCCATCAGAAGGAGTCTGTTTCTGTGATGGCAAGCCAAATACTTTTAACCAGGAAAAGAAAGTTTTCCTGGGACAGAGTTGATGGTCAGTCTGCTACAAAGACCAAAATCAGATTAAAATATAGAGACTCACTCATAAGGCAAGTATAAAACATTACATGCATTATCTTAAGCAATTACATCTGAATTTGCTCTTGCAAGATCTAGATGTTTGGTTTTACTGGGGCTAATTATGAATGTACTGATCTCTATGCAGTGTTACTTCCTATTATGCTGCTAGTAAGCTCAGAAACCCCTTATGTCAGCAGACCATTGGCCAGCCATGTATGACAGGAAGCAGTTCTGATTTTTCAGAAATGTGTAATGTTATCATGGATGCCACAGTGTTTCAGCAGCTAGAATTGATACCTGGCAGAACTTGGTTCTCTGATTCAATTCTTGATGTGTGGAGTTTTCCAAGTCTTCCAGGAAGTGTAAAAAAATAATTCCCAAGATGCCTCATGGCTACAAATGATCTAGTGCAAACATTATTTTTGAAATTAAATAAATTGTTTAGAAAGTTGCATAGTTGCCCAAAATTAGCAGTTAAAACTTCCTTTGAAGGAGATTTGGTAGGTAAGATCCAATTTACATTTGCAGATTATGGGAACACTTGCTATAATTATTGAGTCTATTCTCCCAGAAGACACTAGAAGTTTATGAGTTGTTCAGAGCAAGATTACAAGATAGCCAATGATCAAAGACGTGCTTAAAAGAAAATTCAGGAAGTGAAAGTTACAGAAGTATGCATAAGTCTGCAGCTGGTTCCCACTGGCTAATACTGGGTGCAATGATTTAATACTAGCATGCACCTCGAAAGAGGATAAAGAATGCAGAGAGACATTTTAAAACATAAAAATGTCTGCAAGGAAAAAAACTGAATACATTTTGATAAAGATGTCTGATGAGATGAACACAGAATATAAATGTGTTCCTTTGGGAAAGAAAGAAAGACACTTGGTGGCACAGGATATAAACAAGGATAAGGTAATCAAACTGATAGCAGTGTTAATAAGAGAAGAAAAAAAATAACAACATCTGACTTGAAGTCCTTTAGTATGACACTTAGTAGCAATGTATATCACTATAAATACAGATCTGGTAGAATATTGGTTTCAGCCAGGGTGGAAAATTAGTTACAATTTATTAGCTTTTATTTCAAAGATGACTGTGTAGATATAGGTTTATAGGCTCATAGTTATATACTAGGCTAACGGCCACCAGAGACTTTATAATCCTAGTCGTGCAATCCATTCCAGTTGTGTCCCTATGTATCATGGGTGTTTATTAGGAGGAGGTATGTTTTCTATAGGTTATGCGGGGGAGGTGTGTATGTGTGTGTGTGTGTGTGTGTGTGTGTGTGTGTGTGTGTGTGTGTGTGTGTGTGTGTGTGTGTGTGTGTATATATATATATATATATATATATATATATATATATATATATATATATATTGTAGGTAGACAGATGGGTACACATAAATATAGCTTCATATACTTTTGAATATCTAAATTGGTATCAAAACCTTGCACCTAGTATTAACATGGTATTAATTTCTGGAAAGTGTTCATACAGTCTGAAAGCATAAGCTCACTCTACTGTAAAAGCTCTACTAGTTCACTAAAAGGTAAAACATCACTTCTACTTTCACTGAGGGAGAGAACAATCTGCAGAGAAGCTTGGATTTTACTAATTTCATAACCTTTGATATAAAACGAGGGCTCTTTCAGATAATGTGAACCATAAACACAAGAGTGTTGTTTTAAATGTTAGCTTGATATTTATGTAAAATCAACATGTCAGGAAGACTTTCTATCAGGAAAGTGTATAAATGCCATTTTAGTGGCTTTCAGTGTTGTAAAAGCATTAAGCCACCGTCTCTCAGGCATTCCAGAATTTTCAGTCAGTTCATATTATCTACCGGAAAGTCAAATATTTATTGGCACCCACCTCATGTAGGCTCACTCCTTTTATATTATCACATAATATTTTAAGAAAACAGTGTCATCTGTTTTGTGTTACACTTGTTCAGGAAACAGGAATAAGATAACTGTATAATATCTACCTGATAAAACCTGCTTACTACAAGTGCAGAACATCCCAAGAGAAACTCCCATTTGTTAATCGGTTTAAAATGTGACAAATTGATAGAGCAAAATAGTAGCAGTTCTTTCACATCTACAGGCTTAGAAGTCAGAAGCAAATGACTGGTGCTATAATTTTCTACTACTCTTCTACATTACAGTAACATAGTACGTGTCTTCTGAAATGAGCTAAAGGTACTGTTTTTTTACATGCAAAGGTTATTTACATTCCAGGAAACAAATCTGCAACGATTGCATTGAGAAATGTTTTCAAAATATTTGATGGTAAATATAGACACATTTCAATGCAATTGTTTAAATTAGCCTTGCCTTTTTAAGGTTTTAGAACTATATTGGTAATTAATCCTTTATGAAGCATTTCCCTTTTTTTCCTTAACTTGAATTTGTTGCTGAAGTTGGTGAAGGGAAATGTTCCATCAGTGAAAATTTTAAACTACCACCAGCATGACATTACATTTAAAATTAGGTGTTTAATTTGTTTAAATTCATCAATCTCACCATTTCAAATCAAAGCTATTACCGATATGACCAGGCAATAATCTTTTCAAAGCTATGTGTAAAATGCAATTTTTAAAATAAAAACTGCTCTATAGGCAGACTTGCACATCACTGCACTGTCAGTATCCTTACCATAAAGAATTTGGTGAAATGCACCATCTGAAAACAAAATATCAATTCTTGCCATATCAAGACTTATTAAAATTCAGATTTCATTCTTTTTTTAAATAAGTCTGTGAGTGTTTATACCCTCCTTGAGTCTATGTGGGCTTCATGTCAAAAGTGTGAGGCCTGTAATTGCAAGTCCCACAACTGCAGAAAGTTCAGGTTGTACTTAATTAGAGTGAATATTAGAAATTTGCTGTAATAAAGCTGTGAAAGCATTCGCGCAGGAGGCCTTTGCTCTTCTGCATCAACCAATTTGGGAGGAAGCGTCCCTACACCTCTATTACTTAATATACTAGCTCAGAGATCTCTGTACCCTAGAGTAAGAGGAAATATCATGAGGAACTGTAACCACAGACTTAGTATATATATATATATATATATATATATATATATATGTATATATATATATATATATATATAAAACTAACCAAGGATCATAAACATGGCCCCCAAAATTTTAACAAGAACTTGTGCACATGGGGATTTTGCTGAGTGGCCCCTTTACTTACACATTCTAAAGGCATGCCGTATGTGAACTCAAGGCTTGCCTTAGCAACTCTGGGGGCAAGTTTTGCAAAGCTGTGGATCCATTCACAACTTGAGGAGCAAAAAGTCCTTTCCCTGATCTGGCACTCCTCATGTAGGGCGTATCTATGCTCCTCAACTCTAAGCTGAAAAAGAAAGCTTTTCTTTGTTACATCTGTAACAAGCAGCTGCTGTAGTTTATAGCAGAGACAGAGCACTAAAGTGCTTCAGTTATGACTCATATGCAATACTGGCATTTATTTATGAATGCTGATAAAATACTAAAATGTTTTCTCTCATCAAAGTGCGAGCGCCCCTCTTAGGTATGTGGCCCTCTTGCAACCATGTAGTACAATTGTCATAACGCTGGCCCTGATTGAAGATGTAATCATGTAAACTGTAGCTGTGCATGTTATTTGTGAGTGAATCTGCATATCCTGCAATGGACTGGCATCCAATCTAGCATTAGTTTTTATGCCTTCACTTACTCAGTGCCAAGATAATTTCTGACTCCACAGCAACAAACTAAATGATTATCGAATGAACATATGAACAACTGAATGAATGAACAATGAATGAATGAAAGATTTATAATAACAATATGTACATTAATCCGTAGGTAATCTTGGATTCAGCCAGTCTACCATCACAGACAGTCTCTTGATCTTGTTTTTCCTAGTGCTGGCCATGAGTGAATCCAACATTACCTAGTGATACATTATACAGATAACATAATGCCCTTGTTATTACAAAGGTTGCTGCTAGTCACCCCATGTGGTATGAAATAGCATTGGGTGTACTTTCTTCATTCCAGGCATGCCTATTTTCCTAAAGATCTAACTCCTGACAGGCAGCACACATGACAAAAGCACACATATAAGTATAAGCAACAGAGTATCTGTTAAAAGCCAGAATCATTCAATAATGTAAGGACATTGCTGTATAGTATACCCCTTGAAATCAGATAATTTATGTTTACTAAAATAGCAGTTGTATGATACCATGTCAGAACTTATATGTAGGTGAACAACATGCTGAGTGCATTTTTTGCTTATTTTCAAGTAAAGGTGAACTAATCTCGTACTCTGACAACACATGCATAGCTGGGTTGTGGCAAAGTGAGCAGCTGCCTTTGAAACACAGTGTTAGGGGTTGTGAGCAACATATGACAATCAGTCTGTAGTGTTCTACTGGCATTCACTTTCATACAAGCAAATAGTATGTCACAGTTTTAAAAGTAGAAAGACTGTTTTCTTGGTCCTTCAGTACAGGAGGGCTTTGTTTGCACCACAACTTAAAGTTGAGGGGGTACCAGATCAAGGTATGTCACAGATACCAGAATAGCCACTTAAATCTCTGTCTGAAACCTTTAGTTTTCGTTCATATTTAGACTGCATCCTCAGTGTATTTTGAATAAAACAAATTAGTGATCAGACTGCCTCTTGTCTGCAGCAATTTTTTTTCTGGGTGATGTTTTTTTCTGTCACTGATCCCTGTTGAAAATCACCCGATTCAACTAATCAGACATTTTGTTCGATCATCACATATCCATTCAGCCAGTGGTGGGGAGAAACACTACTAATGGAAAAGCCTTCATCTAGGCTAATTTTGGTGATGTTTGGTCCCTAATGCCTAGTCCAAGTGGTTTGATGAGTACTCTGGCATAGTGGAACATGCAGCACTACATCTGTGGTACACATATGCTTCCACACACGTGGTAGATCGACTACAATGTATCTCACTGCCTCGCACAGAATCATGTACATATCTTGTCCCTCACACTACATGCCTTTACATTATAGCAGACTGAGCCACCTTTGTAAACCTCCCCTGCCCAAGATCAAAATCTGCACTCGCTTAAACCCTCTCTGACTGGCTTCATGTCCAGGGTGTAGTCATTGCTTTTACCCTTCATGTCATAGAGCCAAAAATGTGTCATAAATTCTGTAACAAAATTTGAAATGTTGGTGAGCAGAGAAAGGAACAAAAAGATGAGATGACACAGCACACAAGAAGAAAAGCCTTGAGCTAGACTGAAAACAAAATGTTTTAAACAACTAGTTAAGGCCATTGAATAAGCACTCTAGTATAATGTAGATGTTAATTAGTAATTGTTCTAAAAGACAAGTTATAAGGGATTATTTATTTTAATATTTGACCCTTCTGATAAATAATGCATGATTGTTATGTACAAACAATGAATTCTAAGGCAGTACAAGGGTTTTCAAAGTCATCCGATATATTGCAACATGAGTTGTATAATTTTATTTATGCACTTTAATGTCTTATACAAGACAGCATTTTATACAGAATGCCTACTGCATTACAAACAATTTCCCAAAGAGAATTCAAGTATTTTTCCTGACATAAAAGGAAAGTGTTTATTACTTACATAAAGAAAGATGTACTTGCATGCATGTGTTAAATGAAGAAAACACAAACATTCTGCATAACAAGAAAAAAATAAACTATCGATGATATATAAAAGTGACTTATTCAGATCAGTTGTAAGCATAAAGGTAATTTTATATTGATGGATTACTGGCATAAAATACAGTTTACAATGTAACTTTGTACACATAAATATAATAACCACTGTAACACAAGGCTCTGGAAGAGAAAGCAGGCACAACATGGCAAACAGTGAGCAAACAGGTGATTTTGATAATACAATGAGCAGTCTGTCAGTTTATATTGAAAAGTAGTAAAAACAAGTACCAAGTTGCTTGGTCAATCCAATGCAGTAAAATATCCAAAAATGATGACCAAATGCAGCAAGCTAAAAGAACTTCCTTTATTCCAACAAATAATACAAGTACTAAGTACTTGCACAGAATATATCTGCTTCTTCAGGTGATAGCATCTGTACTTTTCATTTAGCTGATTTTATACTTACTAATTAATACATTAATTAAATAATCATCTAGTTAAAATCACTGACTTTTAAATGTGTATTCTTTATAAGCTTCAAATATGCATACCCATATAAGCGTAGACATAAAAACAGAAACAAAACACATTAAAATGCTAATAAAATGTTTAGTATATTCACTTAATACAGTTATGTAAGTAATTTAATTCAGGATTAAGAGAAAATATTTCATTGAGACAAGGGGTCTTCGTATATTGAAAATGCCAACATATGGCAATTTATATACAGACCTACTACATCAATGGCAAAAAACTGAACTTGAATCTTTCTATGCAGTATTATGAAACTTATGAATGAGTTTTTTGAGCCAAAGGAGCAGCAGCTAAAGGAAGATATCATTACTTTATATACTGAACTTTCTGAATTAAGTGAAAACGCCATATTTTCATCTTTGTTAACTGAAACACTAGATAAATCAACTAAATTTGAAGCTATGCTTGTGCAACAGAAGAAATGTAAATTAAAACATGATTTAAATGATTTTAAAGCAGGCAATGTGTTCTTTTGGCTGAGAAAGCAGACCCAAAATGATTGTGAGAAGAACCCAGAGACATCAGCCAGTCAAAATCCATTGAGTGAAGCAAGAGACGTCACAACCAGAGTGCAGGAAGGAGAGAAAGGAACTGAGCATGCTTGTAACACAATGGAGACTGCAATTAATATGGTATTAGCAGCTGGTGAGCGTACATCGGTTGATGCTAATCGAGTATCTGCTTTGGATCCTGGAGATACAACCATGCCACTATATTTGAATGCTTCTAATTTTTTGTTACACAGAGAAGAGTCGTTTTCACTACCACCAATGCGCAAAAGTTCATACATTCAACGAGAATGGGAGAGAAGCAACCAGATCAGTTAGAACATTTTCAAACAGGTATTAATAATAAAAACATTGTTTTTAATATATCACAATGTCAGCTAACTGAAAGTGAAATAGCGGTGTTAAACCGAGGCTTAACTTTTGTACACTTACAGATTTTAAACTGTTTACAAGTAAATTGCATTTAAATGTGTTTTTTTCCTCTATGCAAGTGAAAGAATCTAATGTTATAAGTAGCAAGCATTATAGAAGTAGCACCTTTGTACCCCCACAAAACCCAGTTATTAATATGTTTGAAAAAATGATTGAAAAGGATATATATATACATATATATATATATATATATATATATATATATATATATATATATATATATATATATATATATATATATATACACTTTTCCATGAGAAACATAAAAATGCTTCTATAACCTGAATGAAATGGAATATCAAGCTATAGACTCTTTACAACAGAATGACCAAATTATTATAAAGCCACCTGACAAGGGAGGGGGGATAGTTGTACTTGATAAAGATTATTATGAAAATACAATGCTAGCTATGTTAAACACTAATGACTATGCACATATAAGAAGAACTGATGTCATATATATCCAACAGATAGTTTCCAATAAATTAGAGGAACTATATGAAAATAACTTGCTTACAGAACAACAGTATGGATATTTATATAGAGAGAAACCAGTGATTCCAATTATTTCTGGAGTCCCAAAAATTCACAAAGATATGTTAGGAGCACCATTGTGCCCAATAGTCAGAGCAAGGGGCTGGGCAACAGAAGCTATATCTAAATATTTAGAATCAGAACTGAAATGTGTATTAAATACATATTTTACCATTATTAAGGATAGCACAGATTGCCTAAAGGAATTATTTGAATGAAATGAAAATTATTTGGCAGCTACCTGCTACCTGGTTATACTTGATATTAATTCCTTATTTACTTGCATTCCCAATGACTTAGTAATAGAGATGATTAGGAAATATATAGACCTTCATATTGAACGGAAACATCTTAACACTAGATTTGATATGTGACTTATTACAATTACCTTAACCCGCACCCTAACCCTAAGGTCAATAACTATTGCACATTTACATTAGGGAGCTATACCAGATAAGGGCCAACTATGACAATTCGATATTTCAAATTTTGCACTTCAGGACGTTTGGTGTTTTCGCGGTTCACTATTTATGTGTCGGCTTTTAGGTATTCGCATAAGTGAAGTTTTGATATTTTAATATAGACCCCATTATTAATAGTTTTCTGCTGGTCATCCCACAATTCCTTTGTAGGACGTTATGCCAGCGTTGCTTGGTTTAAATGAAAAGATAGGAGAAATGCCTTAAGAAAGGCCAAACTGAAGGAGTAAACTCCTGAAAGAATGGAAAAATGAGTGCAATTAATAAGCTGGGAGATATTTAAACAAAATTAAAATGACTAGGGTGATGAGGTGATTGGTAAAGATGATAAAGAAACAGACTAAGATGACTTGTAATATTTAGATTTAAATGTTGTGTCTTTCGGCTTATCCCGGTTAGGGGTCGCCACAGCGGAACTCCGGTCCGCTAATGTTTGGTGGATTTTTATGTGCCGAGTTGCCAGCCCTGATGCACAACCTTCAACGAAGGCACGCTCATTTGCGCAAGCCTCCACACAGAAGACGCTCAAGCTGAGAATTGAACGGGACGACGTCTTGCTGTGAGGCGACAACGCTACCGCCGCACCACTACCACGGGATAATATTTAGATTTAAATAATGTGGTTAAATGTTGTTGTTCTTGTTGTTTGTCTTTCGGCTTTTCCTGGTTAGGGGTTGCCACAGCGGAACTCCGGTCCGCTAATGATTGGCAGTGGATTTTTACAAACGCTGAGGTGCCAGCTCGACATCCAATCTTCAACGAAGGCACACCCATTAAACAATGTGGTTAAATATGATTCTAAAATCAGATAGATGGGTCAAGTTAAGAACAGAATGAGATTCAGGGCAGCATTGTTAATAATTTATGTTACTGACTTTAAGTAAATATTTCCAAAGATACCACTAAAACAAAAATCAGGGCAGATGAGGACATACACATATGGGGAAGTGACCTCTGAAGTTTATGTTAATGTGCCAATAGTAAAATAAACATAGCAGGTTTGTATATGTTAAGCAAAGGTTGACCATCCCTATATGCAAGAGACTTTGTATAGAAATTTGACTTAACTAGTATTCAGTCAGGTCATTATATGTGTCACCACTGAATAGCAATAGCTAGGCCACAGGAAAAAAGTTCACATAGGTTCATAGATTAGTACTAAACTAACTGCCTTTGTGGGTCATTTTAAGCCTAGCCAATTACTCCATATGAGAATTAAAACCTGCACCTTGTGTCTGTAAAGTAAACACCTTAACCATTATGCCAACCTCTCTCCCTGACTGGTGGCAAATTTAAAACAAGTTTTTACCAAAGAAATTGATATTCAAAGGGTTTAAAGACCAAGAAATAGCTAGAATAGAATGTTGCTACAAGGATTCACAAAGGTTATATGCTGCCATATGCACTTAGGCCTATCACAAGGTTTCACAAACCTTGTACAGTGCCATAGTCACTTAAGCCTAATACCAGATTTTACAAAGTTAGTACTGTGCCATATGCATCAGAGAAATAGCATCACAATTACCCAATCTGGGGACAAAATATTCATCTGCAACATAAATAGGACATGTTGGAGGGACAAGTATGTCTCTCAGAGCCTACGGAGTTCTTTCCTATCCCAATTCAAGCATAACATGGACCAGTGGATGGAGAACCATAACTTTGCCCTGGTCTGGCACCTATGACACTAGTAGACAGACACAGCCTATATATGCTTTACCACCCATGCCCAAGCCTACATATTCTTCTTCTCTTTCGGCTGTTTCCATTAGGGGTCACCACATCAGATCATCTGTTTCCATTTCTTCCTGTCCTCTGCATCT
Organism: Protopterus annectens; assembly: GCF_019279795.1. Taxonomy (NCBI): domain Eukaryota; kingdom Metazoa; phylum Chordata; order Ceratodontiformes; family Protopteridae; genus Protopterus; species Protopterus annectens. The sequence goes on from NC_056744.1 coordinate 864,020,287, forward strand.
TGCTCTGTCACACCAACCACCTGCATGTCCTCTCTCACCACATCCATAAAACTAATCTTAGGCCTTCCTCTTTTCCTCCTACCTGGCAGCTCCATCCTTAGCATCCTTTTCCCAATATATCCAGAATCCCTCCTCAGCACATGTCCAAACCAATGCAATCTTGCCTCTCTGGCTTTGTCTCCAAACCGTCCAACCTGAGATGACCCTCTAATATACTGATTCCTAATCCTGTCCATCCTTGTCACACCCAGTGCAAATCTTAACATCTTTAACTCTGCCACGTCCAGCTCCAACTCTTGCCTTTTTGTCAATGCCACAGTCTCCAACCCATATAACATAGCTGGTCTCACTACCCTCTTGTAGACCTTCCCTTCCCTTTCACTCTTACAGGTACCCCTCTGTCACAAATCACTCTGACACTCTTCTCCACCCATTCCAACCTGCCTGTACTCTCTTCTTCACCTGTCTTCCACACTCACCATTACTCTGAACTGTTAATCCCAAGTACTTATTCCCTTTAAAATAACCCTACTTGTCAGGTATAGTTGGTAAACATGGCAAAGCTTAAAAAGACTTCACGGGGGTCATTAGCCTCACAATCACATATGAAACTATGAACCTAGACATAGCACAAAATTTCACAAGGCAAATGCAGTGGCATATGCACTTAGGCTTAGCAAAAGGTTTTACAAAGCAAAGATAGTACCAGGTATGCCTAAGCCTAAAGCTAAGCTACAAACAAGAAGGTTGTAAAGGGATGGTATATTATCTAAAGTTGAATAAACTGAGCAGTTACATGAATAGGGGCTAGAATAACTAAAATAGAATGACTTGTGCATGCAGCAAATCCTGTTTGCCACTGGTGTATCATCAAGATGCAGAGGTAATCATTCCCTTGTACTCAGCATTCGTCATGCCAATTATCAAGTGCAATATTCCCTTTAGGATGTATCTCATTAATGTATCAAACAATTAGAAAGTTCCCAAAGGTTCCTAATAAAAAAACATCACAACTGTAAAGTCCCTGAGCTACCATGAGTGTCTAGAAGCTATACACCTTTCTTCAGTATCTTATAGACGTTTTTAAGGATGATCTCACTTACCATGCCATTAGAGACATAATTGTCCTGCACCTCCTGTTTCTCCTCAAGTTCAATATTTCCACCAGTACTAAAACCAGATACCTAAATCTTCATCAACAAATACATAAAATATGCTAAATAAAAAATAAATGAATAAATACTAAATAAATAAATAATATAATTTATAAATAAAGGGAGAGATTTATAACCCAGCACTTCCCAAACCTCTGGAATAAACTTCTCCTGCACATTAAGTAGTATGATTCACTATCTTCCTTCAAACGTAAACCAGATAACTTGGTGGGTATCCACAAATTCATTCCAGGATTGCCTGGTATGGGCCTCCTGGAGAAAGGAGGTGCAGTCTGAAGGAGAGTCTTGGCAAGACGTAAATAGTCACAAGACTAAATGGCCTTGGAATATCTATGAATTTATAGCTGGGAAAGTTTTAAATGGACTATAAATCCAGTGAGGCATAATGGCCAGTATCAGTTACCATGGATACAGGTAGCTGGGAAAGTTTTAAATGGACTATAAATCCAGTGAGGTATAATAGCCAGTATCAGTTACCATGGATACAGGACACTTTTCCATCACTAACAGCTGGAAGCATTTCACAAAGAAAGACCCAGGACAAGCTTACCTATAGAATGAAATGTGATCATTTCCAATATGTTGTTGACTGTAAATATACATTAAGAATTATCCCAGTAGAGACATCTTGCTTTTTGAGTGTAATCTCAGTCTAACATTTTTCATATGGCAATAAACCAAATATTTCACTGACTACGTAGTGTGCAGTGTTATCTTGATGATAATCCAGCAAAGATGATGAAGACTATATATAAGTATTCTATGGAAGATCCCAGATTGGCTAAAGGAGAATAAAACTTAGACTCAAATGAAAAACTTTTAATTTCTTGAAAAAACACATTTTCTACATTGGAGGTGTGATTAAAAAGATAGACTAAATAAATCACCCAATAAGATGCATGTTGTATTCATGGCACCAAGGCCTCACAGTCTGTCTCAGTCTTAGGTTTCTAGGAAATTTCTCAACAATTCTACATGTGTTGAATGGATTGTTACAGATCAGGTCTACCCAGTCCCAGAAAGGGACAAACAGCTGCAAACAGGTTTTCAGGGAATCAGATATGGTTACACTCGAAGAGGTACTTACACATGCTAAACCTTCCCTGGCTATGAGACAGTCATGTGACATTTTGTCTTATGACATCATCTTTCTGTAGAATAAGTTGTCATATATCATAGAGAAAACTTTTTCATTTGCCTCAAGATCATTGACAAAAGCTGAGTGGAATTATATCCAAATTGACAGGAAAGCTATTAGCATGTTTTAGAAAATAGACACTTCTGAATTACTCATGGCTGGGGGAATGATTCACATTAGCTGCATACCATTAACCTTTAGAAAACATTTTTGACCAAAGAAAGGGGTTTTCATTGATGGCAGCTGCACATTGTATCTCTGAACACTGTTGATAGGAGCACATTACTATGATACTGAATATAATAGAACAATGGTAATGCAGATGCACTGCCACAGTTGCAGAAAAAAAAGAAAAAAAAAAGCGAAAGAGCTAAGAGTCATTCTTCTTTTGATTGTAGGTCATGTCATAGTAACTGATATTGATCCATGATAAATGATCTTATCCAAAAATGATTCCATGTTGTCCAAGGTGTACTACAATGTCATAAAAAGATAGCTCAAAGAACATACATGCCTCACCCCACCTCTACAGTGCAGAGGGATAAAGCCCTGACTGCACCTCAAGCGGCCTGTGCTTGACTGGCAGCATGGTGCTGGAGGGACTAGGCTGGGGAGGATGGCAATGAACTGCCATTGCAGCTCACTCATCCCTCGGGGAGGGAGGCAGCTTGGCTTGCTGCATTGGCAGCAACTGCAGGAATGCACAAGTTTCACCAAAAGCAATTACAGCCTAACATGCCTACTCTGCAGGCTGTGTACTTCTTGGTCAGAAGGTTGCACATGCACATGATTGTGCATGCACCTCCCAAGAGCAGCAATCATGTGACTCACAAGCTGGCTCTTTCCCTATGCTCCATCATGGATGAATGTGCCTTTGAGCAGTTACCCCATTGGAGGAACTAATGGATTAATTGGATGCAGCAAGGCAGGAAAGGGAGCCTTTTCTATTGACTAGTATAAAAAAAGCAACATACATGACTCAATGAATATTATATTTGCTGCTAGGAAGCAGCAATCATCTATGTGTCAAGGAAATCTACAGTCTGCTTCCAAAGTCATAATTCAAGCCAGTCTGTGTACAAGAAGATTAGTTACTGTGGAAGAGAATTATGCATCCATGCATCCATCCATCAACAACTACTTTTTCACATTTTTGCACATGCGGTTCCAGTGTCACATCAAAAATGACAGTCATCTCATGATGTAAAAATTAATCTTTGCCTTATATCCTATAGTTTTCAGATATGGTTAAGCAAATTGAAGATTTAGCAAAAAGTTATATTATAGGACAACCACCATCCTTGATCCTTGAGAGTTTCTGTCACTACCATGACAACATATTTATATTGACTATGCAGGACCATTCACTGAACTCCTTTAATTGCTGTCAATGCATACTCTAAATGGCTAGAACTAGCATGTAAGGACTCCACCTCTGAGAAGACTTGTAATTAAATGGAAATATCTACAAAGACTTGGTTTTCTAGAATATGTTTGCGGTAATAATGGCCAACAATTTGTATCTGAGAAATTCAAAACTTTTATAAAGCAGAGTGGAATTAAACATTTCATATCATTCCCCAATCATCATCTGCAAGTGGGGTAACTGAAAGATTTGTACAAACATTTAACAAGAAAGACATTAAAGTCAGGGATTCTAATGAGGTATGCCCACACAAAGTGATATAAATCATTTCATTTTGGGGTGTAGAAGCTTACTACAGCCAGTGATTAATATAATACCACTAATGCCATTCCTAAACTGATACTTGTGGTCCTGAATGGCTAACACAGAAGGTCTTTGGCTAACGAAGTTTTCAGATGACTGCAAACTAGGAGCCATAATCGAAACTCCTAATGATGTGGACATCCTACAAAAGGGCCTCACTGAGACAGATGCCTGGTGTCAAAGCCATGGCCTCAAGCTCAATGCCAAAAAGTGCATTGTCATCCCTTTTGGTAAAAACTCTATACCCATGAACTACCACAAAGGCGGTAGTCTACTTAACACCGAAAGTGCAATAAGAGACCTTGGGACACAGGTGGACAGTAGTCTCTCCTTTGATAATCATATCCCCACAGTAGTCAGAAAATCTTTCTACATGGCACACCTCATCACAAAAGATTTCTCATCCAGGAAAAAAGAGGTCATTGTTCCCCTCTACTTGTTACTCATTAGACCCATTATATAATACAGTGCCCCTTTTGGTATGTACCTCACAAGACATCTACAACAACTGGAAAGGCCGCAGAAATACCTCACAAAGAGGACTACCAGCCTCAAACAGATGCCCTATGCAGACCACCTCAAAAAACTTCAGCTTTACTCTGTCACATATTGCCTACTCAGAGGCGATCTCTGCCTAACATACAAAGCTATGTCAAACCCAGAGCTGTTGGACATGCTCCACTTAAAGAAATCCCTCTGAGCTACACACTCTAGGGACCTAAACCTTGCCACCACAATAAACAGAACATGCTGGAGGGATAATTTCCTGTCCCAGAGACTTCCCATCCTCTGGAACAAACTACCTATCTATATCAAACAAAGCTCCTCATTAGCACTCTTCAAGAAAAATCTTGATGATTGGATAGGAGATAGGAATTTCACTCCGGGGATCACTTCTGTGGCTCTGCTCGACAGGGGCACAGGAAAATAATTTTCTTGGGTGGCGAAAGCCAGGGTACCTTTTTGGCTAGGCTTATATAGGCCCTAGGATCAATAGCCTAGTACCTACCTATGAACCTATGAATAGATTTAGTAACAGCTGAAGTCAAAAGACAAGAACATAGCATGCAGTTTCAAAATTTGAATGACATATCACATTGAAGTTCTATTCCTGCACAGCATGCAAGAATACAGGACTATAGAAATGATAAGTAGAAGCCAGGACAAATGTTGTCACTATCAGAGCCTCTAGTTTATTCAGCTCATGTGGGAGATTTCACATGCAAAAGGCATACAGACAAGCAAATCATTGGTGCCACAATCGTGGCCTTAAACTCAATGCAGAAAATGTATTATCATCCCTTTCAGTAAGGGCGATGTTCCTGCTAACTACCACATAAATAGCAACACCTTAATTACACACACAGTGGTGAGAGACCTGGGCACACAGGTTGACAGCAACCTTACCTTTGACCACTATGTCTCCACAGTTGTAAGAAGGGTGTTCTATATGGCTCATCTGATAAGTAAGGACATTGCCTCCAGAAAAAAAGAAGTTATAACCTCCCTGTACTATTCCCTCATCAGGCAATAATTGAGTACAGTGCCCCTTTTGGTATGTACCTTTCCAAGCACCTGCAGCAATTGGAGAGACCACAAAGGTTCCTCACAAGGAAAATTCAAGGTCTTCAGCATCTGTCCAATGTGGATCATTCAGAATCACTGCCACTTTATTCTTTTTCATACAGACTACCCAGAGGTAATCTCTGCCTTGCATACAAGTCAATTTCTGACCGTGCTTTATTGGAAATTCTGCATCTCCATATGTCAAATGGTGCATGGATTATTCACTCTAAAGACCTTAACCTGGTGTGTGACATTAATAGAACCTGCTGGAGGGACAGATTTGTCTCCCAAAGGTTACCACACCCTTAGAACAGACTCCCACTTCATGTCAAACAGAGAACTTCATTGGCCCTTTTCAAATGCAAACTGGACGATAGGATTGGTAACCATAAACCCACCCTGGGGGTTCCACCTGCAACCCTCTTGGATGGGGCAATAGGTGCTAATCATGGAAATAAAGGTAACACTTGGCTAGGCTTGTAAGGGCCCTAGGGGCATTAGCCTAGTAACTTCCTATGATTATATGATTATAACTATAGCCTAGCCATGATGAATAACCTATTTCTTTCTCAAAGAAAAAATAGTTCCAAGCAAATATCATAGTCCCAAATGGAATATAGCAAGAATCACCCAGTGTACTGAATCCAGCTAGGGCTTCATTCCAAATGAGGCCACAGAATTTCTATGCAGGGAAACTGATGAGTCCCCCACAGAAACTGAGCTTATGTGGGGATAAAAGTATTGTGAATTGAAGACAGAGGTTGCTGTGACATTTAAAATTAATGCTAAAATGGCACATCATTGAAATGTTATTTTGTGTTAAAAGAATGAAATTAAATTACTGCTTATTGATATTGACAATTTAATATTTCAGGTTAGGCATTAACAGCAATATTTAAGTAATGTTACCTTTATATACTGTACTATACAAATGTTTATATCATTTCTGCTCCAAAAATTAGGAAATAAATACATTATACAAATGCTTCTCATGCTTGTGAATAAGGTAAATTGTACCATAACAATACTACTGTGCGTATGCCTATGAATGTGCATTTGCATAAGTTAATGTGGTATTTTGTTCTGTTCATTTTAAGTAAATATGCAGTAACTTCTCATTTTGGATCCTGATATTTTCTTACATACTTAGATTGTATCTCTGTTGAATTTTTGACACGTTTAGACAATGAGATTGTCAGGTATGTGTTATATCAAATTATGTAAGCAATGGCTTGTTGCTGTGGTGCAGAGGGACTGTGCCCTGACTCTGACTCAAGTGACTGGGGCTCAGTTTAATGCCTTGAGCAGCACAGGAGCCAGGCAGGCAGGGAGGGAGATGAGTTTAGGGGCATGGCTGCTTGCCTCTCCCGGGGGTAGAGAGGAATGTTCACACTTGGGGACACACTGGGTGGTGAGCTGTCTCTGGTGGAGACTGGAGAGACCACCACCCTTGCCTCTGGAGGAGACGCAGGGCTGCTTGGATATGATACCACTTGCAGAAGAGAGGGACTTCCTCTGCCATCAGCCCATTGCATGACCCTCCCCCAGCCTTTTAGCAAGAGCACACAGGAGTTAGGGCATAATGTAGAAAATCTCTAACTACTCTTGATGGCTGTCTGAATGATGACTCCTCACAGTCAACTCTTGCACTAGTGATGGGGAACAAAAGGGCCAGTTGGCTATAAGAAAGCGATGACTGAAAAATAGTAGGGGTAAAGAGGGCAAAAAAGAAATTATATAAAACCCTTAATGTCTTTATTGTACCATCTTTGAACTGCCTACAGAAAGAGAGAGAGAGAGAGAGAGAGAGATCTTTGTTCTCTATAAAGCAAAACTCATTGTGTTATTAAAACTATATTCATTTACTTACTGTAAGAGATCATTTTAAGTGTTAGAGTCAAAGATGAAAAACATCCAAGGTTATATTCTGAAATGTTAATCAAGCTTTTCTTCATCTCATACAATTAAGTGCATATTTTTAAAATGAATGGATCAGTACATATTATTTTTATTGTATTGCCTAGGCATCATATCGCTATTTATGAAAGTTTCATTCTGTCATATGTTTTTCAAATTCATCATGAATAATTCATTTGAAGAATTTGTTTGTATCAGATGAAAACACTATCAAGAAGCCTGTTAAAGCTGTAAAGGATTTTGAATTCCCAAGGTAGTAGTAAAGGACTGCTCTGTTTTCATTTTCTCTCTCTGATAATATCATTTAGTAGGAAGACATGTTGCATGTATTATTTCTGGTTGCATGATTCAGGTTTGATTGTTTTCTCATTTACTTATTTGCTTATTTCTTTGTTTCTGTTTCCTTGCTCACTTGCTTGCAGACTGGCTTTAATTTCCTTTTCCCTTTGTCAGCAGGTGGTTTTTTGAAATCATAAAACAGTTACAAATACAGAACCCCATCTGCCTGTGCCGTACAAACATTTTTTCCAAAGACCTATCCTAATGCTAACAAAGGGAACTCTATAAACAAAAGGCAGTAAGTAGCACAAGAGTGTTATTTCAGTTATGGTTTTCCCAGTACTGACTAGACATTGCTAAGCATGGTAATACAGGCTTATCTGCTGCACTGATTACTACCTACTTTCTGGTTCAAGTCTAATGGATTACTTTTAGAGGTGGAGGTGGTACGTTGCCCTTCAGTGTTCCCTAACAAGTATGAGCTTAAGGTGGTGGAGGGTTTCTTAGTATAAGAGCAGTTTTAGTTGTACAATTCTGTTGTCTATATTTGAGCAATGCATACTGCCAGAGTGAGAATCTAGAGCTACAAGTTTTGCTCTTTTCACAAGTAAGTACCAAAAATGCAAGCAATAACTCCTAACAGGATGGGTGTTACCAGGGAATTAAGGCATGTGCTATCTAACTACCCCTGGAAGGGCTTTAATTCCCTGAAAACACTCACCCTGGAGGGCATTATGCACTTAGAGAATAGACTATCTGTTAAATTGTTTTGTATTTTTGTTACTATATTTTGTTTTTTTATTTTTAATGTAAAATAGTTCCGCTGCCTAATGTTTCAAACTTGCTGAAGCATGCAATTGTTGTTGGAGGAGGTATTCTCCATCCAAAATATCAGTACTGCAGGTATTGCATGTCTAAACAAACACACACACACACACACACACACACACACACACACACACACACACGCACACACACACACGCACACACACACACACACACACACACACACACACACACACACACACACACACACACACACACACGCACATACATGCACATACACGCACACACGTGCGCATGCGCACACGCGTCTAGCAATTAAAACCACTTTGTTGAGTGAATTCACCTGAGATATCTCATAGTGGTCAACTGAATAAAAAAATCAAGTAATGCAAGGTATTACAACCCTTTCAATGTCCCTTAACTGTTCCTGATTTTGCCACATAATTTACATCAGTCTCTTGTACAATATCTAATAGTCAGCAGAACGAGGTCCTTGTCAGCAGAAACCACACACCAAAAATAAGATCCTTAACGCGTTTTATTGTAGTAACAAAGCGTTTTCGCCACAGCAATCCGTGGCTTCTTCAGAGGAAATAAACATCTAAAACAGCACACTCCATTCATATCAGGAAATTCAGGAAGTGACATCTTCCAATTTCCTGAAAGCAACAACCACTTTTTTTATAAAAAAAATATCATATGAATATAATGTATAATACAAAACACTACAAAACATGTTATTAATTAATACAACAGCCTATATATAAACTTTATATAAAAAACAAAAATAAAATAAAACTTATAAAATACATCTAAGTATAAATAAAAAAATTTTAACAGTTAATACTGCACCTTTTTATTTTATTTATTTATTTATTTATTTATTTACAGGACCAGCTATCCTAGTAGAAATACCTATAAGTATGTGTGTGTGTAACTACAGTTGCAAGCTACTAAACTGGCTTTTTTTACAACCTAATAATATCATCAAAATGACCTGTCTTATACCTATATAAGCCAATTTAACCCTATAGTATAAAGTAAAGAACCCATTTCTATGTCCTTTTAATACTGATGGTGGGTGTTTCAACCTATGGTGTTTCCATATGCTCTTGTACCTTTAATAAAGACAACAAACTCTACCCTGTTTTCATAAAAAAAACTAGAAAATTTATTTATAAACTACCTAAAGTAACTTTACTTTAAACTGTGAGAGTAAATCTATTATTTACATTGCCATGTGTAATTGTTGCCAGGCGTTCTACATCGGAAAAACGGACCGTCGGGTCAGAGACCGAATGTATGAACATATGTATGCTATTAAAAACAATAAGGGCGACAATGCACTGGCAAAACACATAGGTTTAAACCCAGGTCATAGCTTCCAATTTATGGCCATTGATCACGTACCATTAAAGACTAGGGGAGGCCCTTTTTCATTAATTTTAGAAAATAGGGAGCTAGAATGGCAGTTACGCCTCGATGCATTTAGGCATCCAGGCTTGAACAGCAACTGCAATATCGCTCCTGTATTGAAATTAAAAAGTTACTTTAGGTAGTTTATAAATAAATTTTCTAGTTTTTTTTATGAAAACAGGGTAGAGTTTGTTGTCTTTATTAAAGGTACAAGAGCATATGGAAACACCATAGGTTGAAACACCCACCATCAGTATTAAAAGGACATAGAAATGGGTTTTTTACTTTATACTATAGGGTTAAATTGGCTTATATAGGTATAAGACAGGTCATTTTGATGATATTATTAGGTTGTAACAAAAGCCAGTTTAGTAGCTTGCAACTGTAGTTACACACACACATACTTATAGGTATTTCTACTAGGATAGCTGGTCCTGTAAATAAATAAATAAATAAATAAAATAAAAAGGTGCAGTATTAACTGTTAAAAATTTTTTATTTATACTTAGATGTATTTTATAAGTTTTATTTTATTTATGTTTTTTATATAAAGTTTATATATAGGCTGTTGTATTAATTAATAACATGTTTTGTAGTGTTTTGTATTATACATTATATTCATATGATATTTTTTTATAAAAAAAGTGGTTGTTGCTTTCAGGAAATTGGAAGATGTCACTTCCTGAATTTCCTGATATGAATGGAGTGTGCTGTTTTAGATGTTTATTTCCTCTGAAGAAGCCACGGATTGCTGTGGCGAAAACGCTTTGTTACTACAATAAAACGCGTTAAGGATCTTATTTTTGGTGTGTGGTTTCTGCTGACAAGGACCTCGTTCTGCTGACTATTTGTTTTTTTTTTCACATTTTCTTGTCTTGTACAATATCTGATTTGCTGGTAAATCACTGAAGATTAATGTCAGTCAATAATTCCAGACATTACAGTTTCATACTTCTTATTGTTTAGATAATGCATGCTGATGGACTGCCTGTTGCAGTTGAAAGAAGTTGGTATGTATTGTCTGCCTGTCTGTCTCTTATTCTGTCTCACATGCATAGTCACAGACACATAAGGTGGGGAAGAATGTGTTTCTCCTCTATCACTCTTGGTCTCATTTTTGTTAACAGTTTCACTAGTCCCAGTTCCACTCTCCTTTGTAGATGAGATGCTGGAAATGATGATATAGCTCCCTGATTCTGTAGCTCAGGAGTTTCAGAAAAAGACCTGTTATCATATTAGAAATTGGACTGTTCATAGGTTGTTCCGTTCATTCATTGTGGCAGAACTTCACTTATTGTCAAAACTTTTGCATTTGGTTTCTTTTGCAGTCAGTGTATGTATGGCAGTATTTGCCATAGTGTTATAGCCTTTATAGGAGAAGAAACTTCTAATGTTTACTTACATGGACAATTTGCTCCTGTTGGCCTTACTAAGAGATTTCTTATCACAGCCCCTTCCATCTGTCTTTCCATGGTTATAGGTAAATCCACTTATGTCTCATTTTAAAGGATTTTAGTGTGTTAGAGCTGGGTGCTCTCCAGTTTTAGTCATTCTTGCCTACAGAGATGGATCACCAAGTCATCTTAGCAACATAGATGAGGGTGTGTAGGTGGATAGAATCCTAGATAATCTGTGCTGATAGGCTCTCACAACAGCTATCATCAGATTCTCATTTACCCATGTATAGATGAAAGCATTTCATCGAAAAGTGAAGTGTCAGTGGCTTTAGAGCCATCATGACCCCATGAACTTCTATTTTCTGATTCCACTCCCCAAGCTGTATAATGGTGGGCTGTCACCATATTGTGGTTTTCTTCCTCCAACTGAATTTGTCATGATCACTAATGGCAAGTATTTTACTGGCAGGCTGAGTAATCTACCCGGGCTTCTCTCTAGCATGTGTAAAAAGAGATCATGATAAAAGGTATACGTATAGCTTACTAAAGCTAAGCTACTGGTTTCTAAACTTCAAGCTCTGGAAAAGGAGTTGAGACCATAGCTCTTTCTGCTCACTTTAGACAGACTGTGGTATTTGAAAACAAGCATGTCAGTACACTTTGGCTTACCAACAGGTCATCTCTGGCTTTTCCAATGAACAACTTTCATTTAAAAATTTAAGGTCATGGTGAGTTTCACCAAAATGTATTGTATTCTGTGAGCCAGTGATGCACTTTTCAGAGTTTGTTCCCCTTTTCTCCACTGTGGTGCAACCATAGAGTTGGTAGATATACATAAATAAAAAAAAAAAAATATATATATATATATATATATATATATATATATATATATATATATGTGTGTAAGTGGAATGGGGGTGTACAGTGCTTATTTTGTAAACAAAAAGGTGGCGGTACAAATATGTTGCATTTGGGTCAAAGCCCCCCACTCAGCCCCCCCCCGCACCCATTCCAGTGTCCCTTTACTTAGCTATTTCTCCCCAGTTGCCATAAACACTGTTCAAAACTCTCAGTATGCATACTGTTTTCTACTTTACTTCTACAATGATTACAGACATTTGGATTTAATTTACACCTTTTATTTCACATTATGTACAAACACTAAGACATTTGCTAAACAAAGCAATAGTCTTACAATGAAAGCAGACAGCATTAAAACTTCTCTGCCTTTGAAACTCACATTCACCGAAACAGCATTGAAACCCACATTCAAAGAAAATGCAACTGGCTAGTGATGGATTAAGTTTACCTTTGAGCTGTTATCAAATCATAGGCCCCTTGCACACATTTTTAAGACCATCCAAAAGTTCTTTGATTCATCTTCGCAATTGTATTAAATTACAATATATAATAATTAAATTATATCCCTTATATATTACAGCACACTTGTTAGAGCGTGTTTTAGACTTATAGTTTTGAACATTTTTCCAGTAAGCAATGAAACAAAACATATGAATCAATGATGACAGAACTGCCCAATTTAGAACATTTCAACCATAAAAGGCCACTCAAACTTCTGTCATTACAATCCACTAATATCAGTCAATATGTACAATCTCTGCAGAAGTGAAAGTCAACTGAATAATTCCACATTAAAGAGATCTGTAACTAATGAAAAGGTTGCTGTTACCAAACAACTTTATATTTCAGTGTTTCATCTACATATTCAGTGCCTGCTGCCCTTGAAGAATAAATTGCCTATGTCACATTAACAAATGGTAAACTGATAATATTGCAATAGGGAATGGATGGCAAACTGAAAACAGGTTACTAGTTACTAGTTACTAGTTCCTATAAGGAACTTATTGCACAATATATGTTAGCTTGTTATAATATGTGAACAGTGTATTATTGTGATGCTTTTTTCCCCAGGCCTCTGCTGAAAATGGGTTTGGTGACCCAGACAGGCTATCCCAGTAACCAAATCTCAAATAAATAAATAATTTAAATACTAGCCATCTCATCCAAAGGAGGACATACTCAGGACTGCAGCACCCCACCCCCTTAAAATACAGCACAGTATCAGCAATCCATCTACATGCTGTGGGAGTAGAACCCACAGCCATCTGCATTAAAACATAAGTATGCCACCTGTGGTGCTACTAACACTGCTTTAAATTTTACACACACACCTATCTCACTCTTACACATACACACACCATACCGCTCAACCTCTTAGAGGAAGAAATCTGGACAAAGCCTGTCATAATGTGGGGATAAAGCCCCAAAACTACGGACACATTTTAAATATTGATCTTAAAAACATAGAAAGTTGCTAGAATAACAGGATTTGTGTTGGAATGCATTTTTCTGAAGGCTAGGAAGTTTGAAACTCAAATGCATACATTTATTTTGTAACTTTAATCCTTAGATCATCCCAGTGATTTATCAAAAAATGACAGTTTTTATGAGGAACAGACCAAAAATATAAGGCAAAAATCTGGACATTCTGTGGATATTTGTACAGTTGAGAGATATGAGACACACATACACCCCTACTTTCTTCTTACACCCCCCCCCCCATATGTCTCAACCTTTTAAAGCAAGAAATCTGGACAAAGACAGAAATACTAGGTGGACAAAGGCCCAAAAATAGAGACACCTTTTAAATATTGCTCTTACAAAATTAGAAAGTTGGTAGAACAACAAGTTTTGCATTAGTATGAATTTTCTGAAGGATATGAAGTCTAAAGCTCAAATGCCATTATTTTATGACTTCGGTCCTCAATTTGCCAGTGACTTGCCAGAAAAACACAATTTTATGAGAAACAGACCAGAAATTTACGGCAAAAATTGGAAGGTATGATCCCCCCACCTCCCTCTTACACACACACACACACACACACACACACACACACACACACACACACGCAACTACTTTCCTCTAACACACGCACGCACACACACACACACACACACACACACACACACACACACACACACACACACACACACACACACACACACACCTCTCACTTGTCTGTTCATGGTCTGCAGTCCAAATGTCTTCTAGAATTCAAATTCCATTTGTGCAGAAGATGAAGATGTAAACAATCAGTCATACAGATGCAACAGGTGTTTGCAACCTGTTTTCATCTTCTGTCTCCTGCCAATAAGGCCCCTCCCAGCCAGCGTTTTGATATATATATATATATATATATATATATATATATATAAAAAAATATATATATATATATATATATATATATATATATATATATATAAATATATATATATATATATATGTAATATATAAAATATGTAGTCAATGCCATAAACAGTTGTCATGGCCGAGCTGCCAGGACGCCGTACCAGCCCCTACAGTCACAAAAAAAGCCCTTGGGGTGTAGCCCCAACAGTAATGTAAAGGTAGGCTTGTCTGCCTACAAAAAAAAATATTTTTTTTGTTGTTCTTTTTTAAAGGTTTTCAGCTTATCATTTCTGAAAACAGTGCGCAGATTGAATGTGCTTCTAAAACACATAGGTCTGTCTCGTTTAATTTCTCTGATTCTTTTGTGTTTCTAATACCATGATGGGAATGGTCCCCATTCCTAATTCAAAGTATGATTAAAGTTCATGAAATTAGTATTGTTTTAATCTTTGATGTTAGTCAAAAGTGCTCTTCACTGCACCTGCAATGTGCACAGAACTGACTCCTTCTGCAATTCATATGGAGTAACATGTATCGGTAGCATTCGTTTTTATGAGACCCATTGCTCCTACTACTATTTGAACTGTCTGGGTATCCTTCTTCCCCATTGCCCTTGTTTCTTCCTGCAAATCTTGGTATTTTATGACTTTGTGTCTCTCTGGACATTAGACACTGTACTCAGTGATCAATGCTACTTTTGTCTTCTTTTCATAGACTACTATATATGGTTTTCTCCTATCTATTTTTTGACTGTTAGTGAGGGGTAATACCATGTAATATAAAGTTCATCATTCTCTATAATGCTTTGTGACTCATGTTTCCAATGCTTCTCAGTTACCTTGGTATTGTAATGTTTGCACAATCCCTAATGCAACAATCTTCCACATTATTATGCCTTTCAGTAAACAGGCTCTCTGCCATTAGTGAATCAGAACCAGCAACAAGATATGCAATCTTTTTTAGTTCTGTTTTACAAAACCTGCAT
The DNA here is from genome assembly GCF_019279795.1 of Protopterus annectens. Classification (NCBI taxonomy): domain Eukaryota; kingdom Metazoa; phylum Chordata; order Ceratodontiformes; family Protopteridae; genus Protopterus; species Protopterus annectens. Next base: position 864,035,886 of record NC_056744.1, read on the forward strand.
TTGTCTGTTTTTCCCTCATGTTCATTGGACTTTGTAAACCATTGTGTATGTAGTCCACTATCATGGGCCAATAATATTAACTTTTCATCTTAGAATTTTAAATTCACCTCTCCTTAACTATTCAAGCATCAGATCGCCATTGACATGAGGTTGTTCCAGGAGTTTTCTACATTTATGCCTTTTCCACATTTCTTGCCTTCTCATCTGATGCTTCTCCTTATATTCTTTCTTTTTCTTTTCTTTTTTTTTTTTTTTTTGGGCACATTAAGTTGCAGCCTGATTTTTGTCTACTTTTGGTTTGGTTTCCATTCCTGCTTGACACTGATGGTTACGCTAAACTAAGCAGGGCAGTTATCTTAAATTTGTTCTCTCATTTCAAACCTTTCACCATATTTGGATCTGATGAGGTCAGCAGATATGTATGCAGTTCTATTATTGAAGATCTATACATGTAATCAATTTCGAGGAGGCCCATACCTCCTTCAGAACAAGGAATATATACTCTTGGTATGCACTGATTTTTTTATATATCTTTTGATTAGCATGTAGCTTTTTTCCTGTTTTCCTGTCCAACTGATTCAATACCTTTTGGGGCCAGTCAATCACCCCAAAACTGTAAGTTAGAATAGGAAGAGCAAATTGGTTTATAGCTTGGACTTTGTTCCTAGATGTCAGGGCTGTTTTCAATATTAATAATAGTCTTCTGAAATATTCCTTACTGACTTTTGTTCACATTTGTTCATGTTTTATTGTTGACCCTTCAGTAGTTCCCAAATATTTATGTACTCCATCCTGCTCAAGTTCCTTTATATCACATTCCTGTCCCAGATTATTTTCTTGGTGCTGCAGCTTTCCTCCTTTAAATGTTGCTTTTTCACATCTATCAAGACCTAATGATGTTCTTATATCAACTAAGAAAGTTTTGACCAGTTGCAGTTGTGCTTTTAGTTCCTCGTCTCATGAATTTTTGCTGAAAAGATTTCAAGCTTGCAGAAACCAAAGCACTGCTGGGGTTTCCCTGCTGCCTAAGGAAAGTAAACCTACATTTTTTGTCTGTGATAGAGCTGTTTTCTCTTTTACCTCCTCCATTTTGTTTTCTGTTTTAAGAAATCTGCTTGGCGTGGTGCCTTTGTTCTAAATGGGAGATAGACTAGGCTGCACATTTCAAATGTTTTTGCATTGGTTAATTGTCTCTTGAGTGATACTTAAATACACAGTAAATTTCTGGCCTTAATAAGCTCCTCCCTTTCGACACTGATGTTGATGTTCTGAATTATTTGCCTTTCGTTTTGCTTGTATTGAAAATGTGCATTTTGCCTCTCGTTGTCTGTTCTACTGATTTATGTGATCTGAATTCATTATCTATAGCTGTTGAATAAAGTAGTGTATTTTTACACTCTAGCAACCACTTGTTTTTATATCAAGAGGTCAGTGGATTTTCCATCTCCTACTGGGAGGTAGCCCGGCCTGTTTAGGTTGGTGAAACATTTGAGATTTCTGCATGTAGTTTTATTGGCTGAAGGGCTTATTAATCAGCTTATCTTGTTTTTAGTGCCTTTATAAGTTCTGAAGAATTGAGTGGCTTTTGACTTATTTATACATAGCAAAGTACTTCTATTGAATAGTCACACTTTTATAAGCTGTATAAAGTACACTGCTGTATCTGTTTGTGGTAGCATTTCGTATCTTCTAGGTTTGTTTGTGGTAACATTTCACTCTGGACACTCCTTTACTGTGCTTTTGCATTGGGAGTACTGGGATTGTTTGTCTGGTGGCAGTAGGTGTTTGTCTGGTCTGTCTGAGTTGGGAAACACAAAAAGGGCACTACATTTTTTTTGCACTTTTATCATATACTTTGACTGAACTTCAGCAGTTTAAAAAAACTGTACTGTCTGCTGCTGCTTTAAGTAGTTAATTGCAATGTACTACATTGTATCTGTTGGTTGTAGGGCTGTTGTAAGTAGTTTATGTGGTCTTGTTACACTTGGGCTCTGAACCAGCTACTCTACATTAAGAAGGTGTTTTCTGTACCCTTGTGGCAGAAGTGTGCTGATCAACTGCATTTAACTGTTTTACTGCATTAATTGGTGCCTTTTTGACTCTTTTTTTCTGTCTGTGCCTGTTTCATTATCTGTACTTGTTTTGCACTGTAATATTGCTTAGATAGCATATACTAAATCCAGACTTGCTGAATCTAGCCTGCTTTTTATACACTTGAACTCAAATCCAGCTATTTTACATTAAGTAGGCTCCCTATACCCTTCTGGCAGAAGAGTGTGGATATACCCTGTCTGAGCTGGGGTTGCTGGAGGAAGGATATTTATGTGATTTCCTATTGGTAGACTAGTTTAAAACTGTTTAATTTTTCCTATATATAAGCCTTGCATTTCTGTGTAGCTGTGCCCTGCACAATGGGGGTTAGCAGTGCCATGTATAGTAGCAAACTCCTAGAAACTATCTTTTCCCTAGATGTTTGTCAGTTGAACCCTCCCAAGTTTTCCTGCTGTACTACAGGCAACTCAGCTGAGCAATAAGCAGCATCAATACACTCCTTCACCCCTAATCCTCAACAGAATAAATCATCTTGTTTAGTTTGACAAATTAGTCCTAGAGCAAAGGCTAATCCAACTTGCTCACTCCCCAACCAGTACTTACAATTTAACCTGCTACAATGGACAGCCAGTTTCCCAACATTTTACCAGCTAGGTTAATTGACATGGGCATCCTAGGGCAATGTAGCAATTGCATCATGTATACTGACAACCACTTGCTCCTAAACCAAACAAATACACTATGTGAGAGAGTTAATTATACCAAGAAACTGGAATTAATCCTCTCACGTAACAACAAACAAGACATCAAGCAGGCTGTCAGCACACACACCCCTCCTCTCACAGAAGACAAGGTCAAGTCACATAGACAAACCTGTGGGGTGGAACTCACTAAGAGCCTATCAAAGGAACAGAGACCTCCAAAGCACAAACATCACACATACTGGAATACAAATATTCCCCACTTCTCATAGCAACAGGCATACAAGTGTCTCAACAAGTAATCCCCTAAGGCAAAACATCTCAAAACCTAATATCCTGGTCATAAGTGATTCCATAGTGAGACACACAGATGTCTCCCTCACCAGGCTGGACAAGGAAAAAGTCAGTTAGCTGCGTGTCAGGCACCAGGATCCATCAAATCACACACGCAATCAAGTCACTCAACAAGAATTACCATTATGCCTCTGTCATAGTACAATTTGGAGTGAATAACTTGAGATGTACCTCTCTGGACTATATGAATAGAGATATGACTGAACTCTCAGATTATGTGTCCCAGGTAGGTATGTCCCTAGCACTAAATAATATTTTACTTTCGCCCAGGATGATGCCTCAATACAGACTAAAATGATTAACTTCAACAATTGGCTTAGCTTCTGGTGTCAGTCCAAGGGGATCCAGTATCTGTCAGCCTGGGAAGACATGGTCGACAGACCATGCTGCTTTGCCAGAGATGCTCTTCACCTGTCTCCTCTAGGCTTGCAGATACTGGCAAAGATGCTTGCCTCCCCATAGTGCCTTTTTTAGGCAATGTCAAAACAAAAAAACTTCCAATGTAAAGAAATCTGCTCGGGACAAGCTCAAGATTATACTGCTTAATGCTAGGAGCCTCAACAAAAAACTCCACTCCCTGGAAGCACTCCACACCTTGGAAGAAACTGATGTCTGTGCAGTCACTGAGACTTGGTTCAAGGCCGCAGACAGCACCCCGGCCATGCAATGCTATAATGCCTTCCACACATTCAGACCCTAAAATGAGCATGAAAGAACCATCTTCATTAAACCCAAATACATCTCAAGACTGGCTAAACAGTAGGACTCTCTAGAGCTACTCCAAGTGCAATTAAATATAGGTAAAACACCCTACCACATCATCGCTAGCTACAGATCCCCCACCATGAACCAAAAGAAACACACTGACTACCTGGACTTGCTAAAATCACTCCCTATACAGCCAAGCACTTTGGCAATGGGATATTTCAACTATCCTTCTATGGACTGGGCAACATACATGAGCACAAATGCGATCACCCTTAGGTTCCTTGACTTTGTTAATTCAAATGCTCTGGAACAGCTAGTCTGCAGTCTTGCATGTGAAGTAAAGATCAGACTCGACACCCCAACAGGACCAAATAAACTGAAAAATTTCTCCACCGCAAACTTTAACCTACTAAGTACGGGTATAAAAAGTTTCAAACCCCTTGCTAACACAGCCAGCAATAACTCCAATGCAGAGGATTACACAAATGCCCTGTATAAGCATTTAACCAACTGTATAAACTCATCTGTACCTGTCAGGATCAAAACCAGGTCTACCTGAAGAAACAGGCTATCCTGGTGGACCGCAAATATAAATACTTTACATAACAAAAGGAAGAAACTGTTATCCAAGAACAAAAGGGAACTTACTCACCAGAGGAAGAATACCCTCCACAGCTTAAACAAGCAAATCAGATATCTTGCAAAGTCCTCTAAAGCCAATTACAAGGCTAAATTAGCATCTCTAGCTAAAGACAGTCATAAGACTTTATTTAGCTATGTCCGAAATCTTAAAGGGAATGCCCAGTTATTTGCTGAACTGACTATGGACGGTAGTACTTGCACTTAACCTGAAGAAATTGCCATCCTGCAGGCAGACAGATTTGGCACAAATTTCACCCCCCTGTCCACAACAGACACACACCAAAGCATCCCTTCCACCAGTCCACTATCTAGCATTTCCAAAGAGCAGGTAATATCCTCCCTCTCCAAGGCCAAAAACACAGCCTCCATGGGACCAGATAACATCCCAGGCTGCTTACTAAACAATATAAAACAAGACCTAGAAGAACTGCTTGACACTCTTTTCAACCATAGCCTGAGCACTGACATTGTTCCAGCAGAGTGAAGAACAGCAATAGTCATCCCTTATACAAAAGGGGGTCCATCAACCGAGCCTGGGAACTATAGACCCATAAGACGAACCAGTCTCATCTGAAAGGCCATGGAAAGAATCATCATGGACCTTATCAACAAGGACATAGGCGACCTTCAAACTCTTGACCTGACCCAGTTTGGCTTTGTTAATGCCAGATCTTGCTTATTAAACCTGGTGGACTTCTTTGAGAATGTCACCAAAGCCCTGTATGAGGGCAAAACAGTACATACCGCCTATCTTGACTTAGTCAAGGCCTTTGACACAATCCCCTACTCAGGAAACTCACCCAGCTGGGGAATAACCCATACATCACTAGATGGGTAGCAAACTGGCTCACTGACAGAATGCATACTGTCAAAGTTGGGGATTCCACCTCCACCAGTAGACCAGTGTCCAGTGGTATACCTCAGGGATATATGCTGGACCCTCTACTATTTTGAATCTACCTCTCAGACATCCAGGTGAAAGTAGATGGCCTATGGCTTACCAAGTTCACAGATGACTGCAAACTAGGTGCAATCATTCAGTCCCCCAATGATGTTAACATATTACAAAAGGGGCTAAAGCAGACCAATGACTGGTGCCAGAGTTACAGTCTAAAACTAAATTCAAAAAAGTGCATCATTATCCCCTTTGGCAAAGAAGTGTCCCCTGCAAATTACATTATAGATAGCACCCCCCCCTCAAGCTCAAACAAAGTAGTGAGAGACTTGAGAACACAGGTTGACAGCAATTTAAACTTTGATCACCATATCTCCACAATGCTAAGGAAAGCCTTCTACATTGGGCATCTCATAAATAAGGGCATTGCATCCAAGACTAAGGCTGTTATAACTCCTCTATACTCAACCCTCATTAGAGCACTAATTAAGTACAATGCTCCCTTTTGCATGTACCTCACCAGACACTTGCAACAACTGGAGAGCTCACAGAGGTTTCTAACCAAGAAATTTGAGGGCCTCCAAAACATGACCTACTTGGAAAGATTGAAGGGCCTGTCTCTGTACTCTGTATCCTACAGGCTATTGAGAGGTGACCTGTGCCTGGTCTAAAGAGGGATTTCTGACCCTGTCCTAATGGAAATGCTGCATGTCCAGAAATCAAATGGGACAAGAGTCACTCACTGCAGGGATCCCAGCCTAGCCTGTGACATAAGCAGAACATGTTGGAGAGACAGATATGTCTCCCAGAGATTACCACTTTTTTGGAATAAACTCCCACTTCACATGAACTAGAGCTCCTCAATGACCCCATTTAAGAGCAACCTTGACAATTGAACAGGAGACTACAAATTCACAATGGGGGTGGCACCTATGTCCCTCATGGACAGGGACAGTCAGTGCTAATCACCGAATCACTCTGCTAACAATGACTATTTAACCATGATCAACTAGGAAATAAGGGTATTACATGGCTAGGCTTGTTAAGGCCCTAAAATTTAGCCTAGTAACCTCCTATGAACCTATGAACTATACAGTTTTAAATTGTCCACAAAAATAAGATGAGAAGTCTTTGTTGTTTTCTGGGAGCCAAATTGTACCCATGACCTAATCTGTTAAGTAAACAGCTTAATGGACTAAGGGCAAGACAAAAGAACAGAGTTGGCAAAGAGCTACCCTGGAATATCCCCCTTTGAACTTTTATCCCTGGGATAATAATTTGTTTTCACAACTTAACTACAAAGTGGTTTGTCTCTGTTTCATAGTCTCTGTAATGTAATTGATCAATGTAGGGTGTATCTTACACATCTGCAAGCACTCCTTCATCCATGAATGTGGGATGCTGACAAATGATTGTTGGTAATTGCTCCATGCCATACTCTTCACCTTTTTAATATTCTCTATTATGACTTTATTTAACAACAAATGATTCTTTGCTCCACATGACTTCCTTTTGTTACTCTTTTGTCCTATTGCCATGTCATTGATTCCATTATATAGTTTATACATCACTGGAAGGCATGTAATTAGTCTATAGTTTTTAGGATAGCTTGCAGGTTCACTCTTCTGTTGTTGACCAGGTTGGTGTCTGTTAGAGATGCGCATATAAGTAGTTCTTAGGGCTAAATCTTCGTTTAAAGGTGTTAATACTTTTAGCCAGAAGTTAGGCACTGCATCTGGGAATGGGGTTTTCCATTTAGGAGCTTTTCTTAATGTTGTTTCAATTTCTCTGGCAATTAACATCATCCCATTTCATATCCTGTAAATCTGAACTTCTTACTGTTTCTTTTCCTTATTTTATCCATTCAGCATCTTTGTTATGTTACACAGGGTCTTTATAGATATTTCTCCAAAATATATCTATTTCTTCTTTTTTGGTGGTATTTCTATTCCTTTTGCTTTGTTTCTCAATTCTCTATAAAACATTTTTGGGTCATCAATGATAAATTGCTTATTTCATACCTTTCCTTTATAAAAACTACAAAAAAAACCTAGCCAAGCTAGAGTTTTCACTATGTAATACCATAAACCTCCTATAATAGAGGCCCATGAGACATATACAAATGATTCCTTAAGGACGTCAAGTGTTTCAGCTATATGGCTTCTGAATGTCCATGACTTTTTACTTTTCTTTTTAAGTGTTTATGGATACATCCATGTTAATAAAGCCAAACACCACTAGCTGTGGATGTGCATGTTTCAGCCTTCTTATGACCTTGTCAGCACAGCAAAAGTGGACTGTCTGGCTATACTTTATAATCACAGGGTCTTTACACCCAGCCAATGTTCATAACCATTTATATGTCTGCTAAATATCCCAACTAACATCCACACCAAAAAGTAAAAACATCACACAGACAAATCAATTAGTAAAAATTACAAAAAAAAACCTAGTCAAGCTTGAGTTTTCACTGTGTTATCAGCTGGGTTTAAAGACCTGTGTTTCTAAAGTATAGCCAAACAGTCCACTTATGCTGTGCTGATGAGGTTATAAGAAGGCAACTCCCAAATACAGCCTTAGATAAGGACCTATTCTTCCACTCGCCTGCTGAAGGTGTCTTCAAAAACTGGAACAAAAAAAGGCAAGACTAGATTGTTTAACAGCTTTTTCAACCTCAGGCATTACAAACACATCAGAAATCTCCCTACCAAATCATTGACTTTGTACCCAAAATAAGACAAAAAAAGACTGTAGGGAAAGAAGAACACATTTAGAAAAGAATGCAAACTAAACCAAAGTGGAAGCCTGGAGTCCACCAAGGGCATGATTCCCAGAAGGAACAGCCATGACTCAGCCTGACTGCCCTTTCCCCCCAACACCCAACCTGCCTCTGTCCTGACCAATTTACCTTCTCTTCCTCCAACAAGATTAGAAAGATGCTTGGCATTATTTGAAGAAAAGATCAGACTCAGAAGAGCTGGGTTCTAAAAACCTTACAGCAAGGTTACAAACTGTAATTATAAGTACAGCAAAGTTTGGAAGCATCCCATCAGTGCCAAATGACCAAGTGACCTGATCCCCCCCCTTCTGAAAGAACTGCAGGGACAGGAAGCCATAGTGTGATTACATTAAACAGAAAAAAACTCATATGATTTTCTCAATGCCATTCATTGTATATAGAAAGGAAGGCAAGTGGAGACCTATCCTCAATCCCTCAAAACTGAACAAATTCCTTGTACCAAATTCTAAATATTCACCCTACAAGGCCTTTTACCTGTTCTTCCTCTCAAACCATTAATGCACACCTGCATGTTCCAGTTGCCAGGGACCATAGAAGTTTCCTAAGGTTCATAGCAGGGCAAGAGGGAGCATTAACAATTCACGTCCTTATCCTTTGGCTTGATTACTCCACACAGGGTCTTTAACAAATGCCTGACTCCAGTAATAACATTTTGCAGGACAAAGAACATCAACATTTACCAATACCAGGATGACTGTCTCATTCAAGAGGTGATTCATGAGGCATTGAACATTACCTTGACCTGCTTCAGGGAACTGCAGTTTCCAATCTACCTATCCACTTTTAACATAACTCTAGCAAAAAGAATTGCTTTACTGGGAGCCCAGCTAAAGACAGAGTTACAAAATACCTATCTATCAGAGTACAAATCATTTTCTCTCTGATTCTCTTCCTCCAGAACACCTTGGAAAAAGAGATGCCCATAGCAAGGGAATTCCTTGGGGCTCTAAATCAGAACTATTGAACCAAGCACATGAAATGTAAATGCTATAGGATGACTATGATTTACCTACTCTTGTTAATGTTTTTGAATTCAGGTGTTGATTACATACTTGGCTGATATTTAGAAACAAACAGAACTGTAATAATAGCAACGTGTAGGGAGGGAGCGATTCAGAGATGAACACAGTGTGACTGCCTTAGCAAAAAAATAGTGTCTCATGCATCGCTGATAAATGGTCACATCATAACAAGCTGATGAGAGGTATAGCATATTCAAATGATGATAGGAGCTTTGAGCAGCCCATCTGTCCCTGGAGAAGTGATTTCAGCCCAGATGTTAGTAGTTTATTGGCCATTTTGGGCTAATTTATATCTCTTTCACTTCCCTGCTATAAAAAACGCATTTGTGCAGTTTTTGAACTTGTATTCTGCTCAGCAAGTGCCTTCCAGGTGTTCTGCAGAGTCTACAGCAGCAGAGAGACAAAAGAGAGACTCTGAAGTGATTATCATTTTTCTGCTTTTTTTGCTGTCTTAACTAATTCTACCTTAAATGCCAGTTTTTTTAGCGAATCTGTGATTTAAAAAGTTTGTTATAGCCACATATTGTACTTATTTGCTGCCTGTACTTGAATTAAGTCATTTTTGTGTTTAAATAATCTGCTTAACTGTTGTAGGCTACACACTAAAGTGTGATAGCCTTTTCTGTGCATTTAAAGTGTTGTTTTGATTGTATCTGCTCTATTTTCTGAAAAAAAAAATTGTTTCCTGCCATTCTGAACTAGTATAGTCCAGTTTTCAGGTTATTGCTGAATCCAGGGCTGTGTTACAAGTTTCTGTGTTGCCCATACCTTACTTGGATAAAAGGAAGTTTCTCTGTTCACCTGTGAGAGACGGGAGCTTTCAGTAGCCTATATGTCCCTGGAGGAGTAGTTTCAGCCCAGAAGTTAGTAGTTTATTGGCCATTTTGGGCTAATTTTAATTGTAGCTGCTCTATTTTCTGAAAAAACAAAAAAAAAAAAAATATATATATATATATACTTTTTCCCACCTTTCTGAACTAGTATAGTCCAGTTTTCAGGTTATTGCTGAATCCAGGGCTGTGTTGCAAGTTTCTGTGTTGCCCATACCTTACTTGGATAGAAGGAAGTTTCTCTGTTCACCTGTGAGAGAGGGGAGTTTTGAGCAGCCTATCTGTCCCTGGAGGAGTGGTTTCATCCCAGAAGTTAGTAGTTTATCGGCCATTTTGGGCTAATTTCTATCTCTTTCGCTTCCCTGCTATAAAAAACGCATTTGTGCAGTTTTGAACACCGGTTAGCTAGAGTTAAACTATTCTCAGCTCCACGAAGTCTACTCGTCAGTTTTTCCCTTGGAACTAGACAAACCTTCAACTTTAGCACTCAAACCATTAATTTCACAGTCAAGCACTTGCTTAAAACTCATAGCAAGCACTAATTAACCCTAGCACTAGACCCCCCTATACTGTCCAGAAGGACAAGGCTCTCTATTCATCCCCACCAGCCAATCAGAAAAACAGCTTAATCTACCTATTCAGACATGTCCAAAGGGCAGTTTCTGGTATATTCGCCAGTGCAACTGCAGAATCTGGGCATTTTGAGGCAATGTTACAACTGCCTCATGTACACAGACAACCATCTCCTCCTACCACCAAACACTAATATATGCGAGAGATGCAATTATACAGCCAAACTGGAGGCACAGCTCTCTCATCCCAAGACTGGAACTGACAGTCAAGAGGAGAAGGGTAATACTTGCAACACACCACCAGTCTCACATAGACCTAATAAACCAACACCGGCAAATAACACACATGAATACATGAAAACATGAAAACATACTCGGAGGCTCTAAATAAAAATCTGCAAAAGCAACAGAGACCTCCAAAACAGACATCCAAGCAACCTCCACAACCCATCACCAACCATGAAACACATACTTCACATAATCAGTGTGCCACGTAATCACAGCCCTTAAGGCAAAATAACATACCCAACACACTAATAATAGGTGACTCTGTAGTCAAGCACACTGATGTCCCACTAACTAGGCTGGCAAGGAAAAGGTTACAGTTATCTGCCTGTCAGGTGCCAGGATCCACCACTTAACACAAGCACTCAGGTCACTGAAGAAAAAGTACAAATACAGCTCTGTCATTGTCCATGTTGGTGTGAATGACCTCAGACGTACCTCCCTGGACTACATGAAAAGAGACATGGAAGAGCTCTCTGATCATGTAGCCCAGGTCGGTATGACCCTGCCTCTGAGTAGCATCCTGCCCTCACCAAGAATGATACTACAGTATAAAGAAAAAATTATCAATTTCAACAATTGGCTAAGTTTCTGGTGTCATTCAAAGGGGATCCGGTATCTGTCCACCTGGGATGACATGCTCAACAAGCCACGTTGCTTGCAAGAGATGGCTGGCACCTGCCACCCTTAGGCTTTCAAATACTGGCCAAGGCTTTTGCCGCCCCTTTTTTAGGCAAGGCTCAAAAGACAAAGCCACCACCATAAATAGCACAAGTAACCAAAAACTGAGGGTAATGCTACTCAACGCCAGAAGTCTAAACATCAAAATGCACGCACTGGAGGCACTCCTCAGTATGGAGAACATTGACATCTGTGCAGTAACAGAAACCTGGTTTAAGGCTCCTGAGAGCACCCCAGCACTACTTAGGCTATAACTCATACCATACCTTTTGGCCACAGAACCAGGACCGAAACACAAAAGGCGGGGGTGTATCCATGTTCATCAAGGATACCCACACCTCCAGGTTAGTGATGCAGCACAATGCATCAGAGATCATCCATGTGCTACTAACAACAGGCAAAACTGCAATCCAAATTGTAGCTTGCTACAGATCACCCACCATGACCCAGGAACCCCAGTCTGCATTTCTGGAGACATTGGGAAATATGAAGGTCCTACCAAACACCCTAATACTGGGTGATTTCAATTATCCAAACATAAACTGGGAGAACTACTCAAGTATTAAATCCCTTGCCCAATGCTTCCTAGAATTTATAAACTCGAATGCCCTGGATCAACTGGTCAACACCCCCACCAGTGGGAACAACATATTGGACCAGGTCATCACCAACATGGGTGACTGGTGTTCCACACTGGAGGTCAATCCCTCGCTGGTTAGATCAGACCATAGACTAATCACTCTGAATATTCACATTCTGCCCCCACCCCCAATCAAGGAAACCACAGTGAAAAACTTTTCAAAAGCATTCTTCACGTTACTTAAGACTGAGGTGGAAAGGTTCCCAGCCCCCATGCTAAAGGACAGTGCTTTTCAAGCTGCTGAAACCTTTACAAAGGCACTCTATGAGCATTTGCAGGAATGCATGGATCGTGCTATCCCAAGTAAAACCAAGACTCACTCTTCCAAGAAAAGGAAACCAGTCTGGTGGACCCCTGCCATAAATAAACTATACAACAGAAGGAGGAAACTTGTATAGAAAAGAATAAAATCCCAAGAAGGAAAGATATCCCTGATCGGTATCAGCAAGAAACTACGATCCCTCATTAAATCATCCAAGGCTAGTTTCAAAAGAAAAATTGTCAATGACGCCAAAGATAACCACAAAGCATTCTTTAGCTGTGTCAAGAACCTAAGTGGAAACTCTCAGATCTGCTCTGAGTTAGTGCAGAATGGCACAAAATACACTGAACCGACTGATATTGCCAACATTCTGGCAGACAGGTTTAGTGCAAACTTCACCCCCCTCTCACCCCCTAAAGGGCCCATAACCATACCAGAAGAATGTAGGGCCCCATCAATCACCAACACACAGGTTAAAACAGCCCTATCCAAAGCCAAAAACACAGCTTCAATGGGACCGGACAGTGTCCCAGGCTGTGTCTTACAAGAGCTCCAAAATGAACTAACCCCGCACCTAAACACACTGTTCAAACTCAGCCTCTCTACAGGCTATGTACCCACAGAGTGGCACACAGCAACAGTTATCCTGCTCCACAAAGGTGGAGCTACAACGGACCCCGGGAACTATCGGCCTATAAGCCTGACTAGCCTGGTTTGCAAGGCTATGGAGCGCATCATCATGGAACTCATTAATAGAGACATTGGGAACCTCCTAACCTTAGACCCTACCCAGTTTGGCTTTGTTAAGGGCAGATCATGCCTCCTAAATCTGGTGGACTTCTTTGAGACAGTTACCAAGGCATTAGACGAGGGAAAGGAGATTCACACAGCCTACCTAGACCTCGCAAAGGCTTTTGACACCATTCCACATTCTAGTATTATAGACAAGCTCACCAGTTTGAACATAAACCCCTACGTCATAAGATGGGTTGCCAACTGGCTCATGGATAGAACCCACATGGTGAGAGTTGCAGGCTCTACATCCGACTCTAAACCAGTTACAAGTGGCTTCCCCCAGGGCTCAGTCCTAGGACCCCTCTTGTTTGGTATATACTTCTCAGAGGTACAGACAAGCATAGGAGGACTATGGCTGACCAAGTTCGCAGATGACTGCAAACTAGGGGCCATAATTGATTCTCCGGCTGATACAGACATCCTCCAGAAGGGCCTCACTTAGACAGATACCTGGTGTCAAAATCATGGCCTCAAGCTAAATTCCAAAACGTGCATAGTCATCCCCTTTGGAAAAAATAAAGTACCCGCAAACTACCACATAGGTGGTAGTCCCCTAATACAGAAAATGTAATAAGGGATCTGGGGACCCAAGCAGATAGTAATCTCTCCTTTGATAATCATATTGCCAAGGTGGTTAGAAAATCCTTCTATGTGGCCCACTTAAATCACAAAAGGGTTCGCATCTAGAACAAAAGAGGTTATTGTGCCTCTCTACTCATCACTCATTAGATCCATCATAGAATACAACGCCCCCTTTGGGATGTACCTTACAAGACACCTGAAACAGCTGGAAAGACCACAAAAGTACCTCACCAAGAGGATTATTGGCCTCAAACAGATGCCCTATGCAGCCCGACTCAAGAAACTCCAGCTGTACTCATTTGCATACCGCTTACTTAGAGGTGATCTCTGCCTGACATACAAGGCCATGTCCAACCCAGAATTGATGGGCATGCTCCACCTAAAAAAATACAAATCCTGGAGAGCCACACACTCTAGAGATATAAACCTCACCACAATGATAAATAGGACATGCTAGAGGGATAGATTCCTGTCACAGAGACTCCCCATGCTTTGGAACAGGATTCCAATATACATCAGGCAGAGCCCCTCACTAACACTCTTCAAGAGAAACCTTGACGGGTGGATGGTAAACAGAAAATTTACCCTGTGGATCACTGCAGTGGCTCTGCTGGATAGTGGTGCAGGAAACTAATAGCTCTTCTGGACAGAGGTACAGGGAACTAATCTAAGGGGGTGGCGTAAGCCAACACATTCTGGCTAGGCTTATAAATGCCCTTGGGCAGATAGCCTAGTACTTACATATGAACTTATGAACCTAAGTTGTGGTGGCAAGGTTTAGAAACATAAAATTAGCATTATGAGCTGTGGCAGTTGGCTAACCTGAACAAAATAATTTTTCAGTGTAGAGCTGTAACCTTCACGCTAATATGCTAAGAGTAGAATCTGATGTAGTTGTGCAGCATGTGTTAGTATTCATCTTGGGAGCTGTTATCCATTATGTTCTACATTGCTGTGTCCCACATTGTAGATAAGTCCACCTAGTGGCTGACATACTATTACCTTCACTTCTAGGACCTTTTGGCATCCAACAGGGGACACACTAAATGTTTTGCAGGTGTCGACCTTGTGAAACCTAGATCAGGTCCTTTACATGATGTTGCAGCATCTGGAGGTTATTATATGTCTGCCACAGACAGCTGAAAAAATAAACACTACTTTACAAGCATTCTACAACATAGCTAATTTCCCTGAGGTCCTAGGAACCAGACTGCACTCACATTGACATTAAGGCCCTACCTACTCCACATGGTATGAGAGATAAAGTGTGTGTGTGTGTGTGTGTGTGTGTGTGTGTGTGTGTGTGTGTGTGTGTGTGTGTGTGTGTGTGTGTGTGTGTGTGTGTGTGTGTGTGTGTGTGTGTGTGCGTGTGTGTGTGTGTGTGTGTGTGTGTGTGTGTGTATGTGTGTGTGCATGTGTATCATCCAGGCAGTTCTCATAATTTACACATCTGACCCATTTGCAACCTATACCAGTGCTTCATGTGGGGTTACTTTCCATAGGGTCAGCTAGTCAGTAGGAGCACACATTGCCAACAGAGCCACCAATAATCCATTCCCATGAACATAAGTAGCAAACTATTCATACTGGTGTCCACATAATGGTGTGTATTGCAGATGAAGCTGATACACCATGGAACCACGGCTGGTGACCCCCATCTGCAATCACTGACCATATCAGAGATTGCATATCACACTGCACTATTACAGACATATATCATAGATACGTTATGACTGCAGAAGGCCTGCTTTTGATGCATGGATACCTTTGAAGGCACACTGCAGTATGTTCCAGTGACCTGTGGCTAAGGTGTTTGTAGTCTGCATCATGCTATATAAAATGGTGTTACAAAAGCAGTTACAGCATGAGGTCACTGTCGGACTGCCTGTCATATCTGTAACAGCAGTAGAGGAGGATCCTGGTGAGGAATGAAAGGAAGAACTGGGTGAAGAAGGGCCTCATATGAGGCAGAGATAGGTACCTGGCAAAGTGGTGGCATCTGTTGTTCAGCTGTGGTTTGAGACTAAGTAAACACAGAATAAAACTGATGTAAGCAACAACATACCTAGGCTATACAGTACACTGCATTTACTGGCCATACTGTGTACCAGACATTACCATAATCACACAGAATAAGGTGTAGGCAGGACACAGACATCATCATTTGCACAGATGGGAAGAGGCATAGTAAAAGAGGACAGAACACTTGCTTTGTTGGATGGGTCATGGATTATGGATGTAGTAGCTACTCACTTGGCTAGGTGTTTGGGGGATGTCACTTTCGTGTTAGGACAGCTTTATTTTATACAAATACATCACTATAGAGGCTTGCTAACTATAACTTAAGTAACTTAAGTAACTTATATACAAATGAACAACTGTGATCATCCATGCTCACTCTCTGGCTGCTTCTAAAAATGGCACTAGGGATTGCACATGTCTGTAATTTATATGTGCACGCACAGCCTCACATGCTTCTTAAAGACATAGCACACACATGTTACACTCTGATCTACAGGGGAAATCAGAGATCACAACCAGCAATGGGATGGAGCTTCCATGGGTAGAATTCAGTTAGGTGTTCCACATGGCACTGCAGTATCAGAACTGCAGGATTTGCACACCTATATAAGGAGCACAGGAATCCCACTGTGGGAATTGTTGGTGGCATTCTAGTGAAATGTTGGCATCCATGACCCAATGAAAGGACATGGATAGCATCACTTATAGTATGGCTACACGAGAGTGTAATGATATTGAACTGCATGGATCTGATTGATTTGCTTGGTGGGATGTGCCCCTAGTGGAATTGGGTGGGTCTATATTACAACGTTGAACTCAAAGGAGGCCGAACATTGTAATATCGAACCCAAATGTTCGAAATATGAAAATAGTAAAGCCACGGCACACCGATTTTTTTTCCCAGGGAAAAAATCAGTGGGCCATTTTCAGGGCTTTGCTATTTCCTCCACTGTGGTGTTGGTATATTTAGGTAGGGGGGTGTGGGGGCAAAGCCCCCCACATTAGTTTAAGTTTAAAGTGTAAGAGTTTTTTTTTTGTACCAGAAAAACATTGCTGTTCTGTGTTTTTGTAATTCTTGCATTTCAAACTTCATGATTCGATATTACATCGTTCAAACTCCTGTGAATTCGACAATGTAATATAGACCCGAATTGGGCACATTCATGGGAGCATCTTTGCCTGGGGCAGAGACAACCATGGACAGTGTTTAGAGTGAAACTGTCTCTGGAATGCTGTGCACCACCTGTTATAAGCCAGTCAGACATATGATCATGCAAAGTGCATCCCTCTGCTAACATAGCTACAGCAGCCGGTTGCCTGCATCCACATGGATGCACCAGTGATTGAGCCACTGGTGCTGTCAACAAGTGTGTCTGCTCCACCATGTTACTCTGCATGGATTGCAAGATGTCCTGTACTCCCTGCATCAGTTGAAGTACTTAATGCAGGCCAAACAACATACTCAGCATCCCTAACATACTGTGAGTAGTGGCCATCTGTGTCTGGAACAATAAACTGTGTATCTGCTAATTGATACCAAGCGTGACATCCAGGTCTGGGAAGGTTCTCAGGTCATTTCACTGACTTTCACTTATCCCTAATGCTGGCTGCATGTACCTCAGAAGCAGCACAACCCATTGATACTGTGCTGCTTCTGAGATAGCGCGGTCCATTGATGGTATCTGTGCTGGTGCCATTTTCATAGCAAGGGTGGGGCTGACATGGACAGGACAACTTTTTTAGAACACAGGTGATTCTGGAAGTTCTTCCTGCCCATCCACCAGCACCTCAACTGTGGGTGGTATGCATGTTCTCTCTGCTGTTTGCAATTTCTGAAAGTGCCACTGTGTCATCACACTGTGCCTCTTGCATGGTACCATCATTGTCAGCCATCAGTGACTTGTGAACGAGAGGCATGTTCCAACCTGTCATGTTGGATTCTCTCCCACTGGAAATTGTGAATCCATTCAGATAACATATCATTGGCAATGCTAGAACCTAATGTATGTCTCCCATTGCCACACACACAGAATATTACATGCCAATTGCATACAGTCCTGATGTCACTGTATGATGTTAAAGCATATGTGGTTGCTTAAGTAAACTGTTTACACATACAGGTCACTATCTTACAGGCACATCATGTGCTAGTACTCTCCTAGTGTGTACCTTACAGACACTTGGGCAGTTGTCACCATTCCTGTTCCCACATCCAAGATACTGCCAGATATATGGGCTTTCTCACTTTCTCAAGTGAGGACTATCAGGAATTCCTACAACTCTGTGAAATTATTCTCTGCTGGTGATCAGCATTTCTATACCTTGGCCCTGGAAAGCCGTAACATATCAGTGATCCTACAACACACTTGTATTACTGCCTTATTATGACTACAAGTGTAGTGTAGCACTGCATTCATGTTCTGCACCAGTTCATGTCACATCTGGTCTAGGAAGGCCCATTCTGCTTTACCCGTCTCAAGCATATACATGCTATGCATGCATTGGGCCTGTAGTGACACCTCCAGCTCCTGTGAGTCAAACTTTCCCAGCCCATAATAGGACATGTACATCTGTGAGTTGTAGTATGTAGATCAGTGCATATATGCATGACTGTCCATGCCAGCTGACATTTGACTCTGTACTGTTACCAGAGCCTTATGGTGGCCACAGTCCTGTGTGCTTCTATACTGTGTTCTGATAGTGTGGTGGCCCTGGGCATGTTAACCATGCTTGCTGCTTACTGAATATGTGCAGACAGCACAGTCTGTAGCTAATGTACTGGAGCCTCGATATTCCCTGTAATACTTTATGCTGTCCTTGTGCATAGGCATAGTGTTGCCACTCCCAGCAGGACTACAACTCTCCTGCCTGTCCTGTGCACCCTGTTAGAATAAACCCCTCCTACCTCAGACTGAAAATTGTCTTGCGCTGTTCTTGTGCTCTGTCAAGTTGAATTTGTTCCCCAGCCAGTTAGCCCATAAACTGCTTTTCAAGAGTTGAAAGAAAAGTGCTCATATGAGGTCAGTTTCACTGAATTAATAGTTACTATTGGGAAGAGAATACCCAGGAACAGACATTACATTTGGTACATGGTTATTTCCCTGACCTAACAGGTCTTTCTTCAATAGTATCACCCAAGCCCTGAATAAGGATCTGACAATCTTTGCCATGGCTTTTAGCAACATCCCTGAGACTGGTGTTATAGATAATCTCTCCCGGCTTAACATAAACCATTATGCAGTCCATTGGGTAGCCAATTAGCTCTCCAATAAAACCCACACTGAAAGGTAGGGGGTACCTACCCCAGACAGAAAAAATTTATCAGCAGGGTTCCAGAGGGTTCTGTCCCAGGTCTCCTGTTGTTCACCATCTGTTTCTTGGAAGCGAAAGAAAATGTCAAGAGACTGTGGATAAATAAGCTCCCTGATTACTGCAAACTGGGTTCAGTTTCCACGTCCTTTTCAGGCAATCAAAGACTCAGAGTCAAGAGCAAACCAATACCTAGTGTCCTTGTCAAAGACTTACCTTAACTCAATTAAAGTGGGCAGCTATAGAGTATCACACATCTAGCAGCTATATACATTCTTAGATTTCTAGGCATTTTCTGCAAAATAAAGTTAAAAAACAAAAGCAAAACCAATGTAATCACTTTGTGATAGTAACAGTAACAGCTATTAAAAGATGCAAAAAGCAATGTATTCACTAATATCATCTTTACAATGACAGTAAAAGTCTGATGTGATGTAATTTATACAGACTTATTGTTAATCTTTGACAGGGTCATACACAAAAAAAAAACTAATCAATAAAATAGAACAACTAGCTATTAATGTAATCTTGATAAGATGGACAACTGCGTGGTTTACAAATAGGACATGACAAGTATCACACAGCAATTGCCAGGTGCAATTCTAGGTTACAGTCAGGGTGTCACACAGGGCTCTGTCCTAAGCCCATACTTGTTTAGGGTGTATCTTTCAAATCAAACTTTTTCATCTAAGTGTTCTATGGTCTGTATATAGATGACCTGAAAATGGGTAAACTGATTACATCTGTTACAGACAGGGCATGTCTGCGAAAGAACTTGACTAAATTGACCATATGGGTACAGGAGAATATTTTCAAAAACTAAGCATATTACTTTCAACAAACATAGACTGAAGGTTGAATATTTAATACAGCACACAGTGATTGAAACTGTAGATTCGTTTGAGGATCTGGGTATATTGGTAGATCCAGCTCTGAGTTTTTATAATTGCATCAACTAATTGAGTAATGAGAATTAGGAAAGGGTCTATATTACATAGTCAAACTCACAGGAGTTTGAATGATGTAATTTCGAACAAGTGAGTTCGAAACCCAAAAAGTATGAAAACACAGAACAGCGACTTTTTTCCCCCAGGGAAAAAAATCACTGTTCCGGTAAAAAAAAAAAACACGTACACTTTAAACTTAAACTAGTGTGGGGGGCTTCACCCCCCCCCCACACCCCCTTCCTACTTAAATATACCAACTCTGAGATTGCACCACAGTGGAGGAAATAGCAAAGCCGCGAAAACGGCCCACCGTTTTTTTTCCCCTGGGAAAACAATCGGTGTTCCATGGCTTCGCTATTTTCACATTTCGAACATAATGGTTCGATATTACAACGTTCGGACTCCTGTGAGTTCGAGGTTGTAATATAGACCATTAGGAAATTATAGGCTGCATAAAAAAATTATAAAATCTAAGAAATCAGAAATGATGAAATCATTGTAAGTAACATTAGATATTAGACCCAAATTTGAGTATGGAATAACAATAAGAAAACAAACATTAGTAAATTGAAAAGAGTGCAGTGGAAATATACCAAGGACATCTATGAATGTGAACATTTAAGTTATTATGAAAGCTTAAAATATCTGAACTTGTACAGTAACTCATACAGATATTTAAGAGGAGACATTATCCAAGCATATAAGGCAGTTACAGACAATTACCTCTATGATTGTTTAGGGTTATGAAAGAGTCATAGGGAATCATCAAACAATCTATGTAGAGGATTATAAAGGAATGAGAGGTGTATCAATTGGTTCTCTGAGAGAGTAGCTGATGCATGGGCTAGACTACTAAATTGTATTAAGATAAGCAGTAGCTTAAAAGCAACTTGGACACTTATTATGTAAATAGCTGTTTTGGTATTTTAGCAAGCTAGAAGGGAATTATTGCCTGTACCTTAAATATTTGTATGTATGCATCTACAGTGAGGAAATGTGTAGCCATAAGAAAATTTATCCTCACACCTCCCTATCCCCTGCACAGATTGACATAGTTTGCATCACATTCTGCTTGTGCTGAAAGAGAAGCAAACTGTCAGGGTGACCATGATAACTGTAAGGTGAGATGTTAAAAGAATAGATACATTCCCATAAATATTTCCCATTAGTTTACTGACAAGCAGCAGGCAAGTGTGTGTTTCTTGCATATACTTAAAGGTATGCAAACTGAATATGGCACATGTGTGCATATGAACACATCTGGTAGCATGCAGTCATCATGACATGGTGCATCGTGACTACCACCCCAAAACAGAATTTCACATATATGGAGCTTATTAAGTTTCCTGAGCAGAAGGTCATCAAACCAGTGCTTGCACTGTCCTCTCTGTCCTGGTGATGGCTGTGGATGAGGACAACTCTCCAATTAGGTCATACCAGACAACTACTTTCCTAAATGCATTATGATAGGGGCCTAGTAGGTGTGCCCTGAAACAGCCACGAAGGTGATAAAGCATGATTCTGATCTCCATCACACACTGTGCAGGTGCTCTCCAATGGGAACTAGCAGAAACTGCCTTTCTTCTAAAGCTTCTTTAACATGGTGAAAATTTCATGAGGAACAAGATGGTGGCCAGTGAATCATGTCTGCAATGTGATTTCTGCAGCATGGCTACTTGTAAAGTAGCTCACAATGCATACCAGTGCAGTTCTCTAGCATGAGTTTGTGGCTATGAGATGTTAGATGGAAACATAAGCAGCAGACTGTATCTTATGCCACTGGTGTACCACAGCAATATATAGCAATACATAGAAATGCATGCCTCCTTGCCTAATTTGTCTTAAGTTCTCTACAAATACATTTAAGCTTGCACAGTCTAAGAGGCACATTGCCATGTTATACGTAAGTCTAGTAGATTTGGGAGGATTGACTGTATATCTGGGCAGCAATACTAGGAGGAATACCAATATTATATGGATTTACAGGTGGTCTGAAGAGGTACTCAGAATCTAAAAGTGTGAGGTAAACTCTGTTTTTTTCCTGTCTTTCTAAAGATGTGCACATTTCCCCTGAAATCCTCATTACAAAAGAAGAGCAGCAGAAATATGCTTGCCTACATGTGTCTCATGTTTGCAGAAGATACTGGCAACAAGGTAACCCACAATATCAGGACAACCTGTCCCTAATTATACCTGTTACTTTTATTAACTGCTACGGCCAGTCAACTGTATGCATAGGCCTATGGTAGTGACTACAGCAGTTCTATGCCTACATATGTTTCACCTTCTGCCTCTACAATACAGTAGGGTCATATCACTAGTAGTTACTAAGGTGACCCAAATAGTTTATTTATAGATTACTGTACATTTGTTTCTCAGTAAAGAGTCGGACTTAAAACAATGAGTAAAAAGGTCACACAGACAAACCAATCAGTAAAAACTAACATAAAAATCTAGCAAGCCTAGACTTTCCACTGTGCGATTACTTAAACCTCTTGTATTAGAGGCAACATGGGATATATTCAAATGACCGTTTAAGGACATCAGGTGTTTCAGCTAAATGGCAATTCTGAAAGACCAACTTGGAATTAAAACCCCTTTGCAGTAAAGACCAGGGGAGAAAGGCTCCATGGTTGCATATACAAAATTGTTATGACAACATGCAAAACATCTATTAAAGCAAAAGCATTTATAAGGTTACAACAGAAGCACATCAAGAGTTCAATGATTAATTTCATTTTGCAATACACATGTTAAAGTGAGTCTTTCATAAACATTCTACAAAGACAGTTTTGGAGGGTGCATTCTAGTACACGTACATTAAAGTGAATCTTTTATAAACTAATAATACAAAGACAGCTGTGGTAGTTGCACTGTACAACAGACATATTTTAAAGGAAATGTATACAACATATTGGAGAAAGATAGGCACTTAAGTAGTGAGGGGTGTAATGATTACAGAGTGCCCAGGTTGGGCTGATAAAAGTGTAAATGAATGAAGAGAGAGAGGGTGATATATCATTGTGTAGTGGAAAGGGGATTGTTGGATAGAGCTAGAGAAACGATTAGTGTGAGATGAGATAGAGATTAAGTTCTGTGAGTTATGAGTTAGTGAGGAATATATAGCAGACGACAGGGAGGTATGCGGTGGCCAGAGAGAGAGAGAGAGAGAGAGAGAGAGATGTATTTGGCATAAAAAGCAGATGAGTTAATTGGGATAAGAAGTAGATGAGGAGAGTTGGCACATATGCCTGCTGTATGCACTCACAGCACTTCCCTACATCTTTCATATGACATATCTCGACAGTTGTCACTTTGATTGGTGTATGTTCTACATGGGTTACTCCTCTGTCTGTAGATGACATTCTGACAATCCCAGCAGTATACAGCCTGTAATATTGTGTCTTGTGTTCACAGGAGGCTGCATGCCTGGAGGACAAGCTGGACAGCGGATGCCAGTCTCAAAAATGATGTCTTGCTTACAACACATGGATGGTACCTGATAGAGAAAGAGGATGCTGACCAGTCTTTAAATGATGGAGAATGATCCATGACATAAGTGCAGTAGGGGCATGCAATTTGACATTGCAGCAGTGTGATAAACATGATAGTGACATGAAATGCCATGGCAAGGCAAAGGTACACTGCATAACAGCAAAGAAGTTGGTCATGGGGGAGGCAATTGAGAGCATCAGGGTGACACAGCCACAAGAGTTTTAGTGACCCTATAGGGTGACACAGGTTGTGGGCTTATCTCTGGTGGACTGCACACTGACATAAGGATGGAATCACACTAAGTGTCTCAAACGATGATGCACCAGGATTGTACCTCTTTCACCAGATTACTATATACTTGCATGGCTTATCACAGTAAATGTTGGGTACATCAGTATCCAGCCATGTCAGGATAGTGGTAGAGGTAAGTTTGGTTTGTATGGCACATCTTGCATGGATACCCTTGGAGTGCATGGCACAGCAGCCCCGTTTTTGCATAGGTATCCATGCTCACTCTGGTGTGTGTTCTCTTAGGTATTCACAGAACAAAACACAGCTATTCACTTGTAGAGGTGGGAGCACAAAAACAGGCTAATGTTGCTACTAGTGCTGAAGCTGCTGATGTTGACAAGACACACATTCCTGAGTCACTGATGACACAGCAGCATTGTTTTCATCCAGGATGTGTGTCCTCCTTCAATGCAGACAGAATGTGTGGCCTCACTCACTCAAAACCATGAAGATGAAAATGAACAATGGGAATGCTCACTATTCTCAATGGGGAAGAATTTCCCAGGGCCCCTACAAATCACAAGGTAAGTTCATAGTTCATAAGTTGCTTATACACCCTTTAGGCCCTAAGGCCATCTAAGAATGATGATTTAGTTAAATGTGGCTTATAAACCTCTTAACTAAACCATGCATGCAATTTACTTTTAAATACTGTTAAAGATTCACATTTATGTCAATGGAAAGCCTATTCCATAAACAAGGAAGTGACCGAGTTATGTGCTGTTAATGAGAAATAGTTTAATTTAACCTCAAATGTATAATTACAATACGTATATGTTTTATTATTATTTTTTTTTTAGATCAAACATGGATTGTAACCTTTCATACTTCAAGATCCTATACCCAAATTTTAACTTGCCTTTAATATATCTGTAATGAATGGTAAATAGTTTCAGTTTTAAACATTTAACAGGATAAGGTAGATCTTTAAAAGATTTAATCTTCTTTGTAAATTTCTGTTGTACATTCTCAAGTTTACCAGGTTGTCCAAAATTATAAATGCAAACACATTATTATATTCCAAAGTTGATCTAACAAATGTTTTGTATAGTTCCATTTTATATTTTTCTTCTCTTAAGGAAATACTGTTCATCAATAATCCAAGCTGTCTCATACCTTTTGCTATAATATCATTAACATGCATTGTAAACTTTAAATTTGAAGAAATCAGAATTCCTAAATCCCTAAAATAAGCTACTTCTTCCAAAGGTATATTATTTAAAACAATTGATGACCTCATTATTGATCTGCCAAAAAACATGATTTTACACTTATTTATGCAAAACTGATACCTACATTGTTAGCCCATGACAAAATATCTTCCAACTCTTTATTCAAATTAATATAATCTACATTATGCAATAAAACGGCTCATTTCTATTCAAAACAAGCACACTGATTGGACAGCCCAACCATTGTGCCCGTATTAAATTGAACATATACCAAAAGAAAAAAGTCCAGCTGCTGTAGTACTGTTGAGCAGTCAGAGTTTTCTATTGGCATATTCTGGAAGACACACCAAAATATGAGAAAAATCAGATACATTCTGCAAAACTAAAATAGAAACATAGTATTTTGTGCTGTCCCAGTAAAATGTCTCTTTTTAACAGTTTAAAAAAAAAAAAAAACCTGAAACAGCAACAGAGATTCTGTTTTCTCTGTCACTTCTGCTATACTGAAGTACTGTGCAAGTGTGGGAACTAAGTCCCTGTATGCATGTGCAGTGTGTCAGAATAGCAAAGACAATACAGAAGAAGACAGACATCCCCTTAAAGAATCGCATTATTTAAGAAAGGTAAGAACTTTCTTTATTAAATAATGTTTTGTATAGAAGTAATAATCCACTCCTGTTTGTGGCTATATCAGGTTTTACCCAGGGTTGGCTTTATTTTAATCACTCAGGCTTCACCCTCATGATCGAACCACATCAACTGTGGGTTACCCGAGCAAAGTGTTGGATTACTGCTTTATTACAAGTGACAATATCCTCACGCTTACAGTCGCCAGGTTATGTATTCATCCAGCCAATCTTTAAGTAGTGAAAACAATATTAAACAACAGATGTCCCAGAACTAATCCATGAGTAAAACCTACATTTACATAAATAGGAGTGAAACTTATTCCTGTTACCATAGCAACTTGTTTCTTTCCATGCAACCATTTCAAAATCCAATTTATTAAATATGGTTTTAAATGATCCTTCAAAAGGTTTTCATAAATAATTTTATGAGATAATGTATCAAAAGCTTTAGCCAAATCCAGATATATAACTATAACAGACAATTCTAAATCTACTACATTTGTGACATAAACATAAAATTCTACTAAACAGGTCATAGTAGATCTATGAGAATTATAATCATGCTGGTACAAATCAGATCTATCTTATGCCATAATATCTTTAACAATAAGGCCTGCTAAGTATACTTCAAAACATTTTCCTAATGTAGATGTCAAACTGATGAGATGATAGTTGTTCATATATGCAGTGCTATCTTTTTTTGTATAGGAGTAACTGATGAAACTTTCCTTGTCTTGCATTTTGTGACAGTCCTTAATAAAGAATTAAAAATAACTGAAAGTGTTTTTTTCTAATTAATCTTTTTTTGCCTTTTATAAGTATAGCTGTTATACAATCATGACCAACATATATTTTATTTTGCAACTTGCCTAATGACTTTTTTAACAATTTCTGACACACTATCAGGACATCTGGTTCCAATTATGATTAGCTTACCAAAAGGCATATTATTTCCACTTTTACAATTTGTTATATCAAGAAAATGCATATTAAATGCATTCATTTGATATTTCCAATGGATTTTGCAATGAAGAAACATTTATTTTTGTCACAACAGCAAAATTAGATGTCTTTCCATGTGAGGTTTATATATTTATAATAATCCTTTTTTGTTATTATAGATAGCAAGCTTAATTTCAAACTCAAATATTCACAAACTTATTTTATTCTTTAGGGCCTTACTAATTTTATTCATTTTACACTTATTCTGTTTACAGGGAATTTTTTATAATTATGAAAAAATCATTTGTTCTTCTTATAAAACAGTATTAATGATTTATCCCACCAATAAGGAGATCTTGCCTTAATCAAGCTTAAGGAATAAGAAAACCTAACTTCAGCATCCAATAACCTTTCAAGTTTTATATACCCACACTTATTGATATAATACAAAACTCTCCCACTCTGTTGCTGACATTTTATTTCTAAGTAACATATAATCAATTTCTCTATAATTATACCTCTTTGTTTTTGGAATAATAATTTCCATGAACATAATCTCAAAGCTAATGGAATTATGATCTGAAAAAAACAATGACATATCAATATTCATATCAGAAATCAAATTAATGTTAATTGCAAAAATTAAGTCAAACATATTATTTTTCTATTTTTTCTATAACTAATTGTGTCAAGTCGTAAAAAGACACTATATCAATACATTTTCTAGAGTATTCAATTTTAGCAGAATATGTCATCCAATCTATATAGGGGTAGTTAAAATCCCCCATAAATCTCAGATTAAAATCATCTCTCATAAAATAATCTTTTGTCTAATACATATTCCATATGCCTGGATTTTTCCATTTTGGGTGTTCAATTGCATACCATTAATTTTATAGAACTTGAATGTCAAAGTATCTTAATCATCAGAAAATCATTAATCATACCAGTAACAAGTAATTCAGAGTGTGTTGTTTCTAACCAGGAAAAGCTGAAAGATGCAAACAAAATATGCCTCCTCCCTTTAAGGATTTATGACGGCATTCATATTTTGTAAATCTTGACTTAGTAAAATCTGTAGAATTCCATGCCTCTGTTATCACTACTAAAAATAATCACTTGTGTGAACAATAAACTCTGACTCTACAGATTTATTACAAATGCTTTGAGCATTACAATAATATACTTTAATAGTAATCATCAGACATTCGCTAAATCCAATGTTATAATGAAGCCCATTCAAAATGTTATAAGATCTGTCATCATAGATCTTGTGCATGAAAGATGACCTAAAAAATCCTTTACATATTCACCAATTTTCTCAGCAAGAAATTCAGAACCATATTCATTTAGATGTAATAAGTCTTTAAAATACATCCTAAAATCTTATCTAAAGTCTTCCCAAGTTGTGATAATACCCAAGTTATATACTGCAGACAATTGCCAAAGCTATGTATTAAATAATTTTGCCTTAGAATACAAATTATCTATTCACCAGATGGCAACATTTTCCTAGACCTATCCTACTGTTTCTAACCACAGCTCTCAGGCAACCAGTTCTCTGTATCTTATTTTGATTGCAATCCCACTCCATCTGTCTATTAGTTTTTACTCCATAACTTGTAACCACTCTGACTACTCGCTCTACTATCTAAGCTCTTTTATAGCAGCTTTCCCCATCTAAACTTGCATTAGCTAGCAGCTCCACTGATTGTTCTCCTAGGGTTCACTTCTTCTGTGGCTTTATCTTTGCTGTCATATCCCACTGAGCACTTCTCTGATCCCTCCTGGCCACATCACTCTGCTCCCAGCCTTATCCTTTTTTCCCCTCTGACCATTCTCTTCTTTTTTACCTCACTATCTCTTCTCATCCTGGACTGTACCACATACATAATTTCAGTATAGGTACTAGCCCTCCCCCCCGCCCTCTCTACTGATTGCATAGTGCTAGCTTACTTCCGGCCTTCACCTGACCTTGTCTATCTTTTCCCCACCCCTTTTCTTCCTTATGACCTCACCTACCTATTAAATATACCTTGCCCCTTGTGTCGCCATCTTTATTCTTCGGTCTACCTCTCGGCTGCTGTGCATTCCTGGCTCCGGTGTATATAGACTGTGTAAGTGTGCATTGTTTTATCTATTTAGGTCCTGACAAATAGCTTATTGAAAAAGTGACTGTTAGCATGTATCTGCAACTATTAGTGTGACCTAGGGTGTAGCAGTGTTATCATTAGCCATTATCGGCTAACTCTAACCGTCTCTGCACGTGGAGTGAGCACAAACAGTGTAGATACCTGTAGGACATGTTGCTCCTACTACAGTTTGGAAGGGTTTTGCCTCTCCTAACGAAACATATCTCGTCACTAAGGTGACTGTAAGGATGTATCTAGGTTAAATGCAACAAATATTACATTCCTGGGTGCAATGGGTTATTTATAGCCATTATTGGCTAACTCTAAAAGCATCTCTGCATGTGTAGTGAGCACAAGAAGTGTAGATACCTGTCGGACACTCTGCTACTATTTTAACAAGTAAGAGCTTTGGCCATCCTAAACCAAACGCTATATTTGAGTAGCGTGTTTGTAGTCTAGAACTGTTTATTCACAGCAGAGTGAATTTAAATGTGAATTGGATGGTTTTAACCTACTCAAGTTGTTCTGTGTTTTTAGCACACCAAAAATGTTATACTATTATAGCATTTAATTAATGGTAGTGTGAATTCAGTCATGGATTGGAGGGTTTATATCCTACCTACAATGTTTTGGTATGCCAAGAATGCTATATTATTATAGCGTCTTAGTGTGGCTATAGTATAACCCTAATTCTGCCAGAGTACTGTGTAAGTTAAGGGGGAAATTGGCTGAGAATAGCCTAAGAAAGCTGTGCTATCCTTATATACACCTACAATGCTATATCAATAGCGTTCTAGTTTACTTATATCCATATATGTGGAGGCTTGAACAGAAGCATAGCTGGTTTCTTTGTGGGTCCTATCTAACCAGTTAATGTGTGAATATATTCTCAGCTGAATTATATGGGTCCTATCTGACTAGTTACATTAGTCACATTTTAATGCAACTGTTAATTCTGGACAGATTATGCCATATTTGATTTAGAGCCTATCCATATTTTTGCATCTAAACTGATTTTGATTGTATTCTAACCATTGACCTTGTTCCCCTCTTCATTTACTGTTATATGCTAACTGTGTCGCGCCATTTTTCACTGGAATTACTGTAGCTTTGTGTAATTCATGGATGTTTTTTTGAATAACCTACTACCAAATTGAACTGTACCTATTGTGCCTTAAACTTCTCAATTACACTTGGTATACATAGAATAGAGCTCAAATAACTGGCTGTAGTGCTAGTATGCTAGTATGCTCATTAACTGGCCGGTTATTTATGCTTATTATGTGTGTTTAATCTGTGTGCTTCTGCTTAGTAAGTGTGTTAACTGTGTGTTTAACACTCTGTATACCAAACCACTCTGTTTCTCTCTCCCTTTATGTAACCAGCTGCCAACCTGCTTGTACAGAAGTTATGTTGAGGAATTGCCCTGTCTGCTGAACAGCAACCTTAAATCACATTAAACTGCTGTCTCCTGCTGTCTCCTTCCTAAACTAAAGAACTGCACCTATCCTCTCCCTGTGCAACAGTCCCTCAAGGAAAATCACCTAATAAAAGAAAGTATGTGCTTTGAAGCTACTGTCTGTAGACATACAATTGTGTAATAGCCTAGCTATTTAATTTACTCTTACGAGCCAGGACAACCAGCAGCTAAAACCCTTTCTGTTTTCATAACTAGTCTACCTTCCCATCTTGTACCCTCTGTTAATAACTGTCTTCCTCCCCTACTCTAATTCCAGACCTGCTGCCTCTCATTTATTCTCCCATTAGACGTTACTATTGACATAAAGCCTCTGTTCACCAGATGGCAACATTTTCCTAGACCTATCCTACAGGCAACCAGTTCTCTGTATCTTATTTAGATTGCAGTCCCACTCCATCCATCTGTTAGTTTTTACTCCATAACTTGTAACCACTCTGACTACTCTCTCTACTATCTAGGCTCTTTTATAGTAGCTTTCCCCACCTAAACTTACCTTAGCTATCAGCTCTACTGATTCTCCTAGGGTTCACTTCTTCTGTGGCTCTACCTGCTCCGTTCGACCTGCGAGCTCACTCCGCTCCCTTACCCTGCCCCCAATTCCCACCAACTCCCAGTACCTTTAGATTTATACACCTTTAACCACACACCCCTTTATTACCACCTATCACATGCTCCACCCCCTTAAAGTGCTAATACCCTCTTCCCACTAGTCATCATCTTGCTATACTATTATTACCTATCCCAGAAAAGTAACATAAGCATAATTTGACTACCTTCACCTTAGTAAACTATCTGTAGTTATCCCTGTATATTTTCATACACATAATTTATTCTACAATGCCACCTTCAAATACACTAACATACCATAAACCCTTACTCTTATCCTCACTCCTAACTATTCTAACTATACCTATTCACTTTCTATGAACACCCCAACTATCTAAACTTTCACACCCCCATTAAGCAAACCTCTACTCTAACACTTATACTCCCTCATAGTCATAATAACATATCCTGCCTACCAGCATATTTATCAGCCAAGTTTCATAGACTCACTCACATCACTTATTATAGCCCAAAAGCCAGGAGATCCCAGAAGCTAATATGTAAACTTTTACAACTCACCTTGAGAATACAGGTCCACTCCCTCATAGATGGTGATATACACCCAAACCCTGGTCCAAACTCTAGCACCACCACAAAGCCTGACTCACCAACTCCTTCTAACACACACTTGCTTACCAGGCCCCCCAACTCTCTCCTGATAGCTCAACTTAATGTTCATAGAATAAACAATAAAATTGCTCACTTTTATGCCCTTATAGATATACATGCATTTGACAGCCTCTGTCTTACAGAAATATGGCTCAAGCCATCAATACAAGACAATGAAGTTATTCCCCCTGGCTATAATATCTTGAGACTCAACCTTAATTCTAAGAAAGGTGGAGGAGTAGCTATACGATATAAATCTGGACTTCAAGTTATCCCAATAGATTTCAAACCACCACTATCTAGTAATGCTGAAATTCTTATTTTCAAGATTCAGCTCAATAAATCCAAATTCATATATATCATCTTTGTCTACCTTCCCCCAAGCAATAATACTAGCACATTAGAAGCTCTCAACCAACTACCCACAAGAGACCAGAGTACTTGGAGACTTTAATATTAACTGGAAGTCCTGTTCATCTGAACAGCCTTCTACTCATATTAACCTATATGGTTTTATTCAAACCATCACATCCCCAGAACCAACAAACTTAATAATAAGGAAAGCACCCTAGACTGGATTCTTACTAATAATCACCAACAAACTTACAAAACAGGCACCCTCTCTGAAGATATGTAACCACTCACTCACCTTTTTAATTAGGTATAAGACTGATATTCCAAACCCAACCGTTTATAGGACAATAAGGTCTAATAAAAATTTTAACCCTGATAGTTTCCAAATAGAACTTACAGCTTGTGACTGGTCACCCCTGAAACATCTCCCATTGGATAATGTAGTCAAATACTTTAACTCAAAATTCTTAGCCATTCTAGATTGCCATGCCTCAGCACGCACAATTAGAACTAGGACTAAACCAGCCCCATGGCTCTCCAAAATTACCAAACAAAAAAACCTCCATAGAAATAAACTCTTGGCCAGCTGGTATGCAACAAAAAGCCCTACTGAACAATTAAAGTTCAGACAGCTAAGAAACGAAACAAAAAAGCCATATTGTCTGATAAAAGAAACTGTTACTGTCAGCTTCAACAAACCCACCAAAATAATCCTCAGAAATTCTGGTCCGGTATCAATAACCTCTTACACCCAGGTCACTCTAGCACACCTACTCCCTTAGGCTCTGATCATAAAAATCCCAACCAAATAGTCAACTCTTTTAACACTTTTTTTCACAGAGACCATTCAATCCCTTGCTAATCAGCTACCCCATGGCACCATACCGTCTACCACTGCTATCTCCAACAGCCCCCATTTCATTTTCAACCTGTTCCTACATCCTTTGTCTGTACCCTAATTCAGAAACTCAAACCCAACACACTCTCTGCTGACCTACTACCTGCAGAATACCTGCAAAAATCAGCAAAAGCCATAGCCTACCCCATATCCATCCTCATTAATAGAACTATTTCTGAAGGAAACATCCCTTCAATCTGGAAGGTTTCACATATTATCCCCCTGCACAAAGGTGACACCTCCAAAGATATATCAGACTACAGGCCTATAGCCATACTATCCCCGCTGGCAAAAATAATGGAGAAATGTATTCATAAGCAACTTTTTGGCTAGTTACTAGAAAACAACCTACTAGCCACCTGCCAACATGGCTTCAGACCATTTCATAGCACCACTTCTGCTCTCTTATCCTTTGCTGACTGCATTAATAGAAATTGAAATAATGACACTCTGTCTTCAGCCCTCTTTATTGATCTGTCAAAAGCCTTTGACATGGTTAACCACCACCTCCTCATAAACATACTTAAAAACCTGTCATTGGATGCACTTGCTATACAGTGGTTCCATTCCTATTTAAATAACAGGCAACAGGCTGTACTATGGGAAAATAACTTGTCTTCACCTCCCAGTTTCCCTTGGAGTCCCTCAAGGCTCCATATTTGGCCCCCTCCTCTTCTCTATCTTTACAAATGACCTTCACTCTGTTATTCCTCAAGCTACCTGTATCCAATATGCAGACGATTCCACACTTATATGTTCAGCCACATCCCCATCTGAACTTCAGTCCCTAATCCAAAACATCTTTAGCATAGCTGAAAAATGGCTCCTACACCAATGTCTAATCTTGAACCCAAAAAAAAACCCCACCCAAAGGGCCACCCCACTGAACTTTACTGTAACATCTAGCAACAGAACTATTATATCTCCTGATCCCATAACTAAACTACTTGGGGTACTAATTGATAATGACCTCACATTTGAGCCTCATAGTAATAACACAATAAAAACCGTGAACAAAAAATTAGGTTCCCTCTACAGGATCAAACCCTTTCTGACTCCAATAGCCAGGACCACTATTGCCCATATCCACCTTATCTCAACCCTACTATATGCCTCTCCTATCTATACCAAACTATGTAAAAGCAATCTGAACAAGCTGACTACCTCCTACAATGATATTGCAGGTTTGCAACTGGGTCAACCTATAGAACCCATCATTGTAGCAATCTTAATCAACTAGGATGGTTAGAATTGCTAAATCTAATACTACTGAACCAACTAATAGTAGCCCATAAAATCCTGTATCAGCCTACAAATACAGCAATACTCACTAACCTAATCACTCCCTATAATAATCTCAAAACTCTGCGCTCATCGAACAAACTACTGGTACAAATAGCTGAAACCAATAATTCGGCTGGTGACTCATTGTTCTCTAATACAGTGGGTAAAACCTGGAACACCCTCCCTATTCACCTAACCTTCCTATCCTCAACTAATCTATTTAAAATAAAACTAAAAACCTGCCTTAAATCACACTGGTTATGCCCGTGTGTTAACCCCGACTAACCACTTAACCTGTCCCTAGACACTACTCTTCTTACCTGTATAAGCTTTTTTTCTTTTCACTTGACAATAATGTGTATTCTACAGCTCAATAGTGTGCTTGTATATATTGTGTGTGAATATCCTCACCTGCTATAGACTAGGATTCTTGTGTGGCTTTTTGTGCGACTTTATAGTTTAATAGTGTCATTGTACATATTTTGTATTAATATCTATAGCTGCTGTGCACTACGTTTTTTACTTGTTAATAAGCTAAATCCAATTATATGAAATGATTGCCAAAACTATGTAATGTACCAAATTCTTTGTAAATATTCATCTGTATGTGGAGCTTTTCTCCCCGGGCCTCCACTGAAAATTGGCATATATCCAGTTGGACTAGCCCGGTCAACAAATGTAAAATAAAATAAATAAATAAATAAAATGATCATTCCATCTAACTGAAAGCATGATTTTACTAAAAGCCGCATGTATTGACCTAATTTCCAGTTCCTTAATTATATTCAGAACATACATTTTCATTAAATTTAAAGGTATACTTATTAATATATATATATATATATATACTTATTAAGTCATTTGTGTCAGCATGAATTACAATTAGTCCATATTTTAGTTAGCTCTTCACTATTTTGTCCATTAAATTTGATAAATCAGTTAACTTTAATCCAGATAAAGAGGAAGAAGTAAACTCTTCCCTATTCATGACACAAAGCCTTCTGTCACAATACCTAATCATAGAATCTCCAATTACCAATCATTACATATACCAGGATAAACAACACTATTCAAGTTATTATCCCTAGCTCTAATTATCTTATTATGAGTATCACCATTCAAATGTTCATCGTTAGAAAAAAAAAGTCACTGAAAATGCATCACAAGTCCATTCATGCCCCCTTTATCTCATCGAAGATTACATCTTCAGAGATAAGACATCCAGTATTTCCACCTTCAGAATTTAACTGATTTTCATGTTATAACCACCTCATGTAATTTACTTTCTTAAATAACATTACTACCAATTACTTCTGAG
This sequence comes from Protopterus annectens, assembly GCF_019279795.1. NCBI lineage: Eukaryota > Metazoa > Chordata > Ceratodontiformes > Protopteridae > Protopterus > Protopterus annectens. The sequence goes on from NC_056744.1 coordinate 864,071,195, forward strand.
GCCCTTGTTTTTAACATATTTTTTTCACGATTCAAATTGTTCACTGTAGTTTTATTTGTATCCATTAATTCAATTGCATTAAAAACTAATGATGATATATCGACTTTGATTAATGTTGAAGACATTAAAGTAAAATCATATTCTGAAAAAAATAAAGAATAATGCTGCATATTGTCAATATTTTGTCATCAATTACCTAATTTTCTGACATCTAACAATTATTTGATTTTTTACTATCTTTTTTTTTTCAAATATCCAAACCTGATTTTTTGAAGTTTAGAAATACCTTTCCCCATCCTCTTTCTTTTGTTTGATCTACTGTTTATATTTTTATCTATTACTTCTCTTACCAAGTGCTCAGACTGTTTTGTATTATCTACCACACATGGGTTTGATAATTCCAAATCTTGTATCCAATATCTTAAAAAGCAGCTATTGTTTGAACTGCAGTACCACTTCTACAGCCACAGTCTGTTGAAATATCATTGATTTTAGTATCAAGTACCTCAATTCAATTAATTTAGTGCAGTTTATACATTCATTATGTGCTCCTGCATCCTTCCTAACATGTTATTTCATCTAGGACATTCAATCAAATACTCATACTTAACTCATTCATTACAATGGAGGTCAGGAAGTTTGCACTGTAACTTCCAATGGGTGGAGCCTAAGCCTTTTATCAGAATCAAATTATGTCCTCACATTTCAAGCAAATGTCAACATCTCTGGAACTATAAGGGTTATGAAAGCAATATAAATGGCAAACTCTTCATCACAATCTATTTTTATAGTGGCAGCATTCTTTGGGTTCTAGGTCTTAAACTGAGGTGTATAAGTCACAGTAGGCACAGTAACTATTACATTGTATATGTTTTGTAAACAAATTACAGTATCTCAGCAACCAGTCAAGTTGCACACATACTGTCAGCAGCATTTTATTCATCTAGTTGAGAGCTTTCATATGAGGCTAAGGAGTTCTGTCTTTGTTACTTGGTTGTTGAAATGTCTAAAAAATGTGAACATTATATCTATATAAATTAGTATAATAAAAACAACAGTTAATATCTATTTACCTGCACTAGACAGAAGTCAAATATTAATGCAGTTGAGTTTGCCATTATGTAAGATTTAAGATGAAATCTTTTATAACCTTGTATATAACATGGTTTTGGAATTATTGATGCAAATATGAACAAGCAATAGTTAACGCCTAGAGGCATCACTAGGAGTTAACTGCAGATGCACCTGGAGACATCACTCAGATGTAATGAGTTAAGAACATCTTGCAATGCATATTTGTTTAGTATTTTGATTGTGTAATGCAACTTATTTTTTAACCCATTTTCTCTAAGCTAATTGCTCAAATGAAAATTACTTAAGTGCCTGTTTCAGTATTCAGATTGCAGAAAATACACCATAAGATCAATAAATACTTTAAACTTGTTAATAACTATAAATTAACTTACTGTATTCCTTATGTAAACTGTCCTTGACAACAGCCCTCTACAGTGCACACTCACACAATCACACTATCACACATATACATACAAAGAGCTCATCTCATGTCCACTTGAGTCAGACCCATTTTAAAGACTGCATGGATTGTTGGCAGGTATGTATCCACAGGGCCACCAGGACAGGAGATAAAATAAAACAAAACAAACTAGATGCTCCCTGTGATGATGTGAGGTATTGCCAGCTATGCCAGGAGAATTAGGGCAGTGGATGTGTTACATATGCCAGCACATCTAGCTGGAATTTTGTAAAGAATTATATCTCATTTGTACATCAAACTGATTTGTACAGGTGTTTGTGTTGAAAATGTATTTGTAAAGTTGCTTGTGTTAAAACATGTACCAACAGTGGGCTCTGCTGGACAGAAAAAGAAGTATAACTGTATGTCAGACTGTATGGTAACTACTGAAATTAATACATTGTAACAGAGGATACTGGAAGAGAAGCAGCTAATCTCAGTCCAGCTAACTTTGAAAAATAGTTTAAATTAAATTACTTGGTATAAGTCATAAAGATTGTATCTCACAGGTCTCAATGCAGCCAGAGACAAAAAGTCTGTACTAGACAGGGTTCTGTTTTGTTCCTGGGGGTGAACTATTTGCTGCTCTTTAGATGCCCACCGCAGCATTACGTCGTAGTCACATACTGGTTCCCCGTGACATCAAAGCAGGGCACAGTATATGATACTAAAGCCCACCACCTGAAGCCTCCCATCTCAGACATCTGTGAGATGTCCTCCCACCTTATGTGGGCAGGCAGTCATGTGTTATTGTGACCCTAACAACCTGTCCACATGATGATAACTATAATCTATACCTCTCTCCCTCCCTCCCTCCCATGTGGTAAATTTAGAAATATCTGATGCACAGTGTGGTTCGCCCTTGCACTGGACAGTATAGCCTGATAGAAACACTACTCGCATCATGTTTGATTTGTGTGACACCACACTGTCACTTTCTTCTCATCATGGCCTGTTTATCTAGACTAGATGTCACTACTTTGTCTGTGCTGCTGTGTAATGGAGGAGTCACTGTTTGGGGGAGTGGTTGTGTGGCTGCCAATTATTGCTGTTCTTTTACACTCTTGTCAGATGATGCCTTTCCTCCTGGCCTTGTATGTGCATGTGTGTGTTTGTGTATGTGTGAGGTCCAATTGTACCTTTATCCTTAGGCTGTCCTGCCTGTCTCTTTACCATCATATTATGCACTATAGGAACATATAGCAGGTTGTGGTTAATCATACTGGACTTCTCCTCAAACATGTAGTGGCAACAGGGACAGATTCAGCACTAGGCAACCTAGGCAGCTGCCTAGGTTCTGGTGATGGATTGGTAGCTCAGCCATTTAACATTAAAAAATAAAGAATTCTACAATATTTAAAAAAAGCACTACTGCTTTCCTGATCTGCTCAGTGTTAGAACACTGAAGAAATACTGTTGCTTTAAGATGTCCTGCTTGGTGTGCAGCAGTTCCAGCCTTTTCACTGGCAGATATTTTCAGCTGTTGAGTCAGTGAGATTGGAGCTGGCATGCACATTAAATGAAAAACTTTACAGGAAAGGGCGTAAGATTTCATCTTGTAGCAAAACGGGCAGGCATTAGATAAAATACAAGAACATTTGTGCAGCTTCATGGAATTTCTTTCTTTCTTTCTTTTTTCTGTATTAGGAACATTTTGCTTTGCTGATGGTGTGCTATGAGAGAGAAGCTTTGTGCGTGTGAGGAACTGACTTGTTTTTTTCTATTTTGCTAATGATGAGCTAGGAAATGATTTATTCTTTGCTGCTTTGCTAAGGGTGAGTTGGGAACTGATTTGTCTTTTGATGCTTTCATCTGTTAATCTAACAACTTTTAAATCAGCATGGTTAAAATAATATTTCAGATCTATCTCTGACTTTTTCCTTGCTTATTTTTGCTTCTGTACCTTATTCTGGAGCAAGAGGTTGACAGTCATGTAGGGCACATAGCTATCAACCTGCCGTCTCCAAAATATAGAACAGCACCTCTCATAAGGTGGAATAAATGTGCAGAATATGAAACACTTACTAGCAATTTCAACTAGGATGTGCACAGGATGGTTAAAATATGCCACTTTAAAGTTAAAAAAAGTTATTGTGGTGAAGTAATGATTCATTATTACATACCATGGATATTACTGATGGATCCTGTCAGTATGGAAAAGTGAAGAGCATGGAAATGTTTAAGACTCAAATGATAAATGTTCCTCATAATGAGGTACACTTGAGATGTATGGTGAGATCTGCTTGAAAGTATGTACAGTATGCTTTCTGACTGTATTTTTACTGTTTACTTTTTTCTCTCTGTAACCAATCCCACACTATGATGTCACAGCAGGCGCTGTGCTAAGACATACATAACACTGCAGTTGTGTGCAATTAAAACTATGACATCATGTGTTAAATTTCAATGTGAGCTGTTCCACCTGCAAAAATTAGTTAAGAACTTGCCTTTCTAGGAAGAAAGAAACTACTTCTGATGCATTTAACATGGAACAAAAGTTTATACATTAATTTAGGTAATGAGGCACTGTGGGTTCAGTCTTTTATGATGTCGTGGCTGGAATTTTTTAGCTCTGAGAAAAAATTTCAGGGGTGATCTTTATCAATAAAATAAAGTGTGAAAAACAACACACTTTCTGCTCCAAAACTGTATATTTTGGCATTGCATATGCTATAGAAATTATATCCAAATCCAAAGTTTTTGCTTAATACTTGTTTTAGAATATGACTAATATACTTTTAGTTAAAAAGGGGCTGCTGAGAGGATAGCAAAACAAAATAGTGTGGTATTTGTTCTTTGAAATCTAAGTACAGTTGGATTATATTTGAATAAACTTGTGAACGGACTTCAGGAAGAATGCTATCTTTGAGAAAGTACAGTGAGCCAAAGACATACTCGGAGGCTCTGATCAAAAATCTACCAAAACAGCAGAGGCCACCAAAGCAGACACCCAAACAACTACCACCTCAGAACACAACACCTGCAACACATAGACCACACAGTCAGAGTGTCAAGCAGTCACAGCCCTTAAGGCCAAACACAATGCCAGACACACTAGTCATTGGTGACTCCATAGTCAGACACACTGACGTCCCGCTCATCAGACTGAGTAAGGAGAAGGTCACAGTAAGCTGCCTGTCGGGCGCTAGAATCCACCACATAACGCAAGCACTCAGGTCTCTCAACAGCAGGTACAAGTACGACTCAATCATTGTCCACGCTGGTGTAAACGACCTGAGACGTACCTCCTTGGACTACATGAAAAGAGACATTGAGGAGCTCTCTGATTATGTAGCCCAAGCAGGTATGACCCTGACCTTGAGCAGTATCCTACCTTCACCAAGAATGATGCCACAATACAGAGATAAGATGATCAGCTTTAACAATTGGCTTAAACTCTGGTGTCATTCAAAGGGGATCCAATGTCTGTCTGCCTGGGATGACATGCTGGACAAGCCACGCTGCTTCACAAGGGACGGCTTGCACCTGTCACCCCTGGGATTCCGGATTTTGGCAAAGGCTCTTGCCACCCTCATAGTGCCTTTTTAGGCAAGGCTCAAATTCTAAACCTACCACCCTAGAACACAACAAAGAAAAAAACGAAGGGTAATGCTGCTCAATGCCAGAAGTCTTAACCTCAAGATGCACTTTTCGAGGCCCTTCTCAGTATGGAGAACATCGATGTCTGTGCTGTGACAGAAACCTGGTTCAAGGCTCCTGAGAGCACCCCAGCACTATCAGGTTTTACCTCATATCATGCGTTCCGGCCCCAAAATCCGGACAATACCAAGAAAGGAGGGGGTATCCATATTCATCAAGGACATCCACACCTCAAGATTGGTGGCAACGCACGATGCATCGGAAACCATCCAGGTGCAATTAACCATAGGCAAGACTGCTCTGCAATTTGTAGCATGTTACAGGCCACCCTCGCAAACTCAGGAACCTCACATGGCTTTCCTGAAAACACTGGACGGGATAAATGTATCTCCGAACACCATCATACTAGGTGACTTCAACTACTCTAATATAGACTGGGAACACTACTCAAGCCCAAACACTCTAGCCCAAAAGTTCCTGGAATTCATAAACTCAAATGCCATGGAACAACTAGTCACCATCCCCACAAGAGGAGAAAACATACTTGATCTCATCATCACGAACATGGGAGCACAATGTTCAACACTGGAAGTTTACCCCTCACTGGTGAGATCAGATCACAAACTAATCTCGCTGGAGGTCCTCATCCCGCCCCCACCCAAAATAAAAAAGACCACAGTAAAGAATTTCTCGAAAGCCGACTTCACACTTCTAAAGACTAGTGTGGTCTCCTTTAAGGCCCCCGAGCTGGCGGTAAACATTACTCAAACCGCTGAATCACTTACAAATGCCTTCTACCAGCACCTGCAGGGCTGCATGGATCAGGCAATCCCAAGCAAAACAAAGACTCTTTGTACCAAAGGCAAGCGTCCAGTCTGGTGGACCCCAGCCATAAACAAACTCTACAACAAAAGGAGAAAGCTACTACAAGATAGAGCAAAATCCTTAAAAGGAAAGACACCGCTGATCACTATAAGTAAAAAGCTAAGAGCTCTCATAAAATCATCCAAAGCTAATTTTGAGAGAAAAATAGCTAAGGACTCTAAAGACAACCATAAGGCATTCTTTAGCTATGTCAGAAACCTAGGAGGAAACTCCCAGATATGCTCAGAATTAGTTCAAAATGATGTGAAGATTACTGATCCTACAGACATTGCCAACATACTGGCTGACAGGTTCAGTGCAAACTTCCCCCCCCCTCCCCCCCCAAAAGGAGAGATCTATACCAAATGATTGTAGCCCCCCAAACATCTCTAACGCCCAGGTGAGAACTGCTCTCTCCAAGGCAAGGAACACAGCATCCATGGGACCTGATGGTGTCCCCGGCTGTGTGCTCCACGAACTCAACGAGGAATTAAACCCGCAGTTAGGACAGCTGTTTAATCTTAGTCTCACCTCCGGATACATACCCAGGGAGTGGCGCACAGCGACTGTGGTCCCACTTCACAAAGGCGGTGCCTCCACCGACCCTGGAAATTACCGTCCCATTAGCTTGACAAGCCTTATCTGCAAAGCCATGGAGAGGATCATAATGGATCTCATAAATAAAGACATAGGGAATTTGCAGACTTTGGATCCAACCCAGTTTGGCTTTGTCAAAGGCAGATCATGCCTTTTAAACTTGGTTGACTTTTTCGAAACAGTCACCAAGGCCATTGACGAGGGGAAGGCAGTCCATACAGCCTACCTAGACCTGGCGAAGGCTTTTGATACAATACCCCACTCAGGTATCATTGAAAAACTCATCAACTTAAATGTAAACCCATACATTACAAGATGGGTTGCAAACTGGCTGAATGACAGAACCCACAGGGTCAGAGTTGCTGGGGCCATGTCAGACTCAAAGCCTGTCACAAGTGGTGTCCCACAGGGCTCAGTCCTGGGCCCACTCTTGTTTGGCATCTACTTTTCTGAAGTACAAGCAAACACAAGAGGGTTATGGCTGACAAAGTTTGCAGATGACTGCAAACTGGCCGTAGTCGAAAACACATCTGACACAGATATCCTTCAGAAGGGTCTCACAGAAACAGATAACTGGTGCCAGAGCCATGGCCTAAAGTTAAATGCCAAGAAATGCATAGTCATACCCTTCGGGAAAAACAAGGTTACCCCTAGCTACCATATAAGTGGCAATCCACTGATCACAGAAGAAGTTATCAGGGACCTGGGGACCCAGGTTGACAGTAGCCTTTCATTCGACACTCATATTGCTAAAGTAGTTAGGAAGACCTTCTATATTGCCCACCTTATCATGAAGGGATACACATCTAGATCAAGGGAGGTCATAGTCTCCCTATACTCATCACTCATCAGACCAATGATTGAGTACAATGCCCCATTCGGAATGTATCTGACCCGACACTTGCAGCAGCTGGAGAGGCCACAAAAGTTCCTCACCAAAAGGATAAAGGGTCTCAAAAATCTGTCTTATGCTGCCCGACTGAAAGAACTCCAGCTCTATTCAGTTGCTTACCGCTTGCTCAGAGGTGACCTGTGCCTGACATACAAGGCCATGTCAAACCCAGATTTGATGAACATGCTTCACCTCAAAAAATCTAGATCCCTCAGAGCCACAAGGGCGGGAGACTTAAACCTCGACACGGTTATTAATAGGACATGCTGGAGGGATAGATTTATCACCCAAAGACTCCCTATGCTGTGGAACAAAATCCCGGTATATGTGAGGCAGAGCACCTCGCTGGCCTTGTTCAAGAGGAATCTTGACCAATGGATGGGAGATTGCAGATATACCCCAGGGGTTACCTCAGTGTCACTGCTCGACAGAGGCACAGCAAAATAATGGGCATAGTTTCTCCAAACTAAAGAGGTGGCATAAGCCACAAAACTATGGGCTAGGCTTATAAATGCCCTCGGGCAGATAGCCTAGTATGAACCTATGAACCTATAATACTTTCAAACTCAATATTTATGGATGGTGAGTTTTCATTAGGTGCACAAGATTTGTCTCCCATCCAAAAGTCTGACCTACAAAGAACTGAAAAAATGTTCCACATTTGTATGTGTGTCATGCAGTGATCAGGTACATGCCCTAAGTGCACTGAAAATCGTCCATATTTGTGTGTGTGTGTCATGCAGTGGGCTGGTACATGCCCTAAGAGAACTGAAAATCTTTCACATTTGTGGATGTCATGCAATGGGCTGGTACGTGCCCTAAGAGAACTGAAAATCTTTCACAACTGTGTGCATGTCATGCAGCGGGCTGGTATATGCCCTAAGTGAAATGAAAATCTTCCATATTTGTGTGCGTGTCATGAAGTGGGCTGGTACGTGCCCTAAGTGAATGGAAAATCTTCATTATTTCTGTGTATGTCATGCAGTGGGCTGGTAGGCTCCCTGTTCAGTTAAAGTTCTTCTGACTCCTGCTCATTGAGTTCAGAGATGGGCATTAAATGAAGACGTGAGTTATCCGACACAATACCAGGGGTAGCTGGAACATTGCTATGTCCTTAAGGGTGATTTCCATATATCACATGGACCACCACTACAGGAGGGTTAATGTATTACACAGTAAAGACTTTAGTTTTGCTGGGTCTTTCTTGTCATTTTTACTGAGTGGTTTCTCTGTCTGACCTTTTTACCATTTTAGATAAATATATGTATGTGTATGCATGTGTATATATATATATATATATATATATATATATATATATATATATATATATATATAGATCAGTAAGACATTCACGGATTTAGGTAAAACGCAGTTCAAACAAAAAACGTAGTAAAACAAAGACGAATTGAGTAGCGTTGTAGTTTAATCATAAGAACAAAGCTTTCAGGTTAAACACCCTTCATCAGTATTAATTCAATACACCTACTTGAAAACAATTTATATGAACATTAATTAAGTCACAGCCAATAAAATTCATCACATATTATTAAAGAAACACCACAATGTTTTTTAAAAAAGAAACATATTAAAATATTGCACAAGTCCTAATATATAATGAAACGAATACATAAAATATAATGTAAACAGTTATGTCTCTGTTTTAAAATCGGTTTCAATGATACCATTTGATTTAAGCCAGGTAATTTATTTGTAGATAGAAGGAATATCCATTTATATTCACTCAATTCTAATTTAGTGTTTATATCGCCCCCATCTGTTATTCTTAGTTACATTTCCAATGACTTTAAAAAAAACATGCTCTAAATTAGTCTCATTTATATGCTTAGCTAGAGCATTTGTCAAGATCTTCTGTCTAATATCAGAATTATGTTCAATTATTCTATCTTTAAGTCTTCTATTTGACTTACCTACATAGAAACATTTACATTTTTTGCACGTAGCCAGGTATACAATATTAGTACTATTACAGGTTGCAGCACATTTGAATTCAAATCTTTTTCCAGTTAGTGTGTCAAAATAATTCACATCTTTATTAATATAAGTGCAACAGCAACAATTATAGCACGGAAAAGTACCATTTTTTATCTAAGTTAAATTCATATTCCCCTTTATATCTTTATAGCATAATTGTTGTTTTAAATTGACACTATTTCTATATGCAAACCTGGGTGTAGGGTCAATAAATCTCCTTAAATCTGGTAAGGCCTGTAGTATAGGCCAATTATCAGAAATAATTTTCTGTATTTGTGAAGTAGTTCTATTATATGTTGTTACATATCAAATTTGTATGCAAGTATCAGGGGCAGTAGATGTTATAGCAGTAATATTTCTTCTGTCCCTGAAGTATGGACTAGCATCACCATCTCGTAGTCTAGCTATTTCATTATAATAGCATGTAATCATAATAGAATCATAACCCCTATCTATTAATAATTTGCTCATCTCATCCGCTTATTTTTGAAAAAGGTTGATATCAGTATTCAATCAACTTAAGCATTTCATTTGCGACTTTATTATTCCCCTAAAAATATCTGGAGCATGCATACTTTTTTATGTAAATATTTATTACCATGTATAGGTTTTTTGTATACGGTAGTATGTATATCAGTGAAAATACAATGTCACATCCAAAAAGTTGATTTTGTTTGAGGAGCAGTCCATAGAAAACTTTAAAAAACTAGTACTGCCATTCAACATTTCAACATAATCATCCAATTCTTTTCTACTACTTTTCCATACAAAAAAGACATCATCCACAAAACGTTTAAAAAAAACTAATTTTGTCTGCTATAGGTACAATACTGTTAAAAATAGTTTCACATTCCCAGTAGTCTAATACCAATGTTGCATAGGTGTTAGCCACCGAAGTACCCATAGCAACACCAAATACCTGGTGGTAGTACTTATTGTTGAATGTGAAAACATTATTTTCAAGGACCACTTCAAGTAATTCATAAATGGTTTCAATACAACGTCCATCTAGTGACCCTCTTTCACATAACACTTTTCTAACAGCTGCTATTCCATATTGGTTGGGAATTACAGTGAAAAGGGACTTAATGTCCATTGTAACCATAATGAAACTGGTTACATTTGTGTCATAAAACCATGTGCTCAAACTAGTTAAAAAATCAGGAGTGTCCTTGATATAACTTTGTACATGTTTCAGATAGGGTGAAAGGCAATGATGTAAGTAGATTGAAATGGGCTCAGTGAGCCAACCACGTCCAGAGACAATTGGTCTCATGGGTGGATTTGTAAGTCACTTATGTATTTTGGGAAGGCCATATAAGGCTGGTATGACAGGTGCATGTACTGCAAAGAAACTAAATGTATCTAAATCAATATCCTTCATAAGCTGCAAATCATAAATTATCATGTTAACTCGGCTTATCATTTGCTTAATATCTAAGCCAGATATTTCAGCAAAGGTATCCCCATCAATCAACAGTGCAGTCATACTAGAGAAATAATCCAGTCTATTCATTAATATGATCGCACCACCCTTATCGGCCTCTTTTATGATTATTTCATCATTATTCTTCAGTGTTATTAGGGCCATACATTCATCATTAGTCAAGTTATAAAATTTACTAATTCAGCCTTTCTCATACAATTCTCTAATTTGTATTTCACAAATATTATTAAATGCACAAACAATTGGATGACTTATAGGAATAAATGTACTTTTACATCTACATCTAACTTGCTGTATATACAAAGTATCACAGAAAATTAATTTCAAGTCCAGCTCTCTGCAGAACAATTTTAAATCAGTTAGTGCATCAGTTACTGTGTCTAAGCCAGCCGGTATGAAACTCAGTCCCTTTTGTAACAATAATGCAGTAGCTGGCGTAGTTTCATAGTTTGAAAGGTTAACAAAAGTTTTAAGTATAGATGTACTCACTTCTGGATTTTGTAGTTGGAAGGGGGCCCACTCTGACTCCTCTCTCTCTCTTTTTCTGTGCTGAACACCCTCTTGATACGCTCCGCTGTCTTTCCTGCACTTGTTCCGGTAGTTTCAAATGAACAGGTTGCTGGGGAGGCTGAAAAGCCAAAGGAGTGTCTTTATTTTGTGAACCAGCCAATTGTTGGGTGGAAGGTGAAACATCCAAAGTACTGTGTTCATTAATAGGTTTAGAAACCAGTTGTTCTCTGCTCGTCAAGCTAGTGGGTGGTCTAACTGAGTTGACAGACATTTCTGCTACATCGATTATATCCAATGTATCCATTGACTCCTGTGTTTGTCTATGCAAACCGCTAGCATTGTTAACAGTACTTCTCAATGGTTCATAAGAACTTTGTTTGGGCCATAAGAAGATATGGCCGGTATTAAAATCATTGATATCTCTCTTAAGCTTACGACACTTAAGAGCCTCCATTCTCACATCACATTTGTGTAATCTATCTAACATTTTATTGTATTCAACAGTATGTAAAGCAAAATCAGGTAACAAAGAGATCTCACTTTCTTGTGCTAATATCTCCTGTTGCATTTGCTTTTCAATATCAGAAAAGAAGTCATTCATTAAGTTCATGTATTCAAGACCTAATTTGATGCTCATTTCTTGCTATTTCTTAAGAAGTATAGGATGTATATTACCGTATGAGGGCATTTTTGGTATTCTCAAGCCCCGAGGTACAATACCAAGCTGTAAATATACATTAAAGCTGAAGTGCTGCCACTGTAGTACCTTATATTTCTCAACTTTATGTTCCAACTTCTTTAACATTGTGGCAAAGTCTGGGTCAATTTCTCTCTCTGTTTGTTGTTGTATATCATCTTGTAGGACAGTTAGAGTAAGCAGCGGATTATTCTGTCCCAACAGATCATTCAAAGTACGACTCATGTCTAGTTGGAAATGCAGCAAAAAGCTGTAAAACGGCTGTGAGAAGAATCGGACTGTAGGTGAAAAAATGCCTTAAATCCTGATATTATGGTATAGCAGTAAGACAATCACGGATTTAGGTAAAATACAGTTCAAACAAAAAACGTAGTAAAACAAAGATGAACTGAGTAGCGTAGTAGTTTAATCATAAGAACAAAGCTTTCAGGTTAAACACCCTTCGACAGTATTAACTCAATACACCTACTTGAAAACAATTTATATATATATATATATATATATATATATATATATATATATATATATATATATATATATATATATATATATATATATATATATATATATATATATCTAGAGAGAGAGAGAGAGAGAGAGAGCTACAGACAGAAATAAACAAAACATACAGGAAAGGGTGTGGGTGTCTGTAGCTTTATTTCTGTTCATAAACAAAATTAATTTGTTGAGACTGAATATGAAGGTGTTAATGCTGCACCATATCTACCTATTGTTTGGCAGACTATTTAGAAACTTAAAGAATTTCTACATTCTTTTACTGAAGTAATTGTTATAGCCATTTGGCAGTCATCAGCATATACTGTTATCCACAGTCTATTTCCCACCTTTATATCTGAGATGCAATAACCCAAAAATGTCTGGTCCCAGCACAAAACCCTGTGGGCCATCACTCTTAACCCTAGCAGGATAGACAGATAACCCCCCCCCCCTCACCTCACCCATAATGTTGTGTCTTGTTGCTTTATCAGTGTTTTGCACATTGCATTACAAAATGATTAACAAACATATATTTCCATTTTTAATGATTCTTTAGTTAGAATAGTGCTGAATGTCTTAAACGATTCAAGTACCTTCACTTTTGAGTTGCAAGTCATTGTGTCTAAACATGTTGCACTTTAATAATATATTTTTGCAGTACTTTCTTTACAGCCTCCAGCAAATGCAAAGGGAATGACATTTGTCAGGTCAGATAGTCTGCAGTATTTGGAGGGATGATCAGAATTATCTGATCTTCAACATCTACCTTGTAGCCATTGTTGCATATTCCTGTGATACAGTCTTCTAGGTAATACTAGAATGTAAAGGGTTTCAGCATTTAGTAAAAAAATGCTACCCTGGTAGTTAGCATAGGGAACTAAATCTCTCATTTGTTAATGAGCTGTTTCCTCTAGTAAGAGTGCAGGTTTTTCATCTTTCCACCTTCATTTACCTAGCGTGCGACACTGAGCAAGTCAATTAAATAGGCAGTACCTTGGAGCAATTGTGAGTTTGGGCTAGGCTCCTTAATGATCTCCAAGACTGTATGCCTAGTAACTATGAATCTGTCATTGTTCGCCAGCTATTCCCTACCACATAGCTAATTTAGTTCAGGAAATGTTATGGCAATATCACCGGCACATCAATCTTTAATGTAACATAAGCTATTTATACTTCAAGGGCAGCAAGTACTGCATTTATAAATGAATCACTGAAATGAATGCAAAGTTGTTTGCCACCAGTGACCACTGCATTAGAAATCATTCACTTTAATATGGAATTATTCAGATAACTTTTACTTCTGCAGACATTGTGCATCATATTGACATAACATATGCTATCAGGTGGATAATATTTCTTATGCTCTCATAAATGCTTTTCTATTTAAACTGTGCTACATATGGCTGGATCTTACAGACTAATGCTAGTGATTATTATGCAGTTTTATATAGTTCATCCAAAGCTACCAATAAAGTTCATGTAATGTATTTCGTCATAACAATAAGGAGTATACACAGTCATCAAAGTAGTTATAACTGCTGGGTTGTAGGAGGTTCTATGTGGATGAACTACTTGTCTCCTTAACTAAATCAAACAACAAAGCTGGTGACTCTCTTTTCTCAAACACTATAGGAAAAAAATGGAATCAGCTCCCTCCTGAACTATCTACCCTAGCATCTGCTTCTCAATTCAAAAAGCAAATAAAAGAACATCTAAAAACTAAGTGGCTCTGTCCTTGTGCTAACCCAGACTGAAACTTGTATTTCACTCCTATTTCAACCCTACCCCTCCCTCTTGCCTCCAAAACTTATTTCTCTCCTCTTGTTTTATTCTTAGTAATTTGATAGGATTTGGGAACTTTGTTCTTTCTGCAATTGCCCTGGTGCTGTCTAGTGCATTTGCTTGTTTATGTCTGGTCTAGCTTTTGCCTAAATGTTTTCTAGTCACTGTTTTAGTCCCATTTGCTTTTCTCATTTTACCTATGTTACTATGGTACTGTTGCTTTATTACTCTATTTTACTTATTTGCTTTTGTTATATTGTTATTCTTATGCTTGGAGCTTTTCTCCCCGGGCCTCTACTGAAAATGGACATGTATCCAGTTAGACTAGCCCGGTCAACAAATGTAAAATAAATAAAAATAAATAAATAAATGAAAGGAACTTATGCTATCATATGGTCATTTTAAACAGTCTTTAATCTGCTTTTACAGGACGTGTGTGTGTGTGTGTGTGTGTGTGTGTGTGTGTGTGTGTGTGTGTGTGTGTGTGTGTGTGTGTGCGTGTGTGTGTGTGTGTGTGTGTGTGTGTGTGTGTGTGTGTGTGTGTGTGTGTGTGTGTGTGTGTGTGTGTGTGTGTGTGTGTGTGTGTGTCAATTAAGTTGGAACACTTTGGCTACTGTGTTTGTATGAAACAAATTTGAAATATGTGACTTCAATCATTATTATTGTTATGTAGCTATAATTGCAGTATTTAAGAGATTCCTGTGGATACAAATGACTGACCCTGCTGAGCTGATAAAAGTTAAAACTCGTTAGTCTGTTTTTGTAGGACTAGTGTAAAGTTATGTAAAATAAACAAGAATACTTTACTGTTGCTGTTTTTATCACAATGAGACATGTGATGTGTATGTACAGTCAATAAAGTGGCCATAATTGCTGAGCACGGATATTGGTAGATATAATGACAACAATTTAACTGGCTTTTTAAGAGTGAAATATTCTGAAATTGATGCTTCTAGCATTATTAGTTCATACAGTTTGTTTCACTGCTTACTGGAAAAATGTTCCAAACTAGAAATTAAAAACATACTCTGACAAATGATGCTGTATTTAACAAGAAATATAATTTAACACAATCAGGTTAATCAAGGAGCACATGTATTTATGCATAGACTTAAAAATGTGAGAGGGGGCCCAGGATTTGAAAACAGCTTGCGGCTGAAGGTACATTTACTCCACCATTGGCTAGATGCATTTTCAATGAATGTGAGTTTCAATGCATTTTCAATAATGTGAGTTGCAAGTAAAGTTTAATGTTGCTCATGCTACATCTATTTTTTCAACTTGAGACTCTTGTTTTGCTTAGCAAATGGCCATCAGTGTTTATGCTACGAAATTTGAAATACATGTTTTAAATTAAATCCAAATCTCTGCGATCATTGTAAAAGTAGAGAAGAATTGTGTTTATGGGAATTGGAGAGTGAAAGAAATAAGTAATGGGACACTGGAATGGCTGGGGGGCTGCCTAAGGTCCCATTTGACCATGATCTGGCTCTGAGTGGCAAAGGAAGATGACTTTGAGCTGGTCAAATAAATGCTCTGCAATGTTGTAGGCTTGTGTGTGCACAATATTATATTGAAAATCAGCTAGGGGCAAAGTAATGATTGGTCTTCTGAGGTCTCTGATGGGTTCTAAAAGAGTGTTGTAAGCATCTCGCTCAGGCATCCAGCATCATTTGCAACAAAGTACATGTGGGAGGTTACTGTCATTAAGCACACTATAAATGTAGCCCTATAGTTTTAAATGAACACAGTGCCTGCCCTTACTAACTAGATGGCCCTATGGACTTTCTATATGTAGGAAGTAATGATAGAGCTGAGATGTGTGCCAGTTATGTGAATCATGTGAACTGCCTGGATGCTGCCTGGACACTTTGGCTAATATCCCATGCACATCATACACTACCTGGATGTTTATGGAATGGTAGTTCTTCTTATTCACAAATCTTTGTGACTGTGGGCCAACTGGAGACTTTATTGCTATATGTATGCAATCTGTGTTGCTCACTACCATAGGGACATGGGCAATGTTATAGAAGACACTCATGGTATTAGCTTTTTCCTGTGATGTGCAAAGAAACCATATATGAGCTTACAAATGAAGAAGCATTATACCAAAAGTAGAGGTCTGTGAAATACCTACTGTATTCACAATTGGTCTCTGAAAGGTCCCTGTAGCCAGTATAGAAAGATGTGTACACACCTTTTTAACACCTTTATTATATTATCCCTAAAGACATAGGCAAACATACATTAATATAAAAGAAAACAAACCATATTAACATGTTCCAGTTACATACATTATACATCACATATGTTCTTTTTTATAACTATCTGCAGTCCAACACTACATAAATTGCTCAATTCCTGCTAGTCCTAGATGAATACATAACATGATTTCCACTGAAAGGCCATGTTGTTGTTGTGTCTTTCAGCTTATCCCGGTTAGGGGTCGCCACAGTGGAACTCCGGTCCACTAATGTTTGGTAGTGGATTTTTACGTGCCGAGTTACCAGCCCTGATGCACAACCTTCAACGAAGGCACGCCCATTCACGCATGCCTCCACACAGAAGATGCTCTAGCTGAGAATCGAATGCGACAATGTCTTGCTGTGAGGCTACAATGCTACCGCAGCACCACTACTGCGTGATACTGAATTATTCCTGTTTATTCCATGTGTGGGTGACTCAACCAAGACATATGCAATTTTACAATTGACCCCAAAATTGATCAATAAGATCAATCATCTCCTGATCAGTGAAATGATGATATCTACTACTGATGGTGATGTTTATATTGGTGCTACATGGCACCATTTGCACACTGATGGAAACTGATCTCACTAAGTGCTATTGTATGCCACTGCACAATGGCTGCTACTACCACAAGTATTCTTACTATACACCAAAATTAAATTTTTGGTGTGTTTTCCCTTACACAGTTAGATGCACAGAGGTGCACAATTTTCTCTGTAGACAACTATGAATCACAATTATGTTCACCTTTCATACATTTTAGCATTATAGGAAGCTCATTTTTCTGACCTGTTTCATTGGCATGCTATTATGCAGTCATTTCCATTTATTTTCTCTTACGGATTTGGACTCACTGCATTGGAGCATAACATGGGATTCTGAATTGCTACTAGCCTGCCCCACTCTACACATTGCCAGCTCCAATGCAGGTCAACACTGCATATAACACAACTTGTGTATGAATCCCAGCCAAGACAAAACTATTATAACAATAACCCACGCCTGGGTGTGAGTAATGCTAAATTTACCCACGGTTGGCCAAAGCCAACCGTGGGTAAATTTAGCATTACCCACACCCAGAAGTGAGTTATTGCTGTTATACCATGACATTATTTAAGAAAAGAAACTATTACTTTTCTTAAATAATGGCATAGTATAACGCCTGTTTGCTGCCCTTCCGCAGATGTCTGGCATCCACGGCAGTTCTGATGTACTGCGCGCCTGCGCAGTACATCAGAGTTGTGCAAAAAATGGAGAAAGCAAGATCTCCGTTGCTTTTTTTAGTGTTTCACTATGTTAAATGAGTTTAACATAGCGAGACAGTTTTAAAATAAGCAACGGAGATGTCCGTTGCTTATTTTAAAACTGTCTCGCTATGTTAAACTCATTTAACATAGCGAAACACTAAAAAGCAACGGAGATCTTGCTTTCTCCGTTTTAAAAACACTGTTCGCTATGTTAAATGGGTTTAACATGGCGAGACAGCTTTAAAATAAGCAACGGAGATCTCCGTTGCTTATTTTAAAGCTGTCTCGCTATGTTAAACCCATTTAACATAGCGAGACAGTGTTTTAAAAAAACGAGTTATACTAATGGAAAAAAGTCCGGGCGACCGGACCTTTTTCCATTAGTATAACTCGATTTACAACGGGCACGCTGACCAATCAGCGTGCACGTTTTGGGGGGGGGGTCATGGTATAATATACCTTATCACTCATATTACATATACGTACTAATTTCTCTTACCACCCTTCACTACAGCAAAACACTTTATTACCTATGGATCATTCAAATATTAAAGAGCATTTATCTCATCATTCAGGACCGGAGACTCTTACTGTTGTGGGCATGAAGGAAATAAAGCTTATTACTCTGCCTTGCTATATAACTAAACTTTTTATCTACATTGCCTTTACAACTGATAGACTAATAAATCTATATTCTGTACTTTGCTTATGCTATGTTTCTTTGTGCAACTCCCTTACTTAAGTTTATCATATATTTAGGTTTTACAACTGACATATATCCCTAAGTCAGTGCCATGCATTTTGTCTGCCTTTGGCCAAAGTTGTGGCTGAAAAGGGTTTTCAGATCTGAAACCAAAAGACAAAAAAAACACAAAATGGAGGTGTAAAGTATGAATAGAACAATCACAAGCCACCAATATGAAAAATACTTCGCACTTTCAGGAAACAGTGACTCCTTCAATTTTTAAAACACAGCAGATTTTATTAGAGCATTGCATACATTAACACACAAAAAGCCACACACCTCTTGTGCCCCTATGTATGCAACTTTAGTTCTCAGTACTTCGGAACGAAAACACATTTTTAATTCCCCTTATGCAAACTATTGGAATATGTATAAGGGGTACCTGGATGATATATGTATTTTTTGTATTGGTAGTGAGGACATTTTAAAGGAATTCATGCATTATATAGAAGTGACTACAGAGTTTTTGAAATTCACTTACAGTATTTCCTAGGAGTTTGTTAATTATTTGGATGTGCCAATGTATAAAGTAAAGGATAATAGAACCTTTAAATCTTGCCTATATTGAGAATAAACTTTTTCAAATTCCTACCTTTATTACCCAATGCACACCCCAGCAAAGAGAAAAGGAATATAGTTAAGAGGCATTTGATCAAAACTTCTAGAATGGTTTCTGAAGAGATTGATTTTATAAGAGAATATGAAAAGTTGAAACTAATGTGTTTAGAAATAAAATATCCTGAGAAATTAATTAATGACATTATCTTAGATGTAAAAGAAGGCAGACATAACAAATATTCACCTATTATCGGAAGAGGGGATAGATGAGGCAGGAGGATTATTGTACAATGAAGCATTTGTTATGAACTAAAATTCAGAAGCACATCTGAATAAAAAAATTATAGACAGGAATTGAAACATGTTTTCCAGGTTTTCAGATTTGGAGGGGTTATTTACAAACCCTATTAGATACACATATAGAAAAGGTTTTAACATTAAGGACATTTTGGAAAGCAGAAAAAGTATCAATAGTTCCTATAAGAAAAAGAAAATGGGGACCTTTAAATGTGGAAGATATGCTTAATGTCCATTTATGGTTAATAGTGAGAAATTATATATTCCCAACAGAGACAGATACATTTATATTAACAAGTACTCTAACTGTAATAGTAAAGGATTGGTTTATTTGGCTTAATGTGCAAAATGTTATGCAGTTTTTATGTGGGGAAAACACAGTGTATGCTAAAAAGAAGAATATATGAGCACCTTTATGATGTCACAAGAAAAGATGACAAAAATGCTCTGTTTAAACACACCTTTACTTGCAATCAGGCATCATTTAAGTTTTTTGTACTAGAGGACATTCTCCAGGATCCCAGGAAGGACCCTTATGAAACAAAATTAGAATATAGGGAAGTCTATTGGCAATTAATATTAGAAGCCAATAGACCCCTAGGTCTTAATGAGAATATTTCTTTGGCACCAGCATTAAAATTAAGAGCGGACAGATTTTTAACATCCTTGGTTTTGTAAAACCATGACATATGCACTGATTGTTCTGATTTTTAAGGAGTGTAATGTTATTATTTTTGTTTATTTGCACACCTCAACACTACTATATCACATTTCTATCTTCTTTTTAAAGCTTTTATAAAATGTTAGTTATTTAAAAAGACATACATTATTTATTAACAACAAGAAAAAAAAACAACAACCTCTAGGTGTCTTTGCAATAGAAAAATAGAAATCCAATGACAAAACAATAGCAAAGACAAGGCTCCAGTTTCTTCAGGAACTACAGCTGTTTATTCTTACAGTACACAAGCGCATTCACGAATGCTTCTTCAGGTGTATCCATACTGCTAACAAATCACCTGTTTTAAACTAACATCATACATCACATGACTCCATCAATTAATGATTTAAAAAAGTACCTTCTAAAAATGTCAAACTATTAAAATATATTCCTAAATATTAAAACACATATAATGTATATATAAAAATGTCATAATTTATTAAAAAAAAACAGCTGTAGTTCTTGAAGAAACTGGAGTCTTGTCTTTGCTATTGTTTTGTCAATCAATAAATTATTTATTATTTACACAACTCATTGATATTTATATTCATTTATTTCATATGATATGTTTTTATATATTTATTCATTACGTACATTTGTCAAGATCATCCTTTCTCTTCCTGCACATTTGTTAACTATTATTATTATTCTCTAACAAGTTATTTCTGAGTTTATAAAACAGACAAGTTATTCTTCAGTTTTGTTTAGGGACATGTCCATGTATTTTATCATAAACAGGTTACAGAAAAGATTTTGGTAACTTAAGGAGAGGCATTATTTTTATGGAAATAATTAAAAAAAAAGTTTTATTTTTAAATTTTCATTGTCCATTTTTGCATTGATTGTTATTGTGAAGAAATGATGCAAATAATTAACTAATATAAAAGAAGGAAATTGGGCTGGGTCGGCAACTGATGAAGTCCTTGTATGAGGACAAAAATGCTGTGTGGTTTTTAGAGTTAATGAATGTGTTGGTCTAATAAAATCTGCTGTGTGTTAAAAAATTGAAGGAGTCACTGGTTCCTCAAAGTATGAAGTGTTTTTCATTCTGGTGATTTTCAGATTCTCTACTCACCCAGTTAACAAATGTAAAATAAATAATTTTCAATCTGGAATTAATCAGAAAAAAAAAAACTGCAGAACTATCCTTGGCATAGACGTCTTTGACTGCATTACCAAGGCAACAGTTATCAAATGATGAACAAGAAAAGATGAACTCATATGGCTCAAGAAGCACTTAGGGTAGGTTCTGCCCTTGGGCCCTTTCTTAGTTACACTGCACTCCATCCAGCAAGCATTTCTGAGTTTTCTGTATAACTGATATGTACTTTGGATTCAGTCAAGGTCTTATCCTTGTAAAGTGTTAGCTGTGCCAAGGATGTTGAGAGCCAACAATAACAAATATATTTTTGCCAAGTCTTATGAGGTGATGGTGGACCATTCAGTATCAATTAAAAGGGAACACAGAAAGTGATAAGTACTTTAAATGCAGTGGGTTAGAGATGAGAGATTGTTGTTGTTCTACAAAGAAGAAATATAAATAATCCTAGTTACAAATGTGTAGAAACCATTCTATTTACGGTTTTGTACTTCTAGCGCATTTTAGTTACATTTTTTTACATTGTTTTAGCAGCAGATGTCTATGCTTTCATATTCATCATGCATCACTCTGCTGTTACAAGTAAGAGAGAGTTTTTTTTCTTAGTTGGGTCTCCTGTTTATGCCGTACATCACTGCATCAATTTTGGATTCAGATATTTGAGATGTTGTCCCTGGTGAGAGCATGTGCTAACTTGTTCATGCAAGACATGTTATACTGCATCACACATGTACCAATTGTCATCCTACCAGCATATTTGTAGTTAGCAGTAGTGTACTATCACACACACTTCAAGGATATAGGTATTTCCAAGGTAACCCCAGTGATCCAAGCACAATCCTGAATCTAGGCAGATTGTATTGCATCACGTTCAGTGGTCAACAGTAAAAGTGGGAAAAAGGAAGAACAAGAATTAGAATTTAGATAAGTGACTCACATCTATGTCTTTTTCCCTGTAGAGCAAATGTGTGGACAACAGCAGACTTGTTTAAAGGTCACCTAAAGATGTTAAAGTATTTCATCAAATATAAATAGTATATGTTACATTTTATGAGTAAATCCCTGAAATCAGACTTCACACCTATCAGTACTCTCATGGTTTATAATAATTTAATCTCTGTAACTAGAAGATTCAGTTTGAACTCTTATGAAAAAAGTGACAGAGTTTAGTTTCTCAGTTGTCCTGCTCAATTTCAACAAATGTTGCTACTGTTGTGTCAGTGGCAAGGTTGCCAAACTGTTTTCCTTCAGTTTACAAGGTCCTTAGACTATAGTATAGCAAGTTTGCCAAGGCATAAGAAGACAACTGTAATAAAATATGTGTGTAGTTAATTAACTTGTTAGAAATCTGAGCAGAGAGCTGACGTTTGCTCTGTAGAGGAAATGGAATGTTTATTTCTTTTGGAATAGTTCCTAAAAACTACACTTTGTGTGAACTGAGAAATGGTTGCTAGCTAGAATTCTATACTCTGTAACAGCAAAGCACTGAGGACCAACTGTTCTGAGCAAAGAAGTGACAGTGCCAGAGAAAAAACAGGACATTCTTCAAACCAATTACCTATCATATCAGAAATAAAGACTTTAAAATTGCTTGCCCTAATGCATGCAGTGTTAATAATAAGTGGATCAGTCTTGAAACATGGCGTTGATCAGAAAATGTTCATAGTCTGGCAATGTCAGACACTTGGATGAAGTATGATTGCTGCCCCTCTATTTTTATACAAGATGACTACTGTGAATATATAAAATAGCAAGAGACCAGGTCCTAAATCTGAAGGTGTGCTTCAATTCTAATCAAAAGTAGTATCCTAATTACCACTGCGGACTACACTGTCAGACTACAGATGAAAAGGGTCCCACCTGGGTGCGCTCACATATCACATTAGGTGGACATACTCACAGATGAATTGTAGCAGTTTACATCTCCCCATCCTCCTCTGTCTCTGTTTTACATAAAACACTACAAAATATGCTCCCTAAAGGTGTACATAACAATGCAATAATTCTTGCTGATTTCAGTATCAATGCTACTTGGAAAAAATCTCTTCCTCTGAACAAAATGTTGCAGCAATTTAACGTGGCTCAAGTAATATAAGCCTTTACTCAAACCAATACAAAAACAGCTCTAACTTCACACTTCACCTAATGTTTTTGTTCTTCTTCTTTCGACTTTTCCCGGTTAGGGGTCGCCACAGCGGAACTCCATTCTGTTAATGATTGGCAGTAGATTTTTACGGTACCAAGGTGCCAGCTCGATGCCCAACCTTCAACAAAGGCACGCCCATTTACGCATGTCTTTCGAATGCCACCCAACCACGGGGAGGATATGCAGACTCCACACAGAAGGTGCTCCAGCCGAGAATCGAATGGGAGAACCTCTTGCTGTGAGGCAACAACGCTATCGCTGCACCACCGCAGCTTCCACACTTCACCTAATAATAATAAAAAAAATACAAAATAGGCATCTTCACACTGAAATACTCCCTAATGCTCTAAGTGACCACTCACCCATTTAATCCATTTTGTCATTTAGAACATTTGCTATAGATACAGTAGGTCCTCTATTTATGTTATGACTGCTGCCACCACTGCTGTAGACTTTTTCAGCTCATAATAGACCATATTTAGGATACACTGTATCCCTTTACAAAAAGAAGGCTTATATCTCAGAGTTGGCCGTAGCTTACAGTGGATATTAGGAACAAAATTAAAGCCAGAAATTCCACTTGGAATAACTCATAATTCTGAGCTACACCAAACTTTTCTGAGTCTAAGAAAAGGAACAAGAATTTCAACCAATAATGCAAAAGCCCTGTTCCTTAGACTGAAACAGGAAGCAAACTGATCTAGACCTAATATATTTTGGAAAAAAAAACAGAATGCCAAACAGGGGCATTAAGAAAATCTTCAACAACCACAAATGAACCAATAATTTGACTTTGCTAATAACTATGCCTCTTTCTGCAGTCCAACGTAATTGGCATAACTAAAGCCTTGAACAGCAAAAAAACGCCAGCGAGCGTAGGCAAAATTCACATCCAAAAATCATTTATTAAGGTAGGGAAGAAAAATCCCCCTACACATAATCAAACCGGTTTCGGCTCCTAGGAGCCTTCTTCAGTGAAATACAAAAATAGAAATGAAAAATCAGAGTATCAGAATACATCCATATATATAAAAAATAAGCTATGCATGACAACCAATCACAACACAGCATTAACAATTATTACAATTGGTCATTAAGGCCAGGTGAAAACAAAGCCCCAAGTTTTATGATCCATTTTCTTTCCTTGGAGCTAAGTAGTTCCTGCCAATACTGTTTGTTTGGCATCTCCCCTTAATACAGTCAATGGTGACAAATTTAAAAGAGGCTGAGGCATGTTTTAAGCAATGTTTATATAGTGCATTACTGGTGCGTTCATTTTTAATGTCACTCAAATGCTCACAGATTCTAAGGCGGAAAGGCCTGGAGGTCTTTCCGACATAGAAAGCAGAACAATTGCAGGTCACCAGATAGATGACCCACTCAGTGTTGCAATTGCCCCAAAATCTGATATCAAAAACATCAGAAGTGTTTTTACTACTAAATTCACTAGGGCTGTGTGATAACTAAAGCCTTTCCAACAATTTTCTTTCTCCATTCAGCACAGGTTAGAAGAAATGCCTAGACAGCTGTTCATAAAAGCATAAACCAGGAGGCTGAAAAGCATGTCCAAATAGGGAGTTTTATTGAAAGTTTTAATCATTTTGTCATATAATGCATAATCAAACACAGCACAGCTTTAGCAATTTAAAGACAACACACAGATATTAAAAACAGAGCAGAATTCAGCACAATCTGCATCTCTTTGCAGTTACAGTCCAAATGCCAACAGCAGCAAAACAAATTATTCTTCAAACCAATTACCTATCATATCAGAAATAAAGTAAATATGAACTGCAACACAGAAAAACATGAACTGTGGCTATGGCATAGACAGAAAATCCATGACTCAAGGTAGAAGCTGAAACAATAAACATCCTGACCCTTCAAAATATATCTATAATGTATACTGCACAAAAATGTTTTGTATGCATTGCGATACCATTTCTACCTGAGGTTTACTTCATACTGACAGCTTCTTGTAAGACAATGTTTTAATAGTCAGTGCTAATTCAGTAAATAGTGGATCATCTGCACAGCAATGTGTGGTTTACTGTCTAACAGCATATCCCAGTGGCATAATAGGATACCAGAAACTTACACCGTGCATGTTTAATGTCTAGTGACAGGGATGTGCTTTATTAGACAATATTGGCTGTTACCTCAGAGTGCCTTACTTCTGTTACAAAATAAACCAAAACCTAAACGTAAATAAAAATAAATGCAAAGTGTAAGCAAGTAAGCAACAGAACAAATAAAAAATTATTAGAAAAAAAAAAAAAAGAAAAAATGGTCCCTTGGATTAAATTGCTGTTGACAGTATGAGTCATACTGAGTTTATCTCATATGCACAAAGTACAGGGTTTACCTTTGAGTTGAGAAATTTGGCTAGGTTTAAAATGGCCTGCAAGGGTAGATGGCCTAATACTAACCTATGAACTTAGACACACACACACACACACACACACACACACACACACACACACACACACACACACACACATACACACACACACACACATATACACGTGCACATATATTGTCACTGCACAAAACAAACCATGATAAGTGAGTGATGTTTGCAGAGGTAAGGATCTATGGTAGTTAATACCAACTTCATTTGAATTAAAACACACATTTTTTAAAAGCCCCGTATTATCCTAAGTACCAAATCCAATAACTATTTGCTTACTGCATTACATATGCTTATCCTATTTTATGATACTCTTCAGATGTCTAAACACCAAAGGAAAAATGGTTTTCAAAGATTTCCAAAGCCCTACACCAATGTCCGGCTTAAGGCATACAGTATAATACTTTGGACAGCACAATTTGGTATTCTGCAAATCTGCAATAATCATGAATATTTCAAGTTACTCAAGAAGACTATTAAGAATATAGAGTATAGAGTACAGTAAGGCCACAATTTTGTTTGAGTTTTCTCCTTAGCTCACCTAGACAACAAATGCACTTTCAGAGAATTAAGCAATATGTGCTGAATACTTAGCAGATGTTGCTTAATACTCTGAAACATGTTCAATATTTAGTCTTGGCTTCTGACCATACATCTAAAGCATCCAGATTTTTCAAGCATGTCCAAATTTTAAACACATACAACTTGTGGTTTTCTGGCAAATCAGTAAGGATTGAACTCATTAAATAATGACATACATTTATGTTTCAGGCTTAATTTCCTTCAGAAAATTCATGCTAATATAAATCTTCTTATTCTAGCAACTTTCTAAGTTTAAACTTTATGAGAGAATATGTAAAAACTGTCACTGTTTCTGTGCCTTTGACTCCATTATTTTAGACTATGTCCAGATTTCTTGAGCTAAGAACTTGAGAGATATTTTAACACTTGTGATGAAAGTTAATAAGGCTGTGCATCTGTAAAAGTAACATGCCCTAACCAAAATGCCTATACCCATCAGTAAACTTATATGAAGTGCATACAGATAAAAGTAGCATTTGCTAATACATACATAAAAATATTTTTCTGACATCTGAGCATATCCACTATCTAACTGAAAAATGTGATCACGCCTTATCAAGATCAATAGACTTCTGTGAAGATAAATCCAAAGTAATAGCAATCTTCAACTTTGTTTTCCACATATACAGCTCTCCTCACCTTCAGGTTCCCTAACTACACCGCTACCTTTTTATAGTGTAGATTCAGGCCTGTGAGTATGGTGAAGATGCACATGAGGTGTGAACTCATCAGAATTGCTGAATCCCAAATTCTTGGTTCCATGTAGCAGATGTAAACATATTGTAGGCATTCTCTCAGTGCTTGTTGCTAATTCCACCTGTGAATGACTACTGGTAGGGAGAAGGAAAACACAACAGCAATTTAGACTCACGTACATCCAGTGGGTGTGTCAGACAGGTTAGCCTTACAAAGTGTAGGAAGTAATTGCATCAATGTTTTAAAAGTAAGGAGCACACATTTTACAGTTTCTGTTCAGTAGCATCTAATCTCGCCTTCATTGGTTGAAAAGTACATACTATTGCCATTTAATATTTTCTGACATTTTAAGGGGAAAATGCCTTACGACTATATGTCTCAGATTACTGCTCAGTTAAAAGGAGATTAAACACCATACAGAGATGACAGAGCTGCATTTCTCCAAACAATAGTCAGAAATGGCTGTATGATTATTCATTGCACTACATCTGAAATTAATACATGTACAAACAAATCAGAAGTGTATAAGTGCCATATGTCTTGTTGATACTGTGGATGATTTTGAACTTGCTTATATGCAGAATAATTTTCATCTGTTGCTTCAAAGCTGTTTCTGTGGCAAAGAGGGGTAAGACACCCTTACACTATGCTTTGAATGTTCATTGGTATGAGAGTTCAAATCCAGCCTTGTGTAAAAATCTTTCATGTGTACTAACATATATTTTGTAGTTTAGTTTATTTTATATATTTTTTGTAATTTTTTTTTAATACCAGCATTTGGGTGGTGCACGGCTTAACACAAACATAGGAAACAAATAAACACAAGAAATGTCATATAGTGTACTTCTTTGATAATCAGTATATCAGCAACACCTGTGAATCACCATTGTGTGTAGCACATCTGCTGAGCACATTGAACTACACAGCACATACTATGTGTACATCAGGGTTCAAGTCCCACCTTTGTCTTTTAAGGATGACATGTAATAAACACTGATCACAAGGTTAAACAAATTTAGTCTTGCTTATCGCATTTGTGCAACACTTACCATCATGCAAACCTGGACTAATGGTCCACACAAGAAGCAGACAAGACACAGGCATTCTAAATTACATAAAGGATACGTTGTTGAATTTTTTGCTTTACATCATGTAAACATGCTAAGCAGCATTGTATGGCAGTTAAAACACAGAGGTTGATAATAAATAGGGAAATTTCCAACTGTTATTTAACTATTCTGTGGCAGCAGGTGTAATTGTAGGGCTGCAACACAGATGGTCTTGGGTTTAATACAGGATGTTCAACATATTTCACTGTTGTCAAAGTTCAGTTTATAGTAATGAACAGGGAAGTATACAAGAGTTTTTTCAATAGACTTGTGGCAACAGGTGTAAGTGTATGGCTGCCATACACATGGTTCTAGGTTCTAATACAGGAAATTTCAGACATTTTCACTGTTGTTCCATTTAACTTTATATTAAATATCACTTATAACAATTTAAACATAATTATAAATAACAATAACTCTGCATAGCAGTGGAGCTCATATGAATTATATGTATGAGGGATAAGACACCCTTACTGTGTTTTGAAGGTTCAGATGTATGTCTGAGGGTATACTGACTGATATGTTTCTGTAATTATAATTGTGTTCTCTGGTCTTGGATGGTCTTCAGACTTCAATAATAGTTATAAACACATGAATGTATAAACCAGGAGCTTACCAGTTCATATTAGTATGTAAAGCCCCTACCCCAAAAAAAATTTGTCAGGTCATAAAATTTGTGCTCCCAGTACATGTCTGCAAAGTTAAATCACCTAACAGGTCCAGCAGCAAACAACCCTCAAGCTAATTCCAAGTGTCAGATTAACCTTCCAGTTTTACAAACTGCTTTACTCCCTGTTTGGCACTGTTGCTCCCTGCTTAACATCATGCAAATGTGGTTGGCATCATTGCTTGGGTTTATGCACTACGAGTAAATGCAATAACACACTTTGGTGGGAATTCATTATTAGCTCTTGCTGTGTTTTCTGGTTAGACATCTCTGGTGTTAGAAGGGAAGGTGCCCAATTTAGGGCACAGAGGTGGGGTGTTCAGGAATCCAGAATCTGTACTGGACTCCTTGTAAAGGCACCACATACAAAGGCTTTTGCAGGGGGATTATACCAGCTCCCAGTACAATTCTGAGGTTTGGAATAGTCTGGCCAAGCCTGTATCCAGTTCATCTGGCATTTCACACACTGGAGAATACTGTAGGCATCACTTTAATGACCTAAAAAGTTGCAAGAGGGATATACTCAACCAGTGACTGGGTGAATTCAGAATTAGCAACATCCCACAGTTGTGTAAGTATTCTAATAAAAAGAATTTATAACAGATAGAAAACTAAATGTAGGCAAGACTGGTATGCATAAATCCCTTCTGTTCTCCTCTTTACTTTACACACCTAATGCAGAAATCATTGTGAATAGAGCCCATGTTAAATGCCTAGAGAGACTGAGGGAAACAAGTGGTATGTATGCAGCATAACAGAAGTATTATTGTAGATTTTAAAATAAAAAAAAAGTTTTTGTTTTCTTTTCTATACAGTTGTAGCAAAGTAAGCATGCATATCCAAACTGTAAAAGCAAGTATGAATGCTTCAGTCTAGAGCACAAACCAACTTTAGATGTCAAGTGTAAGACTGTAGTCAGACATTATGGTTTCAAATACCAAAAGTAACAAGTATAAAATAGTGCAATCCTTTCAAAATATTGCATAAATTAAATTCTACAGAAGTGCCATAAATGCCCTGCTGTTAACTTTAATCTATATAATTGGATCAAGTATATATGCAGTATCTGCACATTGCAAGGATTACTTTGAGCAATTCATAATTATAGTTTGTAGTTGTTAAAAAGTATACTTAAAATGTAAGCTTTCAGATAAAATAGTTGTATTATTGTGATAATGCATTGTATGTCATATATGATGGTACTAATTGTATCTCTTTTTTCCTCTCACCCCAACCCTTATCTCTTTTTATTCTATGTGTTTCCATGTCATCTGTCTCTAATAAATCAGAAAATGCTTTACAGCACAGGGAGGTATGCCAACCCCAGTGGCTCTACTTGCCCCTGCTCCACCACTTTCTGGCACCGACACACAGCACATCTGGGACCCAACATGGCAATACTGCCTCTTCTGCCCCTGCACTACCCACCCTGTCAGGTAGCACTACCCTGGAACTGGTGCTGTGGTACTCTTTAGGAGTACTGGCAGAGGTGGAAGATTTTATCACCCACCAGAAGATGCCAGTGTTGGTGCATAGGGTCATGCACAGCACCATTGGTGTGCACCTATGCAGGATGGAGAGGCTGCTCTCCCTCATGGGCCATAGGAGGAGGAGACATCTGTTAGAGTAAATGGTTCTATGTAAGTAAATTGATTTGTTAGTGTAAACTACTGTATGCAAGCGAATTGATTTATGTAAACTGTTAGTATAACTCATGTTGGGCAGAGTGGTATAGATTCATGGCATCCATGGGCTTACCTTTAAAGATTGTTCAACACTGTTTTACACTGCTCTACTCTTTTCCACACTTTTCTTCATGGGCAGCATGAGGCTGACATGAGGAATTCTAGAATGCGAAGCCTGTTCCATTGGCAACAGTATAAATAAGTGAAGAGACTGACTGGATTTGGAGATTTTCTGAGGAAACTTTGTCAACAGAAGTGGGAAACAAAAGGAGAGTTGCCAGTCAGGCATGGGCAATGGCATCGGCCCAAAATAGGTTTACAATAAGAGACTCTAAAGCATTTATGTTGTAAAAGATAATCAAGTCTCAACAGAGAGTATTTCAAAGTCAGTTGGTTATTGCTCATTGTTGCTTAACTGAAATAATTATATTAAGTAGAACCTTGGTGTAAGTCTGTTTCTGTTTTGGTGCTTGCTACTTTAACAGTGGCAAGCAAGAACAGTTTTGAAATACACACTCGTGAAGTTTTGAAGTCAACAGTAAATCTTTAAAATACTCATACATGTTAAATGTTGATGTCAACATCCAGTTTGAGATATTGTTCATCAGAGTAGTGCTGGTTCGTACTTCTTCCAAGGGTAAACGAGACATCATTTGAAGGAACTACTCTTCAGTGATCACCGAGTTATCCAATGGACATAGACTTTTGGCGGGATTTTCCAGTTTTCAGCCTGATCACTTAGTGACTGTAAATAACTCATGGTAAGCCTTTTTCTGTCACAACATGGATGCCATTAAAGCCTTAAGTGAAAAGCACCCACATGTAAGTGTAGATGTTAAGTTAAGTTATAAAGATGTATGGGATTTTTTAATGAAATGGTATGATGTAAATCAAGTAACAGCTTTTTTTTAAATGTAGTAAAGTAGATTTTGCATGTCTTGCTAAAATTGTGGTAGGTTTTGATCAGTATGTACAAAAGTCAAAATCTCTACCTACATCTGTAAAGTGTAATAATACCACAATGTTACACTGTCAGGAATGTGTTGATATACTTAAGATTATCTGTCAGAAGTGCCAGGGTAAAATGCAGTTACCAGAAACACAACCAGATGCTGCAGATTTAGTGACGTCAATAACTAAACCACTGAGAAACATTCAGGAATATAACACACAATATATGGATTTTCAGGCTCCAATTATAACTCCTTTATTTGAACAGTATTGTTTAGAATGGTCAGAGACAGTTAAAGCTGAAAGTAAAACAGGTGACACAGTATCAAAGTTAAATAAGGTGGCACAAAGTTTTAAGGAAAAATTGCAGAAATATGATGCAGAGCTCAGGCACTACACTGAGGCTTCACATTTTTCTTCTGACTACTTTACAAACCACATTACAGTCTTTGCAGGAAATAATACAGGAAAGGGAGGATGAAATTGCTACCATAAAACCACAGTTAAAAATGGTAGAGGATGACATTAGGACAGAGAGAAGGTTTAGAGTACAGGCAGTTATGGATAAAAAAAACTGCAATACAGCAAATGCAAAGTTACTGCAACAAATACAAGAATTTCAGGTACAACTTAGAAGTACACCACACATTAGTAAATACATCGACTGATTTATATCAACAGTCTAGGTTACTACAGGTAATCCAACAGTGGAATTATAAAAAGGGAATTTTTTACAAGATGGCCTTTGAAGAATGGGTAATACATATGGTGGTGGTACAGACTGGGCAGAGCCTTTTGAAAAGTGTTTCCCGGTTTTCATCCCTAAGTGTTTCACTAAATATAATACAGACAAAAAGGTTAGATGTATCTATACCTATTCAGAGAACAAGATCACCATTGCTGGTGTATATGCAGGGACAACCATTAACAACCAAGTTATTGGATAATTTTATTATAACTATATCAGATAAATTGATGGAGCAAGCAGAACATTTTAAAATGGCTTATCAGATAGTGCATGACAAATCAGATCAGGAGATGGAAGAAGAAGCAGTCAAGAAGCAACTCATTCATAGTTTCCTAGAACAGCTTAAGGGAGTACCAGGTGACGTTAAGTGTATTTATGAGGAAGGCTCCAAAACATTTGAGGAAATGGTGATTAGACTGATGAAAGGACAGAAAATGAATGGGAAGCAGTGTATAGAGCAAAACATTTTTTGTGTTGAGGGAGATGAGGAAGTGCAGAGCAAGGTATATGCAGTTGGGTGAGGAAGAAGGCGGGATGATGCCCAAAAGGGGGGAGTAGGACAACATCAGCCCTTCCTCAGGTAGGAAGGGATGGTCCAGGCAGGGAAAGTAAGGAAGTTACCTGTTTTTTCTGCCAAAAGATAGGACACATAAGACAGGATTGCCAACATTATAAAAAAATGAAAAAGTAAGCAAATGGAAAATAAGCAAATAGAAAAGTGTGTATATCCAGCAGAATAGAATACAGAGGAAAATCAGAGTCATTACTATAATCCCAAAAAGAAAAGTTATAAAAAATTACAAACAGATAGCAAATGGAGTGTATGCTCAGCATAGTATGCAATACGAGATCCACTGTATAATTCAGAAAATGAAAAGTTAGACAGTAGTGTGAGAGAAATAAATAGAATTGTATATGTTGTTGAGGAACAAGGAAAAATAGAGGCAGTTTATTTGGTGCATTCAATGACATTTTTGATGTCTGACCCACTCTCAGGAGGGGCAGAATAGGGGTGTTCCCCCTACACACATCAGCTAGTTAGTCTCTTTTACTCTGGTTGGTAATGGGAGACCATTGGTCACCCTATGGGTAAAGGGGATACCATGGCAAAACATTCTGGTAGGTAACTGGAGTGGTGGTCTCAATAACAAATAGAAGATTAAAAATAAATTATCAAAAGAAAACAGCTATGTAGGGATTCAATGGAAACTCTGTAATAGCTGTCAGTAGTCAACCAGTTGACATTAGATCCTAGCTGTGGTATAACTATTTTAGGGATGGATACATTATCAAAGCTGGGAATAGTGATAGATTTCTCAAACAGGATTCTATGGAGGACAGTGCAGGGACTGGAGAAGACTGAATATGCACAATGTATGGTAACAAAAGTAGATCAAACAGACAAAAAGATAAGAATTGAGCGGGAAATGTCAGATGAGCAAAAGGAAATGGAAAAGTTGGAAACACTTTTCAGGATTGATGGGCAAAATCCAAAACGGATTGTGGTAAACTAAAGGAGGCTATAGTGGTGGGTAGTCCAAATGATTTTTTTTTTTGCCTTTCCAAAAACAGTACCTAATTCCAATAGACGCTCAAAATGACATGAGAAAGTACTTTAAAGAACAAAGGCAGATAGGCATTATTAAAAGGGGACATAGTCTAATACATTCTTCTGTATGGCCAGGGTTAAAAAAGTATGGTCCTGGATCTTAGGAATGTAAATGATTGCACAGTCCCAAGGGGTTATCTGATAACTGGGGTTCCAGAATTGTCAACAAAAATTATACCCACTAGTAGGTGGTTTTCAGTTATTGATTTGACAAATGGATTTGTTTGCTGTTCCTTTGTAGGAAAAGGAGTGGTAAAAGTTTACAATAACTTTTGAAAATCAACAGTATG
Organism: Protopterus annectens; assembly: GCF_019279795.1. Taxonomy (NCBI): domain Eukaryota; kingdom Metazoa; phylum Chordata; order Ceratodontiformes; family Protopteridae; genus Protopterus; species Protopterus annectens. Next base: position 864,105,421 of record NC_056744.1, read on the forward strand.
TGATGACATGTTTAGCTGAAGGATTTCAAAATAGCCCAGTGATTTTTCATCAAATTCTGGGACAGGTGTTGCAAAAAACTGAGGTGCCAGATAATGTAATTCATTACACTGATGACATTTTGATATACTCAAAAACAGTTGAAGAGCATTACAGGGATTTAAAGAAAGTGTTATGTACATTACATGAGGTAGTGGTCAAAGAAAATAAATAAAACATACAGTTCATGAGGCATGAAGTAAAATGTTTAGGGTCTATAATAACACCTACAGGGATAACTCCTTGTAAAGAAAAGGTAAAAGGAATATTAGGCTTGCCAGTGCCTTTGATGGTGACAGATTTACAGAAATTTATGGGAATCATGAATTACAACAGAGAATTTATTTAAGATTATGCAACAGTGGCAGCACCACTGTGCAGGATGTTAGCGGAACAAAAAACTTCCATAACATTGCAATGGGGGTCCATAGAAGAAGAGACTTTCAAAATGTTAAAGCAAAAGTTAGAGCAGGTTATTTATTTTATTTATTTATTTTATTTATTTTACATTTGTTGACCGGGCTAGTCTAACTGGATGCATGTCCATTTTCAGCAGAGGCCAGGGGAGATAAGCTCCACTTGAAAAGATTAACAAAAAGATAAACATAAAATGGTTAACATATAAATGCATGTACATAAATTATTTGCAGATTATTGCATAACATTTCAATCATTGAATACAAAGATTATTACAGAACATTAGATAAATTTGCTAGAAACTCTATTCTCAAGGATTTTTTTTTTTGTGTGTGTGGATAGAGTAAGGAACAGATAAGGATTAGTCCATGAAAGTAAAAGTAATGGTTGAGAAATACTGGGTCAGCAGTGATGACGATAGCAATGCCATTTTTGATTAGTCTGGGTTTGTACAGGGGCATAACCAGTGTGTTTGCAGGTAAAGTTTCAATTTTTGTTTAAATAATGATAAAGAGGACAGTGATGTCAGTTCATTTGGAAGTTGGTTCCAGTATCTTCCAACAGCATTAAAGAACAGAGAGTCACCAGAGATATTGTAGGTTACAGAGTTAATAGTTCCAAATAACAAGGTTGCTTTCTTCTTGCAAGCAGCTGCAGGTCCTGAAACAATATCTGTAATTTTACTACAAGTGTGGCCATTAGGGAAGTCTGTGGGAATGGAGCAAAAATTAAGAGCTATATTTTGCAACAGGAGACTCACACCAGTGGAAAAGGGATATCATCCTTGCATACAGCAACTGCTGACAATTTACCACATCGATTGCAATTATTGTTATTATTTTTCTAATTGGTATTATTATTACCTGTATAAATCTTTGTGTAACAAAGCATTTAACCAAATTAATATTATAAACAGAGAAGAGTTATACAGTTTTGAGTTTCTACTTAACTGTTTTAATAAAATTATTCCATTTTATTCTTATTTTGTTTAAATAACAAAAGGGGGAATTGTTAGAGTATACTGTTATATGTAAATACATTGTTTTTTTTAGAGTAAACTGTTCGATGCAAGTGAATTGATTTATGTAAAATGTTGAGAATAGTGGTATAAATTCTTGGCATCCATGGTCTTACCCTTATAGATTGTTCTACACTGTTCTGCACTGCTCTACACTTTTCTACACTTTTCTTCATGGGCAGCATGAGGCTGAAAAGAGGAATTCTAGAATGTGAGGCCATTGACAACAGTATGAAAAAGTGAAGAGATTGACTGGATTTGGATATTTTCTGAAAAAACTTCATTACCAGAAGTGGGAAATGGAAGGAGAGCTGCCAGTAATGCACTGGCAAGGGCATTGGCCCAACAATAGCTTTACAATAAGAGACTCTAAAACATTTATGTTGTAAAAGATAACTTAGTCTCGACAGAGAATATTTTACAGGCAGTCAGTTAATGCCTATTGTGGCTTAACTGAAATAAATATATGTGGCTCGAACCTAGACTGTGTAAGTCTGTTTCTCTTTTGGTGCTTGTTACTTTAACAATGTCAGGCACTCCAGCAGCCAGCGAAGTAAGGGGACAGTAACTGACAGTTCTGTGGGTGAGGACTAGATTCTCATTGCCCCCATGTTTGATGAGAATAGGCTTCTGTTGTCCCCTACTTAACCCCAATCATGGTGTCCCCCAACTTTTTGTGTCCCACACCATCTTGTTTGCCCTGTTTGCTTGCATCTGCTTCTTCACCTACCCTACTTACCTGACCCAGAAATACCTACATCCCTTACCCAACATTCCTCTCTTACTGAAATTAGAAAAAGGGCATATGTCCCAAAAAAAATCATCCCATAAATAGCACTCCAATTTGCACAAATGTCTTTTTGACACATGTGATTAAGAACAATCGTCTATGCAGCATGAGTTTGTTGTTGTCACCCCTCTTTGTTGAGGAGACTGTCCAAAGCTATAGTTCTAGCCTACCTCCCTCCTGCGCATTCCTATATTGCTTTCCCTTTGTTCTTCTTCCTGCTTGCCCCCCATTTCACCACTTTCTTATCTACCCCATTTTAACACCTTTAATCTGGTCAAAAAATAGAATCACTCACAACACCCATAAGTAACAAAAATGCAAAGAAGCCCTTCACTTTTTGACCTCTGTGTTTGTACGTAGTTTGGCATCATGCACCAATGCCAAGCAATGGTGAATGGCTCTTCCTTGGTGCATCTACCTCCTCACAATGCAGCTTAAATATGTTGCATTAAGGTAACACATGATAACACACAGTGATTGTAGTATAAATAATTATTTCACTGCATTATCACTACTTATTTAAAACTATTACATACACTTGGATTCAAACCCTATATCATCCGGACTCCAAAAGAAATGTGTCATTGCATTTACACCTGCTGCCACAGAGTCAGCAAAGTATCAGGTGTGTTTTTTACACTCAGTTAACTACTTAATTACCTTGATTACTAAAATTTTATTATTTTTAATTAATTGTATTTAATTACTTTATTACTTATTTGCCACTTAACTATACACAAACAGGGAAATCAGTATAAATGCGTATCTCGCATATGTAAACACTTTGCCATCCATCTCACAAACCCACTATGCAAAGTGGACAATAGCATGTACTACTTTTGTTTACTGTCCATTTAGTCTTCATGCCATGAAACTACATGTGAAAATACAAACAAAAGGACACTTTCTAAGAAAATAACACAGATTTACAATGCAGCCATTACCCCTCCCCCATCCACTGCAACCTTGGTCTCTCAGTACTTGTTCACAAATATATCAACTACTGCACTACAAAAATAAATAACAAATGCTGTTTTATATACCATGCACATCTTCATAATGACATTCAGATTTTATAATACTTGTATTAATGTTGACACTTGTTTGCATATAGTTTGTAAAGCTGTCTCTTAAATTATACCTGCACGTTGGAAACACAACAGCAGATACTACATGTTGCACACTCATCAAGCTGGTAACATGCAGAACTTTAATATCTTGACAGTAGGATATGGCTAGCTATCCATTTTATACATGGCTCCAAATATCCTCTCTCCAACATCCAGTGCTGATGTCATCCACTATAAATTGTCCTATAGCCTTGAAAAAGTCAGACTTGTACCATGGCACTTGTGTAAAGGGTTGAATGCTCTAGTCAGTGTATTTAACTAGATAGGGGTAGGGGTTCTAATCTCACTGCAGTCAGTGTGTGTGTGTGTGTGTGTGTGTGTGTGTGTGTGTGTGTGTGTGTGTGTGTGTGTGTGTGCATGCGTGTGTGTGTGTGTGTGTGTGTGTGTGTGTGTGTGTGTGTGTGTGTGTGTGTGTGTGTGTGTGTGTGCGTGCAGTTGCTTGATGTTAGAGAGAGAGACAATTTTACACCAGCATGTCGGACGCTGTTATTACCATCTTCATTTTAACAGACACTGCTGATCTTGTTACTTAAAAAGTGCTGTCCTACACTCTCCAAGTCAGACTTGTGCTGTGGCACTTAGGTTGAATACGGAGGTCTCTGGTTGGTGTAGTTAGATAGGTAGGAGTTCTGTTCTCACTGCAGTCAACTTGTGTCTATGTGCATGTTTGTGCACTTGCTTGACATTAGAGACAGCATTTTACACCAGCATGTCAGACACTGCTGTTACCAATTTTCTCTCAATAGACACTGCCAATATCATCACTTATAAAATGTTGTCCGACACTCTCCAAGTCAGACGTGCTGTAGCCCTTCCAGTAAATACAGTGGTCTCTAGTCGGTGTAGCTAGATAGGTAGGGTTTTTGTTCTCACTGCAGTCAACTGGTATGTGTGTCTGTGTACCCTTGCTTGACATTATAGAGAGCATTTTACACCATATGTCAGATACTGCTATTACCAACTTCCTCTCATCAGACACTGTTGATGTCATCACTTATAAAGTGTTTTCTGACACTCTTTGAATAAGGCTTGTGCTGTGGTGTTTGCATTAAATATGGAGGTCTCTAGTCAGTGTAGTTAGATATGTAGCTCTGTTCTGACTGCAGTCATCTGGTGAGTGAGTGTGTGTGTGTGTATGTGTGTGTGTGTGTGTGTGTGTGTGTGTGTGTGTGTGTGTGTGTGTGTGTGTGTGTGTGTGTCCATGCTTGACATTAGAGAGAGCTTTTTACATGTCAAACACTGCTATTACCATTTCCTCTCAACAGACAATGCAGATATCACTTATAAAGTGGTGTCTGACGCTCTCCAAGTCAAACTTGTGCTGTGGAACTTGCATTAAACACAGATGTCTCCGGTCTCTGGTTGGTGTAGTTATAGAAGTAGGGATTCTGTTCTGACTGCAGTCAATTGATGTGTGTTTGTGTACTTGCTTGATATTAGTGACAGCATTTTACACCAGCATGTCGGACACTGGTATAACTATCTTCCTCTCAACAGACTCTGCTGATGTCATCAGCTATAGTCGTCTCTCAAGCTTGTTCTGTTAATGTTACAGGCTAGGTTAAGATCCCTAGAATGAGTGACTCTTGTGCCATTAGATTTGCAGTTGTGAAGCATTTCCATCAGGGCAGGTCTGGGACTGGCCTGTTGCCCAGGCACAAGGCACCTCATCCAATACAATACAGAGTACAGTGACAGGGCTTTTGGTATATCCACATACGTCATGGCATATTTTGTAGGCCATGTGTTTTCTTGTTGAGAAACCCCTGTACTCTCTCCAGCTGATGCAGGTATCTGGTGTGGTACATGCAGAAGTGTGTGTTATACTCTATTAGTGTTCTGATGAAGTTCGAGTACAGTGGTGTTACTGGATATGATGGCCTGACATATGAGGTGCACAATGTAGAAGGCTTACAACTGTGGAAACTTGGTAGTTAAATTTCAGATTGCTATCTACCTGTGTTCCCAGGTCTTACACCACTGGGTTTGAGCTTGCAGGGGGTGTTGTCACTGCTGTAATTAATGAGGAATTTCACTTTGCAGAAGGCAAACATAAGGGCACATTTTTACATTTCTTCATGGACCATGTAGCTTTGGCACCAATCATTTGTCTGTGCTAGCACCTCCAGTAATGTCTAAATATCATTGGTGGATTCAATGATTGCAATCAAAATGCAATCATCAGCAAACTTTGTACTTCAAAGGTCATATACTTTAGCCAAGAAATGATTCTAATAGTAAAGGGCCCAGCACAGATCCTTGTGGTATTCTACTGTTGACGGCTGTACTGCTAGAGGTTGATTCACCAATTTTCACAGTATGTGTTCTGTCAGTGAGCCAATTGGCTAGCCATATACTGACATAAGGGTTAATCCCCAGCTGGGAGAGCTTCTCAATGATACTTGAGTGGAGGATTGTGTCAAAACACTTGGCCAGGTCAACATACGTGGTATGCACTGTCTTACCTTCATCCAGCCCTTTGATGACTTTGTCAAAGAAGTCTACTATGTTTAATAAGTATGATCTATTCTTAACAAAGCCAAATTGAGTTGGGTCTAGAGTTTGAAGGTCACCTATGTCCTTGTTTATAAGGAGGGTGGCCTAATGGTTAAGGTGTTTGCCTTACAAACACAAGGTGCAGGGTTTGAGTCTCACAAGGGATAATTGGCTAGGCTTACAATGGCTCGCAAGGGCAGTTAGCTTAGTACTAACCTATGAACCTATGAACCTATGATTCTTTTCATGGCCTTGCAGATGAGACTGGTTAAACGTACAGGTCCATATTTTCCAGGGTTGGTTGATGGCCCACTTTTGTGCAAGGAGATTACTGCTGCTGGTTTCTACTCAGCTGGAACCAAGCCAGTTCTCAGGCTATGGTGACAGAGGATGGTAATTTGGTCTGCTAAGTCCTATTGTAGATTGCTTAGTAAGTGATAGACACAAAACATAAATAGCTGCTTGACACATTGTTGGCATGGGTTACAATCGTGACAGTGTGGATTGTGACATATATATGCCATGCACACCTGTCAACAAGCCTGGATTGTTCATAACATCACATACAGGTATAGCAGTGTCCCTCCTAACACCTCCATCAGATGTTGTAGTGTCAGGATGATGTGCTTGATTACCCTCATAAATTCCTGATATTGCATAATAGTTGTACAAGTATGTTAGCACAGAAACATCTATGATCACTCACAATCATACATGTTATGTGAGAGACATGTGATTACTGGTGGTATTATTCTGATGTTGTCTGTGATTGTGCATCCTTCAGTTTACTGTTGTCCATGAGCCTGTAACTATCTGTCCCACTTGGTGGAGACCTCTGCTGACATTACGTTCATATTCAGACAACTCATTTTGCACAGGTTCACAATATGCAGCTAACCCTTATTGTATATAGCATCTCTGATAGATGTCCCCTCCACTGCACTTGTCAGGATGCTCAGATCACACAGATATCTTATCTGTTGTTGCCACCTTGTGTGACAGTTGCATAATATACATTTACACTGTTCAGTCTGTACTGTATCATGTCAATATGTGATTAATGTTCCTGCTACAATTGTCTTCATCTAAATGTCCTCCTGTGCTGTACATTAAGATGTTTCACCTGTCCACTTTCACTGTGTTCATTCCTTCAATTTATCTGCGTGTCCCTGTTCAGTACACACACTTCCCTGATTGTTTATTTTAAATGACAGTCCATGTACCATTAGAGATCATTTACACAACTTTCTTACAGGATGTCTGAAATGGGATTCCCCAATACTCTGCACTGTGTAGAATGTCCTGTAATATGTTTGGACCATATAGATTTATATATTGTTAACCCTGGTAATTACTGTAGCATTCCGTGTAATCCCACACACCTAGTCTGCATGTAGCTAAACAGGTCCACATGTTTGCTGCTATCCGTGTTGCTTTACATGGTTTCCTGGCCGGCAACACTGTTGCTGGCCATGAAACCATGCTTGTTTTCATTTAAATGCAGTGCGCATCATAAATATGTAATTACTGCCTCTCCTCACCATGCAAATACGTAAACTCCATGTAGGCTTCACGCAAAGCTTACATGAAGTTTATTGAATCTCCAGGTAATACAATGTAACCAAATGTCTCTGCTGGTATAAGAATGTATAAGTCAAGATTTATGGTAGCATTCACAATTTAACACAATATGTCAATATTTAACAACATTTGCACATGCTTTTGCAGCAAACACTTATATTTGGTTACAGATGTAGTTATTTTCTTTGTTTTTTTTACACAACTCACATGGTTATGTTGTCTTTTAAATAATGAAATTCTCTCTCTTGTAAACAACTGTATCTTTTTATTTGCCATCCCCAAATACCATCTAGAGATAATTACCTAACTAATGTATATTGCTTTATCAGTAACTTAGGAATATTCTACCTCTGTTCTTCACATCAGAATGCACATGCCTAACACCTATATCTGCTACAGGATATTACATTTTGTTGTCGACATCTCTGTGATTCTGTCATGTTGTACCAGTGGGACAACAGATACCTAAGAAAGGTGCAGCCCTGAATGGCATTCACCTGAAAGTTATCTGACTGAATAAACACTACCCATTTACATTATGATATATTCTTTTATTACAGATGACAATGTAGAAAGTTCAATAGTTAAGATAAGCTAGAAAGTATGTACAGAATAGGAGATTAAAAATACTGAAGTGAAGGTTATTTTGTTATATTACCCAACATTTTACCCAATAGGTTGTTTATGTTAAATATACAAACTTGAATATACCTTCAGTAAAATGTTTGTCTTCAGTCAGCATCACTGACTTTATGTGCAATATCAAAGTTTAGATACTTGATTTATATGTCATTTGAAATGCATTTTATTGTTTTTTATTATTGCATTTATTATTTAGTTTTTACATAAAGTATTCTAATATTTAGTCATTGGTTAGACAGATTAATTTAGATCAATTTAGCTACACATAGCCATTGAAAGGTTCTAACTGATAGCCAATATATTTCATGTTAGAATTATATTTATTTTTATGGTTTATTGGCCATACACATATTAACTTTTGGTCAATATCATGTATATTTATTCTTATTGCATGGACCTTTCAAATATTTCTTTTCATTAATGAATATTAATGAATTAGTTTTAATTGTTTAATAATGTATGATGTCAAGAGCTGTCGCAACCAATCAGGTGTTATGTTGCACTATTGGAATGCTTGGATTTTTTATGATTTTACAAGTCTGATGAAGTCTTTGTGGTGAAAGCGCTAACTTTTTAATAAACCAGTTTATATCTCTTTTTGTGCCTTGTGGACATTCAGTGTTATCATCAAATTGTGGATTATACCTGCCGTGTTTAGTCGCTGTGGATGCGTTTTATTTCTGAACTGGTTTACATAGTTGTTGAAGCCACAGCAACTTTTACCCTTTGGTGGTGTTTTATAAGCTAGAAAGTGTCTGATCATGTACATTTGGCAGAAATGCATTCATTGGTGTGACTTCCTGCAGCCAGATTGCTCACCAATTGTGCTACAAAGCTTGCATGTTCTGCTGCTCATCAAGCACACTGCATTCAGAAATGGGCTGCAGACTCAGATGGCCCTGTAAAGCCTTAGCTTAGTTCATACAATTGAACAGCTTTTCTTATGTCTGAGCCTTTTCTTAGGTGGACCAGTGTATGACATAATATTCTGTTAAAAAAAAAACAAAGTGTGGGAATTAAAATATTAATCCTGGAGAATTTAGTGCCTCACCAGGTAAACAAAATTCTCTTACTGGAAATAATATTTGTAAATGTCATTTTCAGTTGTTTTGTTATTAATCTTTTTGCCTCAACTCTGGTGATAAAAGTCATCAGTACTTGCCCACAAAGGAATTTCCTGTAATAACTGTGGATGGTTTTGGGGCAGCCCCACATTTTTATGAATAATAACATCTTGATGTCCTCCTTCCTAATCTCAACTTCCTGAATATCTATCGCCCAGACTGGTTTTACATTATTTGGCTGCAGTTTGACATAGCAGTTAAAAAAATTATTTTCCACCCTTTCTGAGTGTTTCTCTTTTCTTGAGCTTGTGTAACCATGGAGTTGGTGTATATGTCTGTCCATACACTTGCAACAACTGGAATGCTCACAGAGATATCTTAGTAGGAGGATACAAGACTTAAGCAATAGGTCCTACATAGACTGACTCAAAGCCCTGTCACTGTACTTGGTATCCTACAGAATGCTAAGAGGTGACCTGTGTCTGTCATACAAGACATCCTGTAAACCAGTATTTATGGATTTACTGCATGTCAGCAAGTCAACTGGCATCAGAAATACTCAGTCTAGAAATCTGAACCTCTTCCACACCATCAACAGAATGGTTTTCAAAGACAGGTTTATCTTGCAGAGGATAACACTGCTCTGAAACAGACTTTCCATTCAAGCAAAAGAAACCTGACCATATTTAAGTGCAACTTGGATCTATGGATGGGAAATAGAATATTTACCATAGGGCTGGCCCTTATACTTCTATTGGACAGAGGTGGCTCCTAAATCCTTTATCCCATGCCTGGATCCCCTCAAATTATCTGTGGTATGATCCCAGTTATTATTACTATGGGTAACATATAATTATTGATCATGGGATTGAGTAAGGCCAATTTAACCCAAATGGAATAGGTTAAGTCAAACACCAAAAGAGAAACTGGCTAGGGTTAAATGTCTTACAAGGGCAGATAGTCTAGCACTTACCTATGAAATTAAAATGGGAGTTGGGCTGTGAAGTCCTCAATATAGGGGAGGTGGTGAGCATATATTGTGAAAATGCTTTCTTTATTAACCACAGTTTTGGTAGGTGTGTCATTTGATAAATATGAATCATCCAGTGTATGGTCATTAGCTTATTAGCAGAATTCTTATGGTGCATCTGTACTTACTGGATGTGTGTAAAACATCAACAAGCGTACTTTATATCCTGTAATAGCCCACAGCACCACATATAACATGCTTTTTTAATCATTTGATAAATGCTGAATTAAAAAAATATGACACCCCAGAGTGGGATGATCCTGACTTTACCTCTGTATCTGGAGTAGAAGCCAAAGAAACTCTTAGGTGAATTCCTGGGTAGTTTTGAGGAACCATCCTGATTGGTTGTTTTTATGTTCCTGTGGTTGGCATAACATATTTTTTAATTATTTGGTAAATACTGAATAAAAAATGAAACCCCCGGGGGGGGGGGTAATCCTGACTCTACCTCTATCTCTACAGTAGAAGCCAAATAAACTCCCAAGTGAATTCCTGGGGGGTTTTGAGGAAACATCCTGATTGTTTGCTTTTACCCTGTTCTAGTGGTTGGCATACGTCTGAACTGCCGCTGAAGCTTGCTTTCTATTTACTATCACTTAAGTGACTAATACATATCTAGTGTTTCATTATTTATCATCTAATGCCCAAGTAATAATAAGTCGAGTGAACACTGTCATAAAATGTATGGTACAATTATACAACCTGTGTCTCAAAAATGATTGAATCACCCTGATCATTTAGTTCATTCACAACTATTACCTCAACACCATTACACAGTAAATAAGACCGTCACTTGGACCTCAAGGTTAACATTTCCTTTGAGAACAACAGAAAAGAATATTTGAATGTTGTTTCTGATAATTATATTCCACCCAGCTATATGAAAAAGTACTGGTGAAAGTTTTTAACTTTAAGTCCTTTTTTGAATGTCAGTTAAACATGTTCCCACTGCATTGAAACTTTCATCAATATAAAAGAATATGATTACATTTACTCTCAGGGTCATCTGATTTCACTATCAACACGTTTCTTTATGACCTGTTTCCCTTGCCACACATACCCAGTCTGTGTAGTGTATTTTCTTATTGAAATCAGACTCTAAAGCTCTATAGGCATCACACTTTTTCGTAGCATGTTGATAATATCCCCAGGAGACAACAAGAAAGGGATAACATTAATACTGTGCTACAACAAGGACATGATCTCCAAGTGCTGTTGCTGTAGAAAGAATGCCCAATGTATTTATGTAGTCTTTGAGTCTTCATCGAATAGACAATATTTGATTTCCAGAGTGATGTTCAAGAGGATGCCCACATGCTTTGGCTTGTTCCAGAAAACTTCTCCATGGCATACATTCATAGTGATATCATAATTTACAATACATCATCTCTGACACCATACTGAGAGAATTAATTCAGAACCTTCATTCATAGTGATCATAATTTACAGTACATCAGTTCTGATACCATACTGAGAGAATTAATTCAGAACCTTGCCATTAAGAATAGATGCCTAAGGTGGAATTCTGTATATACTAATCATAGCCAGTCAAATCACTCTTGCTTACAATAGCTTCAGTGATTATAGTTCATTTATTTTTAAAATAAAACAGAGTATCACAGTATTCCTTTCCAAGTGACATGTCCATACCACTGAGGTACCATAACATGTCCACTTCTCAGACTTGAAAATATTCAACAACCAGTGAAAATATGACTAAATGTGCCTTACTATTTATTAATTCTTTTTTCATTAAAATCATTAGATTATATAATCCACATCTACCCATTTCCTTTCAACTGCCTAATTCAGTATTATACCTTAAATAGATCAAAAACGTAGAAGGAAAAAAAACAGTGAATAACAAATGACCACCACGGACTCCTTGCTCCAGCAAACACAGATTTCAGATATCCTTTTCAGAAAGTATAATACCACAGGTTCCTGAACGCAAAATTTATTAAGACAGCGTTTTCGCTGTGTACATAGACACAGCTTCTTCAGAGTGCATAAAACAAGTAGTAAGTACATAGAAGCGGTTTTTAAATCATGCACCAGGAAGTGATGTCATGGCCAATAAAATAAAGGTGCAAACCATAAAATTAAACCAAGCATGTTGTAAAATACATTTACAAAAAGATTCAATAAAAAATTATTTTAAAACCTGTCAACTGACAGTAATAAGTTAAAAGGTAAATAGATAATAAACTGTAAAAAACATCAGTTAAAGTAACTGAGAAACCTGATATTTTGTATATAGATATGTCGAAATGTGCACAACCTTTTGAGAATAATATAGTGTATATTGTAATAAAAAGTATAATGTATGTTGTAATGAAAAGTACAATTCATCTGGAGAGTGTCAATACTACAGGTAATAAAGGACTACAAAGTGTATAGTACCTCAGTAAAAAGGATATCGAGTGGCAGAGAAGAAATTAACACTACAGGATAGGTACTGTAAGAGAACTATATCACCTTAAGTAACTTCTAATTTTTAATACTGAGGAGATGTTACAGTTCTCGTTTAATCCTGGGTGTTTAAATGCATCAGTTCTAAGTTGCCATTCCAATTCGCAAAGTTCCAATAACAAAGGTATAGGGCCCCCTCTGATAGTACCCAGTATTTGTTCTATAGCCATGAACGAGAAACTATGGCCTGGGAATTGGATGATGTGCCTAGCAAGTGCGTTGCTCTCGTTGTTGTTCCTGATCGCATAGAGGTGTTCATAAATGCGGTCACGGAACCTACGGTCGGTCTTACCGATATAGAAGGACGAGCAGCAATCGCAGAAGGCCACATAAACGATGGATTTGCTTTCACAATTGAGGGGGGCTCTGATGTTATATTTTTTATTTCGAATTTGAAAAGTTTGTCCAGATCTAACTTTTATACATCTGTTACAGAAACCACATGGGAACATACCCACTTTTCTATTAAATGGTATTTTGGAAGTGTTCCTCTGCAACAATTCCTTCAAATTATTGTTCCTTTTAAAAACGAATTTAGGGTTTAAACCAAATTTTTCTATAAGTAAGGAGTTATTCAAAATGAAATCCCAATTTTTATTAATAATATTCATAATGGCCTTTGAGTCTAAACTGAAGGTCATAATATAACTAGTCGATGGATCAAAGGTGATGGATTCTGAATTTACCTCGATACTAGTGCCACTTACACTAGTAGTGACAACAAAGTCACTACAAGAGTGGGTAGGGGACAATTGGTGGTTGTCCACACTAAGAATGGCCTTGTAAAAACCATTAGTTCTTTTAGTATACACTTCCGAAGTAAGTTCACATATAAGATCAAGTGGGTACTCTCTATTAGAAAACATATCTGATAAGAAGTCACATTCCTTCTGGAAGTCCTCCAACGTACTGCACATCTTGGCCGCCCTCACTAGTTGGCCCTTAACAATGGCCTTTTTCTGCTTGAAAGGGTGGTGGCTTGAAAAGTGTAAAGAAGAATTGCAGTACGTTGGTTTTCTATAAATACTAGATGTGTATGAGTTGGACTGGGCATTTTTACACAGTCTGATATCAAGGTAATCGATTTCAGTGTTAGAGAATTTGTGGGTAAATTTCAAGAAATCAGTGGTGGAATTGATAGAAGTGATGAAAGCATCAGCATCAGAGGAATTACCCCTGAATAACAGAAACACATCATCTAGATATCTCGTGTAAAATTTTACCTTTGTCATAAGAGTTGGAGATGCAAAAAGCAAATGTTTCTCCCAGTATCCCATAAAGAAGTTTGCCACGGATGCCCCGCAGGGGGAACCCATGGCAACTCCTTGTTTTTGAAGGAAGTACTTTTTATTAAAAATGAAGAAATTAGAGGAGAGGACAATATCCAAAAGCTCAGTGATAAGTTCAATTTCTAGTGTGGGGGCACCCAGTTCTTGGAGTATTAATGCAATCCACTCAAGGGCCTCCTGGTGAGGTATTGAAGTGTATAAGTCCACCACATCAACAGTGAGGAAGTTATCATCACTGTTGAAGGGTAGACCATTAATACGTTCCAGGAATGACCAAGAGTCTTTACAGACCCCAGGTAAAAGGTGAATATATTTAGATAAAAGTTTATCAACAACTTTAGCACTAGGATAGGTCATAGAAGACCTTCCGTCAATCAAGGCCCTCATGGGTGGACCAACTAGGTCTTTGTGGACCTTGGGGATGCCAAACATTACCGGAAGCTTTGGTAACATAATATCCAAGTAGTTGTAGGTGTCCATATTAATTTTGTTTGCAAGATACAAATCTCGGAAATAACCTCTTAACCTATTATGTGCTGTGTGGATTTCACTAATAGAGGCTTCCGAGTAAGCAGGTGACTCCAAAACTGAAAGCATTTTTTCGTTGTAAAATTCATCTTTAAATATAACCAACCCACCACCCTTATCCGGTTTCATCAACCGAACTGATGCATGACACAGGTTAGTGAGTGAGTTAAGTTGTTCTTTAGTGGTGTTGAACGACCAGTTACGCCTTCTCATAGAAGAGTCGTTAAACCAGTGCCTAAGGTCTAACTCACACACCTGTTCGAAAAGAGCTAATGAAGGGTGAAGTGGTGGGTTAAAAACACTAGGTAATTTAAACAGTGAAGCGTCAGGTAGACTACTTTCATTGTTAAAAAACAGTTTTAAGTTTAGTTTCCTCACGAAACACTTGAGATTGATAACTTCTTTTGTAATATCACCTAGTTTGCTTGGAACAAAGGTGTTTCCATGCGCTAGGAGTTCTATAAGGTCTCCAGTGAGAGTGAAGTCACTGAAATTATAAATTTTGAAATCACCATTGCTATTGCAAACAATTTTTGGGCCATTTTGTGTTAGGGCATCTTCATCGTTGTCTGATGTTCCATGTGAAGACAAGTTTAATTCACCAGGGCCAGTTAGTTCCAATTCTGCTTCCTGTTGTTCCGTTGCCGGAATGGGCGCTGGTCTAAAAAAGGGGTGTTAATATGTTGGTTTTGACTAGTGTTAGGCCTGGAGTTAGAATTATTGTTTAAATTAAGGCCTCTAATTCTATTACTACGTCTGGGGCCAGTCTGTTCAACATTAACTATAGAGTCACCACGAGGAGGTGGATTATCATGTGATGGCTCAGCAAAATTATCAAGCTGGGGTGCCCCTTCCCCTAGTAATGATCTTTTAATATCTGGAGATTGCAGTCTAGGGTATGCAGAGTTATTAGTGTATGCCTGCCTGTCCCTTAAAAGTTTTTTATTTTTATTTAGTTTCAATTTATTTAGTAAAGCATCTATGCTTGTCAAAGTTCTGTCATAGTCTATTTTGTACTTGGAAAAATCCAAGTCAGCTTTTAGTTCATTGTCCAGTAGTTCGTTTTCAAGTAAAAGTTGGTTAATATGAATGTCATAATGCTTAATCATAAGCTCAAGCAGCTGGACTCCCTGAGTTTGGAATAAATCCTTCAAGTCAGCAAAAAACAGTGCATTGTAGAGAAGGCCAGATGGGGAAAACGTGTTACGTAATCCCTTAGGAATAAGGCCTTCATTAATGCACTGCCTAAAGTAGACAGTCTCCAGTTGTAATTTTTTCAGTTTTAAAACATTAGCATCAGTTTAGACTCAAAGGCCATTATGAATATTATTAATAAAAATTGGGATTTCATTTTGAATAACTCCTTACTTATAGAAAAATTTGGTTTAAACCCTAAATTCGTTTTTAAAAGGAACAATAATTTGAAGGAATTGTTGCAGAGGAACACTTCCAAAATACCATTTAATAGAAAAGTGGGTATGTTCCCATGTGGTTTCTGTAACAGATGTATAAAAGTTAGATCTGGACAAACTTTTCAAATTCGAAATAAAAAATATAACATCAGAGCCCCCCTCAATTGTGAAAGCAAATCCATCGTTTATGTGGCCTTCTGCGATTGCTGCTCGTCCTTCTATATCGGTAAGACCGACCGTAGGTTCCGTGACCGCATTTATGAACACCTCTATGCGATCAGGAACAACAACGAGAGCAACGCACTTGCTAGGCACATCATCCAATTCCCAGGCCATAGTTTCTCGTTCATGGCTATAGAACAAATACTGGGTACTATCAGAGGGGGCCCTATACCTTTGTTACTGGAACTTTGCGAATTGGAATGGCAACTTAGAACTGATGCATTTAAACACCCAGGATTAAACGAGAACTGTAACATCTCCTCAGTATTAAAAATTAGAAGTTACTTAAGGTGATATAGTTCTCTTACAGTACCTATCCTGTAGTGTTAATTTCTTCTCTGCCACTCGATATCCTTTTTACTGAGGTACTATACACTTTGTAGTCCTTTATTACCTGTAGTATTGACACTCTCCAGATGAATTGTACTTTTCATTACAACATACATTATACTTTTTATTACAATATACACTATATTATTCTCAAAAGGTTGTGCACATTTCGACATATCTATATACAAAATATCAGGTTTCTCAGTTACTTTAACTGATGTTTTTTACAGTTTATTATCTATTTACCTTTTAACTTATTACTGTCAGTTGACAGGTTTTAAAATAATTTTTTATTGAATCTTTTTGTAAATGTATTTTACAACATGCTTGGTTTAATTTTATGGTTTGCACCTTTATTTTATTGGCCATGACATCACTTCCTGGTGCATGACTTAAAAACCTCTTCTATGTACTTACTACTTGTTTTATGCACTCTGAAGAAGCTGTGTCTATGTACACAGCGAAAACGCTGTCTTAATAAATTTTGCGTTCAGGAACCTGTGGTATTATACTTTCTGAAAAGGATATCTGAAATCTGTGTTTGCTGGAGCAAGGAGTCCGTGGTGGTCATTTGTTATACCTTAAATAGATGATAGAACAGGGAAAAAAGAAAAATGTATCTACTGTTGTTCGCACTCTGATCCTCAGTTGCATTTTCATTTTATTGTGATCCTTTATCTTGTTGCAGTGGTGCTTAGTGACCTACTTCCTTCTTAGCTTTCTGTACTTTGCAATGGACTAAGATCTGCTTAAATAATGGACTTCACCTACCTCCCTAATCTGCTCGGTTTCCTATCTTAATGTCTCAGTATCTCTCTGTTAACATGTTCTTGGTACTTAGCAGTCCATCCACTTATATGGCAATCCATGACACCAAGAGTCCTTAACCTATTTATTGATACTCCAACATGGCCCATTACGTCACATATAATGAATGCAAAGAAAACATATTACACATGCTGCACTTGGCCATTGACCCATAAACCTATTTCATCATCCTTACAGGCAATGATTTATCCGCCCTACCTTGCAAAGTAGCAATAAAGGAAAAATAATAAACTAAGTAGTGGTAAAAACAACTATCAACCTAGCAAGCTAGACAAAAAAAATAATGTATGTGAAATCACAGGCAAATTAATGCACAAAAAGTTGCTCATTGACAACTTTAAAGGTATAAAGAGAAAACAAAGAAATTGTATTCATCTCACCCTTCCTCCCATGACTGTAAGATCCTCTAACATGGCCTTACATCCTCCCTTGTTATCCTACCTATCAGTCACTTACTACTGTCACACTCTATAGCATATAGTTTCAACCCCTCTAAAGCAAAGTAGTTAATCAGCTTTCAGCTTCAGATATGATATGGCATTATTATCAAAATTATCAACATTTATTCTCATTCCAAGTCAATGCTAAAAACAACAAACAAAAAACCCAGTTCCACATATTAAATCTAATGACACACAGTCTCCAGTCACTAATAAACAAATTGTCATGTATTACCTCCCTACACCTGTAACAGCCACTGAATCTGACTTCCAGACGCTCACATGGCAGTCAAAATGTCTTACTAGCCTTTCAAAATTTTAATAGTTATCTAACATCTGCCCTTATGCCATTGTAGTATAATCTGCACAGCTCCTTGTCCCCCACATCATGTTATACTGTCACTTCTTATAGTATACAGTGACTTTTTACATCACATGTAAACATACTCAAATAACTCCAGCAACACAATCCTGCTAATATTTCGGGCATATAACTCCAAAAATACGGGTCTATATTAGAACATCAAAATTTCATAATTTCAAATGTTCTAACATCGACCCCTTTTCAGCGAATGCTGACAACAACGAACATGCAGAACAGTGAATTTTTTCCTAGGGAAAAAAATTTGCTGTTCTGAAACACATACACACAACACAAGCACACCAAACAAACAGCAATCCACACACATACACCTAAAATCTTACAGCTAACCCTACACTAAACTGTACAAACACCACTAACTATCCACTTACCTTAACCCAAATCCTAACCCTAAGGTCCTTCACTATCGCACACTCACCTCACCCATGCCCTAACCCTAACTCACCCAACCCGCCCTAACCCTCACGTCCAGACAATCGCACACATACCTAACCCGCACCCTAACCCTAACTCACCTAACTCACCCTAACCCTCACGTCCACACAATCGCACACATACCTAACCCATGCCCTACCCCTAACTCACCTAACCCATGCCCAATCGCACACTTACCTGAACTCGACCCGTAACTTTCCACCACAGCACTGAAAATAGCAAAACGACAGAAATGGGCAACCAAATTCTTTCCCTAGGAAAAAAATTGGTTTTCTGTCGTTTCACTATTTTCAGCTTTCGCTGAATGGGGGTCGATATTAGAACATTCGATACTGTGAGATTTCGATGTTCTAATATAGACCCCAAAAATACAATAAGCCAACCTTGATCTTGTGGTATATATCCCTAAACTTGATGAAATAGCTACGGCAGAGTAATCTGTAATATCTGGTCTTTAAAAATACAAATTTTATTATAAACAGTCCAATGTTCCCCTTATGTATTGTTAAAAATGTGCATATTTACTTTTCTTTGTAAACAACAACCTATCCCAAAGTGCATAAAGCTTGTTACTCAATGACAGTATAAACATGAATGCCATACCTTAAATCAGTTTATTCATAACATCAGTCACAACAGTGCCTACTATAGAGTAAAAACACAGTAATCATGCAATAACAACTTTACAAAATAGACAAAGATGCAGAAGTCATAGTATTATAATAAGACAATATAGAAGAAACATACAGTCTTAATTTACCATTAATCAAATGTCATTTAACCCCTTTGAAAATTCATCACATTTGTGATGACCGTGCCCTGACCCAGCAATCAAGGAGCCTCAATCCTCACCACTAACACCAGGGAGGTCATCTCATAGAAGAGGAAAGGATAACTAATACACACAGTAAAGTACAATTTCCCTTAAGTGCACACAGAGATCACAGTCAGTCTTGGGCTGGCTGCATCCTTGCTCACCAGGTCCCCAATAAGACTCCCTAGTGGCACAGCTATAGGGTCCAGGTCTCAGCCTAACTGGGCAAGCTAGAACCTCCAGTACCCTCTCTGTCAAACCAGTGCTTCATGTCCCTGCCAAGTAGCTGACACAACACACACACACACACACTTTGAGATAAGTATTTATACAACTTCACAGACTCTCCTGGGAAGGCTGACACAGATTATCCAGCTGTGCCCCTTTACCCAGACTATATGGTAATAATTACCGCCACCACCCAGTTAATAATATCAGCTACTAAAAGGCCCTTTAAAGGGTGTCCAATTATTACTGTGCAATATTATTATCCAATGGCAATGTGACTATATAGTCTAAGGCTTATCAGAGTGGCTTATTACAATAAACTCTATAAAAATATGCAATGTACTCTAGAGCTTATCTCTACACAAATCAGCCACAGGTAGAAGGTTTTAAAACTATTTAATAATAAATATGTAAAACACAAGACAAAACTACTACACCACAGAGATATCTAAGAGTTCAGAGATCACACAGAAACTTAAAATAATACAGTAGGACAGGTCTAATTTCAAAGAAAAATGCCTAATTAATCTTTACTAGTTTTAACTATTCCTACAAGAAATCACAGAGCTAAAACTTACATGTGAGTATAAGCAGAGTGCTGGTAAGTTGGATATCAATATCAAAATGCCTTTTTGGTCTCCCTCTGAGAAACAGTTTATAAAACATCACTAACAAACATGTCTCTGGGTCCTCCCCAGATTACATAATTTTGACACTTAGGTTTTCCCAGTATTCATATTGCATCATCTTGACACCTGCTCTGAGTTCCCAGGCTAATAGAAACTCCATTTACGTTATTTAGCCAGCTAACACCTGTACAGGAGAATACAACACTAAAAGGCATTTCACATATACACTCTAGCAATTAGTCCTTAGTTAACACAATAGACAGAATGTCTTCAGCCAGCCTGACCGGAGCCAAATT
This sequence comes from Protopterus annectens, assembly GCF_019279795.1. Lineage (NCBI taxonomy): Eukaryota > Metazoa > Chordata > Ceratodontiformes > Protopteridae > Protopterus > Protopterus annectens. The sequence continues at coordinate 864,125,931 of NC_056744.1, forward strand.
TAAAGATCAAAGAATGTCATAAAATCATTTCAATTTCAAAAGACAAATTTGAAAGGCTTGACTTGGTTTTTCTTTACAGCAAGGGGCAATGCTGTAACAATCTTGAAGTTCACATTTTACAGTGCTTTCTTTACACTCCAGAAACATGCCTGTATTTTACATTTATTATCAAGAAAACATGCCTGTATTTTACATTTATTTACAAATGCCAGAATTATTTATCAAATTCTATTTGACTAGGCTGGCAGCCCTCACCCATTTCTCTCCAATTGTCACAACACATAATTGTCTTTGTTCAAAATAGCAAACACAAATTTTGAACTTTTAACATCTAACATATAAAAACCCTTGTATCTAAGTTGCATGAAGAATGGGGATCTATGGTTATTATGAAATAATCAAACATGAAAATATAAAATGCCAGGAAGTTTATCATGAACATCAGCTCCACATCAAGCCCTTTAAATAATTTGGGTCAAAAATCAATAAATAAATTAATAACTAACTAAACAAATAATACAAATTATTTCATAGCATAATGATAACTTTGCTAAATTCAAAATTTTCAAATTAGGTATGTGACAATGTGAGGTATTGCCAGCTATGCCAGAAGAACTAGAGCAGTGAATGAGTAACATATGCCAGCACAGCTAGCTGGTGTTTTCTGAAGAATTACGTTATATCAAAGTGATTTGTACAGATGCTTGTGTTGAAAAGGGTATTTGTAAAGCTGCCTGCTTTAAAAATGCACCAACAGTGGGTCCTGACTGTATTGTAACTCATTAAATGTATATGTTTAAACAGAGGATACTGGAAGAGAAGAGGTTAATCTCAGTCCAGCTAAGTTTGAAAAACAGTAAGAAATTAAATTACTTAATGTAGACTATAAAGATCATATCCTACAGTTTTGACTGCAGACAGAGACAAAATGTCTGTGACAGAGCATGGTTTATTAGCTCCTGTAGGAAGAGTAGAAGTGTTTTATGGTTGTATGACTTCCAGAAGCTGCAAAAGATCTTAACAAGCTCTATGTGTATTATTGGCACATATCTAACTCCTGGCAGCTTCTAGCCAAGGGGGTAGCATGGGAACCAGAAGTCAGATGACCAGATATATGTGATGTCATTCTGTAATACATCACTAAAATAGTTTAATACTAGATGAGACTGAAGTCTCAAAGCACTCTGTTTTTGGAACCTTACAAGGAAGGGCCCCTCACCTACTCCATCTTGCCTTGCTCAAGTAAGTGAACCAGGGAATGGTAATTCTTTAGATCAGTCAGAAAATATAGTGAGATTATTTAAGTACTGTTTTTCTGTATCTGTGTGAATCTATTCATCTGTGTTATTTTAATATTTCCTGTGCATGAAACTCTGGTGTTTATTGCAAATAGAGATTTAGTTTGTTCATGTTCTTTCATCATTTACTATTAAATATATTTAAACTGTTCATTGTGATTGGTCCTTTAAAGAATATTTTAAACTACGAGAGGACTTACATCTACTTGGTAACACTGTGGCCACACCTAAAAGCCTTACTGCATTGGCCAAACACTATCATTTGTATTAATATTAATTTCACTCAGTACAATTACGTTCCCTTGTAAGAGCCTTAAAGTAGCTGGCTTTGGAGAGTAACTACTTTATAGTCTGGGCAGAAGAGGGCATAGCTGGTAAATCTGTACCAGAATTTTCTCAGGTTTTTGTGTGTGTGTGTGTGTGTGTGTGTGTGTGTGTGTGTGTGTGTGTGTGTGTGTGTGTGTGTGTGTGTGTGAGAAAATAAAATCTGAAAGAGTGTGTGTGTCAGCTGCTTGGAGCAGGAACACGAAGCACTTGTTTCACAGAGAGAGTGGTGAAGGACATGGCTTAGACACTCGGCGAAGGACTCATATCTGTAGCTATGCCAGTGGGGAGTCTTAATGAGGATCTAGAGAGAGAGGGGAAAAACAGCCCCCAGACTAAGGGTGTTTCCTGTGTGCTCTAAAGATAAATTGTGCTTGATGCAGAGAGCTGCATCTGGAAATACTGGGTGTATCCATTTTTGTTCCAAGTGAATGTCCCTCTCCAGTGTCAGTGGTGAAGATTCAGGTCCTTGATTACTGGCCCAGAGTGGGGACATCAGAAGGTGCAACTATATTATTCAGATAACCTACTGGTGGATGAAGACTGAACATTTGAGCTTCAGTTACCTGAGGTTTAACCCATCAATGAGTGGAGTTCCTCCATAGGAAATCACTTTCAATGAGTTCTGCTAGAAGTGATTCCCTTTGGGGGGATTTTTCACCCTTCTTCAAGTTGGTACAACCATGTAGTTGGTATATACATGCACACACACACACACACACACACACACACACACACACACACACACACACACACACACACACACACATATATATATATATATATATGTTTGGGGTATGGGGAGGGCTTGCAAACCCCTCCCCCTGATATCAGTGATGCAAGGGAGTTTGCCTCCCTGCAGGAAATAATTAAAAAAGTGTTTTTGGTGAGTTATTTTAAGGAAACTGGAGATTTATGGTCATAACAAAATGTTCAAGTATGAGATTGTAACACAAATAATATTAGTATCGTGACTATCTTTGAACATCAACCCAGTTCAGCGTCCTTTAAGGCATCTGTAATCAAAAGAATCCATCGCCATTAAGGATGCAATTATAATCTGAAAGTATTTAAAGCCAGTTTCTGATGCAGTCATAAACTGAACAGTCTCAGTATACCACCTGAGTGCCATTTGTCCACTGTGAAGACTCTTCATTACAAGGCCCCAAGATTAACTATAGGACAGCTGCATTAAGAACAGGAAAAGTAAAATCAAGAAGAAGCATTTTAAGACAGTCTCCGTTATGATGTAACCCTTCATTCACAGCACTATACTAGGCCACCTTTACCATCATTTCCCAAAAAGTCAGTCTCTTCCATCATGGCCAAATGGGACTGCTCTTCCAAACCAATACTTCTTAGTGTACTAGTACCTCACCTTCCTTTTGTTCATGTTCATGTTTCCATTGTCCTCCCAGTTCAACAATGTTAAAACATTCATTCCCTTTGTCCTCCTTCATGGCCACATAGTGCTTAAATAGTCCAGTAATTAAAGCAACTCTTGTAGCCTATTAATTACAGACTGAGTTGTGGTAAACAATTGTATCCATGTTTGAAAATCACTTTCTATAATACAGGAAACAATAACCTGTATCTCAATTTGTATGACTGGCATTCTATTATGAAAACTGAGAACTGCACCCACTGCAGCATGGCAGTCTCAGAAAAATCATGATCCACAAGAATCTTAATATCCTCTTACCAGGTCAACAGTGTTGTGATATACTATGTCATAAACTGAGCTAAAATCAAGGACAGTTGAGTCCGTAATGACATGAAATGCAAGACATAGATCTCCACATAATATCCTCTAGGACACAGAGTAAAAAGATAGGGCTTCATGAATCTCCTGGTAGCCCAAGATCTTTAGGTCTTTAGGCCAGCAATCCATTTAGTTAGGAACCTCTGGTGCTTTTCTAATTGCTTGATGTATCTGGATGGATACATGTCAAAGGCCAAACTGTACTTTATAATTGGACTAATCAGAGCTGCATATAGAGGGATTATGACTTCTTTTTACTTGAATGCTCTTAGTTGTGCAAAGTAAGATTATCTGACTACTGATGCTATATGTTGGTCCAAGGAGAGGGAATTATTGACCCACATGCCAAGATCACTAACTATCTTGTCAGTTTGGAGAGAGGTACTGACTGCACTGTAAGATGGCTGAAAGAGTTGTTTACCAAAAGTGATAATACTGCACTTTATTGTGTTTAATTGTAGCCTCTTTTCTGTACACCATTAGCTAGTGAGGGCTAGTTCTTGCTGTAATGATTTGGTGTAAGAGGATGATTTAAGAATAACACCCAGTTTGCAGATATAAACAAATTTAGTTAGCCATAAGTCTGGGTTTATGGTCAGAGGTTGAAGAAGAATATGCCATAATGCAGAGCTCACAGCACTCAGCCTTAAGTTACACCACTATTTACCTTCTTACTTACTGCAGAAGTGCTTACCACTTTAACTCAGTGGGTTCTATCTTTCAGCCACATTGCTATCTACATTAATATGTAAAAGTCTAAGTTTAGAGCTGTTAGCTTATTTACAGTACCCGCTTGGGGGATGGTCTTGAAGGCCTTGGCCTAATCCAGATAGAATGTGCATGGAGGGAATGATCACTATCTACTGCCTCTATGACCCTGAATAAGTTTACTAAATTGAGTAGACAAAACCAAACTGCTGGGGAGTCTAGATGAATGTGTTTTTTGATATCTGATTTTGTAAAGCCAAATTCCACAGCCTTGAAAATTAAACTAGTCAGGCTGATGAGCCTATAGTTCCTGGAATCTGTGGTAGAATCATACTTGTGTAAGGAGCAAGATAACAGCTGTTCTCCATATCTCTGGGACATAGCAAATGACTAAGCTTAAGTCAAACAGGTTCAAGAGGGATTCCATAAGGGCATGGTTTATTCTGTTGATTAGACATCTAGATACATTGTCTAGACCAATGGAAGTAGTATTTTTGGTTTCATAAAGCACAGTTAGGATATGTTGCTTTACAATCTTAGAGGGTGTAATGTCTTTAAGGAATAGTGGAGTTTTGATAACTGTTTCCAGGGTAAAGCCCACACATGAACTTTATCTGGTAGTATATTAGCTATGTCTTTAGCATTAGCGTGAGTGAAGCCATTTAGGACTGCACCACTACACTGCTGTATGCCATTGCCCAATTTTCTGATGTAACTAAAGAAAGACTTATAGTTATCCTTGGTCTCAGATGCTAGTTTTATTTCATGTTTGGCTTTGATCTTCCTGACAGTAGCTTTCAGTTCTTTGATAATCTTTTCTAACAATCTTTCAATATGTGTTGGGGAAGGGGGTTAAATTTATTACAGAACATTAAAGAGCTTAGTGGGTCACCAAGGTGGATTGTTCCTAAATTTCCCATTATATTTTGTTCTAGTCAAGATATTTGCATCTAAACACTTAGGTAAGTGGGAGTATTACTTCATTTTATAAGTAAAAAAATCTATCAGGACTGGTGATATTATAAGTACATTTTGAGAGCTCAATGTACAATTTGAGCAGATTTGTCTCTATGAAATCCTTAAATTCAAAAATGCTGACTGCCTGAACATCTAAGACTTCAAAGGGAAAGGTCACATGTTTGTGGTGAGATTTAATCAGTGATGGAAATACTAAGGGAGTGGTATATGTAGGGGCTACATTAACCAGGACAAGGTATAGAAAGTTCTTCTAGTTGGCTAGGTTACTATTATTTCCAGAGAATTACCTTTAACTAAGTCTATTAACCTCTAGGAATAACTGGTTTCTGAGGTATAACAGCACTAGTTAATAGATCGTTAGTTGAAACATACCATCATGAAAGTGTTTTCATTATGGGTAGATCTGTGAGTATATATAGAAACCTACTGTGGTCATCTGGGGACATGGAAAGTGTCCTGTAACAGGCTGTAAACTTATATATTTTTTTTGATCATGTTAACTTGGATTTCATTGAGTTTGGTTGTGGGTCTTTTGTCTATAGATGATATGGTCTTTGAGAAATATAGAAATGCCATGGCAGTCTTCCTCTTGTATGAATGAATGGTAAGTGCAAAACCCAGATATCAAGGAACTACTATCACTACAATGAACTCAGGTCTCCATTAAATCACAGACATGTTTATGTTCAAGTTGCAGGAGAGCCTGAAGATCAGGCAAATTGTTAAGATTTCTAGTGTGTAAAGCAACTATGATGCAATCTGAGTTGGAGCTTCAATTTGCTGTATTTTTAATTGTTGTCTTGGAATGTCCAGTTGGTGGATTTAGCCAGTATATACCAGGCATGGAACAAGAGCTGCAGACCATCTCTTGTGAAACAGGTTGGACTTTCTACCATCTCATCTCCAGCTCACACGTACTGAACCCCCCCCCCCCCAAGAAGAGCACCAAGTACTTATCCAGTTGTTAAAGCTATCTTTTCTTTATCATTCTGGATGAAGATAAGATTCCAATTAGGTTCAGCATATGACACATGCTTATTGTCATCCAACATGTCTTTCTGCATGTACCTCTGGGTTGAACTCTGCAAGTCATTCGAGCTGACATGGGCTACCACTAGTTCATAGTGGTATGAAGGACTGTACAGCCCTTCTGATATCATGGATCCTGGCACATGACAGACAACTAACTGTAACTCTGTCATTGTCCATCTTCATATGTGTGGACTTAGTGTGAGCATGCCTGACAATACAGTCACCAATTACTAGGGCATTTCTATAACTACTCATGGACTTAGTGGTGGTAGATGGTTTAAAGTCTATCACCTGGTGATTCTTTACTATGTGTAATGATGATGATGTGTTTTTGGATTTCTGTTGAGACTTTGTCTTCCTAGTTCTTGGAGCCTTAGAAGTGACCTTTTGACAGCTTCAGCATTCATTAGTTTAGTATGTTTCTTTACAGGTGGTGGGTGGTAGTATGTGTTACTCACTAATCATCTTGTTTGGTGAGGGGGTGGCCTCAAAAGTTTTTAGATACTTATACAGCTCACAGATTGAATCATTTGTGCCAAGTAATAGCTTATTTATTTATTTATTTATTTGTGCATTTATTTATGCATTTATTTATATGCAGATGGACAATAGAGGTACGACTGCTGAATTCTACACAAATGCACTTTATAAGCACTTACACAAGTGCATGGATCGTGCTATCCCTAATAGAACCAAGATGCTATCCCCCCAAAAAAGGAAGCCAATCTGGTGGTCCCCTGCCATTAACAAACTCTACAACAGAAGAAAGAAGCTGTTCAAAAAAGAGTAAAATCCCATGATTGGAGGAACACCCTGGTCAGTCTCAGTAAAAAGCTGAGATCCCTCATAAAATCCTCCAAAGCTAGTTATGAAAACAAAATCGCCACTGATTCTAAAGACAACCACAAAGCATTCTATAGCTATGTCAAGAATCTCAATGGCAACACTCAGATCTGCTTTGCGTTACAGCACAATAGCACTAAATATACAGAACCAACTGATATTGCCTAGATCCTGGCAGATAGGTTCAGCACTAACTTTACCCCCCTCTCACCCCCTAAAGGGCCCATCTCTATACTGGAAAAATGCAAAGTTCCTGTAATCATGGCTGCACAGGTAAAAACCACACTCTCCAAAGCCAAGAACACAGAATCCATGGGACCTGACAACATCCCAGGCTGCATTCTACATGGACTACAGAATGAACTGGCACCCCACCTAAGCACCATGTTTAATCATAGCCTCACCTCAGGTTTTGTGCCCACTGACTGGTGCACAGCAATGGTTATCCCACTCCACAAAGGGGGAGCCACCACGGACCCCAGGAACTACTGCCCCATTAGCCTAACGAGCCTGGTCTGCAAGGCCATAGAACCTAGCATCATGGAACTTATAAACAAAGACACTGGTAATCTCCAAACTCTGGACCCCACCCAGTTCGGGTTTGTAAAAGGCAGACCATGTCTCCTAAACCTGACAGACTTCATTGAAGCAGTCACCAAAGCCGTAGACTAGGGTAAGGTGGTTCACAAAGCCTATATAGGTCTCGCCAAGGCTTTTGACACCATCCCCTAGTCTGGAATTATAGAGAAACTCACTAAACTAGGTATAAATCCCTATGTCACAAGATGGGTTGCCAACTGGCTCACTGACAGAATGCACACTGTGAAAGTAGCAGACTCCAAATCTGAATTCAGACCAGTGACAAGTGGAGTACCACAGGGTTCAGTCCTGGGTCCTCTCCTGTTCAGTATCTACTTTTCTGAAGTACAGGCTAACACAGAAGGTATTTGGCTTATGAAGTTCACAGATGACTGCAAACTAAAAGCCATAATCAAAACTCCTATTGGTGTGGACATCCTACAAAAGGGCCTCACTGAGTCAGATGCCTGGTGTCAAAGCCATGGCCTCAAGCTCAATGCCAAAAATTGCATTGTCATCCCGTTTGGTAAAAGCTCTGTACCCATGAGCTACCATGTAGGTGATAGTCTACTTAACACCAAAAGTGTGATAAGAGACCTTGGGACACAGGTGGACAGTAGTCTCTGCTTTGATAATCACATCGCCACAGTAGTCAGAAAATCCTTCTACATGGCACACCTCATCACAAAATGTTTCTCATACAGGAAAAAAGAGGTCATTGTTCCCCTCTACTCATCACTCATTAGACCCATTATAGAGTACAATGCCCCTTTTGGTATGTACCTCACAAGACATCTACAACAACTGGAAAGGCTGCAGAAATACCTCACAAAGAGGATTACCAGCCTCAAACAGATGCCCTACGCAGACCGTCTCAAAAAACTCCAGCTTTACTATGTCACTTATCGCCTACTCAGAGGCGATCTCTGCCTAACATACAAAGCTATGTCAAACCCAGAGCTGTTGGACATGCTCCACTTAAAGAAATCCCAATCCCTCCGAGCTACATGCTCTAGGGACCTAAACCTTGTCACCACTATAAACAGAACATACTGGTGGGATAGATTCTTGTTCCAGAGACTTTCCATACTCTGGAACAAACTACCTACCTATATCAAACAAAGCTCCTCATTAGCACTCTTCAAGTAAAATATTGATGATTGGATGGAAAATAGGAAATTCACCCCGGGGATCACCTCTGTGGCTCTGCTTGACAGGGGCACAGGAAAATTATTTTCTTTGGTGGCAAAAGCCAGGGTACCTTTTTGGCTAGGCTTATATAGGCCCTAGGGCCAATAGCCTAGTACCTACCTATGAACCTATTTAAATTTGTTAACCAGGGTAGAACACTAGCCTCTTTGGACTATTATTAGGTTCAGCTGGGAGCATAAAACAGAAACCACAATAAAGTACAAAATACAAAACTGGTATTATGTCTATGGAATTTTTATTCACTTGGTTATAGAAAGAAAAAAAATCTCCCTGGAAAAGTTACCTAATTCAAAATACCCTCCTTCCCAACCAGAATATACAATTTCCAGTTTACTAAATAGTTAAATAAAACTGAAAGGATTAATTAGACAAACAGAAAAAGACAGTGTAGAGTCTTAAAGAAGAAGGCAAGGTACAGGCCAGTACTATCATTCACTATGATTCAGATGCCTTCCATTTAGTTTCCACTGAAACAAGAAGCTTTTGTTTAAACTAATAAATAACATCAAGTCACTATGGT